>NW_006209696.1:339176-355551 GCF_000334495.1 Tupaia belangeri chinensis
GTTTTAAGTATGCCACAAACTCACCTTAAAGTTCTTCATTAACTTGTTAGTCACTTTACCACCAGTTGAAAAAGCTGTCCCCGCCCTTACCTAGTAAATAGTAGTTTTACCCCTTTAAGATATACTAGGATTCCTTGAATTAAGTTTTAGATCCCTATAAAATTATATAAGTTCCATTCTTTATTGAGATCCATAAGAACTAATATCTATACTTGAGACTTTCTTTTCTCAGTATCGTGCTTGGCAATCACAAGATGGCTGCCGCGCCGTATCAGCTGATAATTATCTCTGCTTGCTGGAGTTGCTTTCCCGAAACCACATTCCATGAAGACGCCTACATCAAACGAACAAATGTGGAACTGCACTAGACCCACCCTTAATCCAACCCTAAATGAAACCTATGCTCCCTATTGTTAAAACTTTATGAGCTGATAATTAGAACATATAGCCCCTCACCCATTTACTTGCATGTAACACATTTTCAATAAAAAGGCACGATGATTCCTAGCAGTTGTCACTCCTCAGAGAGCAATCTCTGGGGGTGTCTGGCTGAGGACATGCATAAAAAAGGCACCGAGGCCTTAGTCTTCCCTTCTTGCGCTGCCTCCAACAAGTCAACCCACCCCTGCCGAGGCTGGACCCCGGCACATATACACACATACATACATATATTTTAAAGTATGTGTGAAGGACAAGGTAGCAGCCTTGCTTGCTTCAGAAAGGCTTTCTTCCATACTTACAGTCCACTTTTTACCCACACAGACTGCGTGTAGAAGTGCAGGTCCTTGTTCAGAACAGAGTTCACAGCCTCTTCTAGATGTAACTCTCTTCCCTCACAATGTTCTAGGGCAAAAAGACTGATGGAGGGTTCTTCAAACACCTAATAGCACATGAGAAGGCAAAAGCATCACAATGAGGGGTGGCCACAGCCCAGTCTGACTGAACGCAGGTACTTTGGCTCGTGTATATCGTCACAGTTTACTTCTCTACCCTCTACAGATGTTATAGGCAAAACTGCATCGGTGAGATTAGATTCTATTAATAATTTTTATTCATTTTATTGTAAATGAAAATGGAAAATATCAGCAACCTGGGTCCCATGATAAAAGGGGGCACTGGTTCCAAATCACATATAAACCGTATATTAGTCCTGCCAATGCTTTGAGCTGACAACAGAATAAACAAGAAATACAATGACATGTTCATTTCCCAAGAAGTCACACGATCAGGTACTGGGAATACAAATTTTTACACTCTAGGCCATTAAAACATTCCTAGGAGGAAGAAAAAAAAATTTTTTAAACTAAAAAAATAGCTAGCATACCTCTTTTTTTGTATTTCTCTTTTTAATTGCTTATGCACAAAATATTCTTGCAACCTAATGCTAAATGTACTACTACTCACATTCAAAATCTTTAGCCTCACTTATTCCATTCATGCTGAATAAAAATCCAGACTAATTTCAACTCTACCAATAAACTGAAGAATCAATCCAAAAAGAACCAAAACAAATGTCTATTGGAGTTGACAGACATAAGTAAGCTTATGTTACATAAAACATTCCATTTCATCATCCTTCTTCAATTCCGAATACCAATATTATAGTCATTATTAAGAATGATTTTTTTTCTTGCTATAGGGTGCATGTGCTCACCAGAAAGACAGAGAGAGAGAGAGAGAGAGAGAAAGTGAGAAATCACCCCCACCCCCACCCCCAGAGGTATGTTACGCTGCGATCCCTTCTCCTCTATTCTCTTCTTAGGATCTTGGGAATGCATGGGCACAGCCCAGTGTGAGTTTAAGCCACTAGGTCCAGAACTTGAACCATGGTCGACTACATGGGAGTCCAGAGACATAGCCATTACACCAACTGCTGGTCCCTATTATGAATGATTCTTAAGATATTTAACGAAGTCTATTTTTTCTTTAGCTTAGGTGCTTATGCTTAATAACTGGTAGACTTGTGACTTAACAGTTTGTCAGGCATAACTATGCAAATAAAAATACTATACAAGTCGCACTTCTTAAAAAACAGAACCAATGGCTACATAATGCAGCCAAGCACCTAACACGTTGTGTGATCTCATAGACCTCTATTTATCCTACTGTTGGCTTACCTAGCAACCATTCTCTCCTTGTTCTTTGCTACCCATATCCCAACTTTGTTCAGCTATTGAGATGACAGATACTTTGAGGGCCTGTTCTTTCTAGTCTCAAGGGATATACATTGTGATTAATCAAGAAAATCTTAAGAAGTATAAGGGTAGGTTTTCTGGGACAGGCTTACTTGCTCATAGAAAGGGATGTGTGAAATGGAATATGTGAGAATGTGAGGTCTGGAGCTGCTGCAACCATTTTGTAAATATGAGAAGAGTAACCAAAATGGGAAGGATGGCAGAAAAAAAGAATGAACTTGAATCCTCATTGATAATATAAAGTCTCTTAATAGACCCTTGGTATAACACAGCTTTATATTTCTTAAATGTGATATTAAACTTTTCTATTAAAGAAAAATAGCTAGAATGCACAAAAACAAGGGTGATTTCTGCATTAAAAATAAGTAATCCTTTAACCGATAATGTCAGAAAGAACAGAATTAATCTCTTTCATTCATTAGTATATACAAGACACAAAGCTAAGAGACCTTTGGGGATGAGAAAATACGGCGCTATCTTTATGTTCAAGGCATTACTATTAAAACTAGTAGCTAAATTAGAATTGCACAGAAATTATTATGTAATCCCAGGTGACCCGTGAGAATACTCACTAGAAGGCTAGATTATGTTTAGCAAGAGAGAGCAAAAATCATGGAAGCCTCTTGGATGTGGATCATGTGAACTTGATTGCAAGGGATGCAATGGAATGGGAAGGCAGAATGAGAACAGAGGGAGGTCCTCTGTGCAGAGGAAGAGAGACAGAGATGCATAAGCCATGTCAGGGCAATGGCTTATCTAGAATACCTAAGAGGCCAACAGGAAACGGTGTCAAGGGCTCCCATTGTCTGTGACTATGTGTTGAGCTGCCTGTTTCCCCTCTCACACTGACAGGACATAACAGATTTATTACCAATGGGTAGCCCTTAAAGGCTTTTGAACTAAGGACTAAGACTGGGCTGAAGTCTCTGTAACTTGGCGAGTAAGAAGCAGAGCACTAGCAGCAGGGACTGTGGATAACCACAGAATAAACAAACAGTCCAAAAACAACTGGCTCTTACAGTGACCTGCAGGTGTATGTGCACAAAAGCGAAACGACTAATCAAAGAGTTATCCCTTGCAGCAGTGTTTGGGATAGCAAAGGAAGGGGAATGTTTTCAATGTCCATTAAGAAGGGATTGGTTAAATAAATTATAGTTCATTCACAGAGTAATCTTATACAGCTATAACAAAGAATGAGGAGCTCTTTATAGAAATATTGACAAAATGTATTCTTTAGAGACAAATATAAAATGAAGAATAGTGTAAACGGCATACTTCATTTTGTAGAAAAGGAAAATTTGTTCCAATATACACATACATACATGCTTGTATGCATATTAAAATTTTTCTTGGGGCCAGCCAGTGACATAGAGGTTAAGACAGTTGGGTGCCATGTGGCTGACTATGCAGTTCGAGTCTAAGACCTGGCAGCTTGAAAAACACACCAGATGTGTGTGCATGCCCAACATCCCTAGAGGAGATTGGAGGAGAAGGGATTGGGGATTGTGGCATGGTCATCCCCCCAGGGGTTGATTGCTCGCTTTCTCTCTCTCTCTCTCTCTCTCTCTCTCTCCAGTGAGTGCACATTCCCCACAGAAAATTAAAATAAATAAGTAAATAAAAACTTAAAAAAAAAAAAGTAACCATGACTAGCAGCTGGGAGGATAACATCTGACAAGATAAAAGGGTACATGCAAAAGCAAAGTTTTTCACTAAATGTCTTTTGGTTCTTTTTGATTTTTTAATTATGGGAATATTTATTTACTCAAAAATTTACATTGGAAACAATTATGCATATGTTTGCATTGTGTTTAGTGGCCTTCAGGAAATTAATCTGGTGACAACATGAGCGAGGAATAGAAAGAAGTAATAGTTCCAGAATACTGAAGACTATCTGAGGCCAAAGAAAAAGAGAAACACACTTAGAATGGAGAAGAGGAAGGTTAGGAATAACGGATGGCCAGGAAAACCATTATGGTGATAAAACATACATGTCAAGGCAAAATTGGAGTTAGTAAGTACAAAAGGCTGTGTGGCGGCGGGCATGGTGCTATAATCCGTCATGTGTGGGAAATCAGGCAGAAAAGCATGTCCAGTGCTAAGGACTGAGGTTTAGAACTGAATGTCTTTATGTCGAAATAGAGGCAGGATAAACCTAACAGACGCCCAACAGGCACTAGGCCTTTCGATCTGAAGTTCTGAGAAAAGCCAGGTGTCCAGACGATACATTTGGGAACCCTCAGAATCTGGATAATGACTGCAGCCTTGGGAGACGTGGAGTCGGAGAGGACAGACTGTGCTGGAACACACCAGGAGGTGGGGTGAGAGATGGCAGGGAGAGAGACTAAACAGATGAACAAGCAGAAGAGAGCCAAAGGAGCCCTGTACAGTATAGAAGCTAAAGAGGGAAAATCATAAGGAAGACTTTGCCCACAACATCACATTCTCCCCATGTTGAGGAAAAGGTGACTGAGCTGAGGCTGTGTGAGTTTAGAAATCAGTAGGTAGTTGGGAACCAGCAGTTAGCGTAATGGCTATGTCGCTGGACTCCCACGTAGTCGACCGCGGTTCGTGTCCCGGACCCGGTGGCTTAAAACTCACGCCGGGCGCGTGTGCATGCGTGCCCAAGATCCCGAGAGGAGAATGGAGGAGAAGGGATTGCGGCGTGACCATCCCCCCTGGGGGGTGATTTCTCGCTTTCTGTCTCTATGTCTCTCTCTCTGTCTGTCTGGCGAGCGCACGCGCCCTACAGTGAAAACCTCTCCAAAAAAAAAAAAAAGAAAAAGAAATCAGTAGGTAGCTGGGACCCTGCAGGAGAGCTGCTTCAGGGGTATGTCAGAAACAGTGGGGCAGAATCGGGGTGTAAGGGCTGAGGAGGAAGTGGTGAGGAACTACAGACAGGGGGTACAGATGGTTTTTAAGGGAAATTTCGTAAAGAGGACCAGAATGTGCTAGTAGCTTCTGAGCATGCTCATGGGCACAGTGGAGGGCGATGATGGACTACAAAGAAACTGAATGCACGCAAGAGAAGAGGGATGGTTCGAGGGGAGGAGAGAGAAGTCCAATCTACCATGAGTTCAGAACCTCTGGCTGGAAGCTGTCTAAAAAAAAGGAAAGAGTCACATAGGAAAGAACAAAGTGTACTTCCTCTCAAATGAAAGACACAAAAAGGATGCTGAGAAATTTCCATTTAAAATAGAGAAATGTGTAATTTTCTCTTTACATTAGGTTGCCTGCTGCTCAGGAAAGGTCTGAAGCACTGTCCCACCACACTTTTAGCAGTGACAGAAATGTTACGTATCTGTACCCTCCAACAAGGTAGCTACTTGTCACATATTGCCACTGAACAAGGACATGTGTCCTGTTTGCCTGCAGATTTTAATTTCACTTAATTTATAACCCATGTGGCTAGTGCTGTGGTACTGGACAGTGCAGATATAGGGGTCAGAGGATACTGGCAGAGGATGTAAAAATAAGAAATAGTTGGGGCTAGCAGGTGGCATTGTGGTTAAAGTGCTGAACTCCCACGTGGCCAACCACAGTTCAAGTCCTGGATCTGGCAGCTTGAAACTCATGCTGGGCACAAGTTCATGTGTGCTCTAGACTCTGAGAGTTGAATGGAGGAGAAGAGACTGCAGCATGGCCATCCCCCTTAAGAGGTGATTCTCACTTTCTGTCTCTCTGTCTTCCTCTGTCTCTCCAGCAAGTGCATGTACCCTATAGCAAAAATCTCTCAAATAATAATAATCATAATAATGATAAGAGACAGTACGCTGAGTGTACAGGCTGCCCAGGAGTGCTGACACTCAGTAAATTATTCTAAAAAAATTAAGACCTGTGCACATGAGTGACTAGATCAAGAAGAGAAATTCACCCCCAAGTCACTGAGCTACTAAGTGATATAGGCACCTCTCTTGCCATCTGCAAAACAAACTGGAAGCATCTGGACAGTTTACAGAGCAAAAGCACCTGTGCAGTCTAGAATAGCAGGTCAGAGATGGAGCCAACAGCAGACTCTAAGTTGCCCAGTGAAACTAATGACCAAAAACGAATAGACAGTCCACATCCACAGTGATGTTCGTGACTTTATTGTCGGGACTTTTTCAACCCCTTTACACTCAAGTTTTTAAAACAGCATTTTGGCTTACTGGTTCTACACATCCACTTGCAGAGTTACTGTTTAGGGAGCAGGTACAGACCAGCTAGGAGCCTGGACAAGGCCTGTTATCAATGAGTAGCACAACCTCCTGCCCTTCTCTTCTTTCTATCCACCTTCACCCTCCATGAAGAGTGTGCTCTGACAGTGACAGACATCTCCAATCAAGGGATTTGATGGTCACTTGATGTAACTTTCATAGCCCAGAGGGGGGAAAAGTTCAAAGCCTATTGTAAAAATATAATGTTCATGGGACCAGCAGTTAGCGTAATGGCTATGTTGCTGGACTCCCATGTAGTTGACCGCGATTCGAGTCCCAGACCCTGTGGCTTAAACTCATGCCAGGCGCATGTGCATGCATGTCCAAGATCCCAAGAGGAGAAAAGGTGAAGAAGGGATTGTGGTGTGGCCAGGGGGATGATTTCTTGCTTTCTGTCTGTCTCTCTCTTTCTGGCGAGCGCACGCGCCCTATAGCAAAAACCTCTAAAAAAATAAATAAATAAAATAATGTTCATGCTAAGAATTATTCTTAAAAAATTAAGACCTGTGCACATTTTTCCTTTTCCTTTCGTAGAGTACCCACAATGACATTTTCCAAAGACACCGTTGCTCAAACTCCACACCAAATTCACTTCCTTCATCTACCAATTCTATGTCTAGAAATTTATCTAAATGAAATTTGAAACATCTGAAGAGGACTGTAATGGTATTTAAACCTCTACCTACCTACAATGCCAGAGGGTATGTGCACATGACAGAAGAAGAGAGAACCTACACAGAAAAGCACCCCTAACAAGTCCAGGTCATGCTGCCATTCTTTCTCCTCTCATTCTCCATCCCATCGGGAGCCTGGGCCTGTGCCTACCCACATATGTTTTTCAAGCTGCTACTGCAGGGTTGGAATCCTGGTAGGCCAGGAAGGGTCCAGCTTTCTCTGAGCAGCACCTAACCTCTGTTTCACGTGGCCGGTCCTAATCACTATATATATTTTTAAATAATGATACATGAAGATTGAGAAAATAACTGTAGAAAATGACTGAAATAATATTCTCAAAATGTTAAGACTTAATGAAAATGAGTAAGGGTCCACTGAAATCCATTAGATAAATTGGCAAAGAACATAAGACTATATGGTATGCACCAAAGAGATAAGAGTAAAAATATGAGGTGGAAAAATATCCTGCCTCTCCATTAACAACAACAAAATGGTATCACTCTCTCTTTCTGGCGAGCGCACGCGCCCTATAGCAAAAACCTCTAAAAAAATAAATAAATAAAATAATGTTCATGCTAAGAATTATTCTTAAAAAATTAAGACCTGTGCACATTTTTCCTTTTCCTTTCGTAGAGTACCCACAATGACATTTTCCAAAGACACCGTTGCTCAAACTCCACACCAAATTCACTTCCTTCATCTACCAATTCTATGTCTAGAAATTTATCTAAATGAAATTTGAAACATCTGAAGAGGACTGTAATGGTATTTAAACCTCTACCTACCTACAATGCCAGAGGGTATGTGCACATGACAGAAGAAGAGAGAACCTACACAGAAAAGCACCCCTAACAAGTCCAGGTCATGCTGCCATTCTTTCTCCTCTCATTCTCCATCCCATCGGGAGCCTGGGCCTGTGCCTACCCACATATGTTTTTCAAGCTGCTACTGCAGGGTTGGAATCCTGGTAGGCCAGGAAGGGTCCAGCTTTCTCTGAGCAGCACCTAACCTCTGTTTCACGTGGCCGGTCCTAATCACTATATATATTTTTAAATAATGATACATGAAGATTGAGAAAATAACTGTAGAAAATGACTGAAATAATATTCTCAAAATGTTAAGACTTAATGAAAATGAGTAAGGGTCCACTGAAATCCATTAGATAAATTGGCAAAGAACATAAGACTATATGGTATGCACCAAAGAGATAAGAGTAAAAATATGAGGTGGAAAAATATCCTGCCTCTCCATTAACAACAACAAAATGGTATCATACTCTAGCAAATTTAAAAATATATTACCCTCTCACAAATTAAAAAATAAATAAATAAAGAGAAAAGAATCACCAGAGTTTGATTACAATTTGAGCTCAACAATGTCTTGGCCTTAGTCCACATTGACTGTAAAGGCAGCCAACAGTTTGAGGCTCAGCACTCTCCTAAGTGTCAGCAGTAAGAGGACATTCCCGATGGTCGAGTCTAAGCCATGCAAAGAGGATATGACTTCTTAGAGGAGGATGTGGTTATAAAAGAACTAGAATACTTGAACAAATTATATAAATGAAATTTTCAATAAGAACAAAGAATTTGCTCCTCCATAATTCATCACCTCAAACAATATTTTAAATGACAGTGATAGTAATAACTAGATAGATAGCTCTTAATATGTGCTGGACACTACTCTTCTAAGTGACACGCATACACACATACATGCACACCTCTGTTCTAAACCCTTTATTCATAGTTCTGATTCTAAAGTCGAATATTTTGTTTTCTAATTTATTTGCCCACAAAATCCAAATTGAGTAAATGAAAAGGCATTTATTTATATTTATCCAACTTGTGTAGCTATGAATAGATTCTGCTATAGAAACAGGACTGTGTTTAATTATGGGGTGCTTCCCAAGATCCTGCTGGAGGTGTTTTCCTACATGCCATCTATGAACTATATTACTGTTTAAAATTTTTAAATTTCTAAATCTCAAGATACATTCAGATTAGGGACTGTGGAAGTGTAAGTACTCACTTCATCCTTCTATTTTACCTCTGATGTGGGTACTATCATTTATACCCACTGCACAGATGAAGAACTGAGACATGGTTCGCCAGTATGTGGAAGTATGGGCAGTTGAATCTAGACAGTATGGCCTCAGAGGCTGTGGTCTTAACTCCTACACTATTCTTCTTTTTAAAAAATGATCTATTTAACTTTATTATTATGATTAATTTCCAGTTTTATCAGAGAGAGACAGAGACAGACAGAGAGAGGAAAAGTGAGAATGCAAACCACCAGGTCTGGGACTTGAACCGTGGTTGGCCATGTGGGAGTCTAGCACCTTTAACCACCACACCACCTGCCAGCACGATATTAATATTTTTTTTCTTTTTTCTTTTTTTTTTTTTTTTTTGGAGAGATTTTCACTGTAGGGCGCGTGCGCTCGCCAGACAGACAGAGAGAGACATAGAGACAGAAAGCGAGAAATCACCCCCCAGGGGGGATGGTCACGCTGCAATCCCGTCTCCTCCATTCTTCTCTCAGGATCTTGCCAGCCCCATATTATTCTTAAATGTCCTGAGTACTAATAGCTATGCAATGTAGAGCATTTTCAATTGGTAGATATGATATTACATAAAGTACCTGACTTCCCCTTGTTCAGTTGGTAAACATCTATGACCCCTATTTTATCTATCCCATTAGCTTAACCAATGTGTCTACCATTTGAATTGGAAGCTCTCAGAACCTGGGTACAAGTACTCTGCTATGAGCACTACATTTCTTTCAACACATCTTTAAAATAAATTAGATAAGGCTTTATCATCTAAGTAACTACTAATTTTTCACATTAAAAAAAAAATCCTAGAGCTGTCCTATGGTACAGTGGCTGGGTATAGTGAATAGGGAGCCGGATCCCACATGGAAAACTCTAGTTCAAATCCTAGCCCCGGCAGCTTTGAAAGCTGTGCCAGGCACTCTGTGTGTGCCCCAAATCCTGATGGCATGGAGAAATGGCAGAGAAGGGATTGTGGGAACATGCCCCTCTGGGGGTTCTTTTTTCCCTCTTTCTCCCTTTGATAAGACCACATACTCTCTGGCAATAAACATGGATGGGGAGATGGACTAAACAGACTTGTGTTTTGCCATTGTTTTTTGTTTGTTTGTTTTAGTTTACCATAGGGTGTAAGAACTTACCAGAGACAGCAAGACAGAGAAAGACAAAGGAAAAGGCAGAAATCACCCCCTAAAGGGGGTGGTCCCACCATAATCCCTTCTCCTTCAAGGTCCTCTCGGGATTTTGAGAACACCTGCACATGCCTCCAGTATTATTTTCTAGCTGTCAGGTCCAGAACTCAAACCATGACGTTGGTCATGTGGGATCCAGCTGCCTTAACCTCCACGCCACCCGATGACCTCAGTACTCTGAGTTGTAAATCAGCATTCATTGGAAACAGCATCAATAGTACTGCAGTGTTATATAACTTGGTTAGGCTCCAGATATAACATAATTTTATGAAAAATGTTTTGCAATCAGCCACTGAAAACAGCTACATCTATATAGCCCATCAGTACCACTTCACCACAATTTTTATCAAATGAATTAAGGCTCAAGAACTAAGGGCACCTGAGCTGTATTAAAGGAAACCGACCATATGAATACCCCAAGTATCATTCAGTTCTAAAGAATTACTAGTGTGCTGGCAAAAATTCCTTTAACATGATAAAAAATTTAATAGAAGGCTGGTTGCTTTCTTATTTAATAAGACTGTCATTTGGAATCTTGTAGGCTGACCTATTTAAAACAGTCATATAAATACCTTCAGCTTAGTAAGTCTTATTGTTGTACAAGTATTAATTAGCTATTACCTGTGAGCTGTTATGATCTTATTGTTTATCATGATGATATGCTACAGGCTTTATATACATCAGCTCATTTAATTCCCACCTTTTATTAGCAGAGGAAGTTGAGGCTTAGTATGATCAGAAACAGGTCCAAGGTTACTCTGCTAACAATTATTAATGGTGGAGTCAGGACTGTAATGAAGGTCCGTCAGAGTCCCAAACCAAACTCTTCATGAATAAATTAAAATTCTCTCATAGAGCTTTCATTTGGCTTAGGTAATCAGTTTCATTAGAGATCTACCTTTCTCACTGACCTTTTTATTTTCTTCCTTTAAAAAAAATTATAATACATTTCAAAAAGAATAAATTATATAGATGACCATGTGCCTAACATTTACAACTATGACAGCTCAATTTCACTATATTTATATTAAATGCTTTAAATAAATAAATAAAACAAGTATGACTGGACTTAAGTCCCTCTTCACGCCGCCCTACCCCCCCCCCCCCCGATGCTAAGGTTGTTACAAACTCTTCCAATTTAAGCTTTTTGTTTGTTTGTTTGTTTGTCACAGGGTGTGGGCACTCACTGGAGAGAGCTGGAGAGAGGGACAGAGAAAGGGAAAATGAGAAATCATTACCCGGGGAAATGGCCATGCCACAATCCCTTCACTTTCATTCTCCTTTTTGGATTTGAGGCATGCACACATATGTGCCCAGCATGATTTTCAAGTCACCAGGTCTGGGTCTCAAACTGTAGTTGGCTATGTGGGAATCAGCACCTTAATCCCCATGTCACCTGATGGCCCCCACAATTCAAGATTTTATACTTCTTTTTTTTTTAATTGCTAGAAGGCAAGGGTGCTCACCAGAGACAGACATATAAGCAGAGGGGGAGAGAGAAAGCACACTGTAATGGGGTGCAGTCATGTAAAAATCCCTTCTCCTCCTATCTTCATGTCTAGATTTGGGGCATGTGTGCACACACCTCAGTGTGTTTTTCAAGCCACCAAAACCAGGATTCAAAAGAGAGTGAGCCATGAGGGATTCAGCTCCCTTAACTACCAAGTGATAGGACTGGTGTCATCTGTTTGTTCGTTTATTTATTTATTTATTTATTTATTTATTTGTTAAGACATATCTCAACGTCAAATTTATTTGTATGAACTATTAAATGACATAGCAAATATGCCTTTTCTGTGTAACATTGTACATAAATCAAGGTTTTGTCCATCCTCTGTCCACCTGTTTTATACTATTGGTGTTAACGTTATGGACAACCTTGTTTCTTTCCCCTCTATAATTAGGAATAAGGTAAATAAACCCTACCAGCTGCTTTCTCCAGTTTTGTCAGATTAACATTTGGAATGCCTTCACTGGTCCTGTCCACAATGACAAAGCACTGTTGGACTGACTTCAACACTTACCATCTTTGATAAGTAGATAAAGACAGGTATTTTCTTAAGCTAAACATAAGTATCATCTGTTTATTTTTTAAATGAACTTTTCTCAGTTGGTTTGAAAGAGTTCTTACCCTCTGTATGCTAAACCTCTACAGGTTATATAGGCTATAAATATATTCTCCCAGCCTATGGGTTGCCACGGCAGGCTGAAAAATTAATGTGCACCCCCACTGCCCCCTTCCCCCCCAAATTTTCTGCCTCTTAATTCTTAAAACCTGTGAATCATATTACCTGACATGGTAAAAGGCACTTTACAGGTATGATTAAGAACGTTAATCTGGATTATTCAGGTAACCCTGATACAATCACAAGGGACCTTAGAAGAGGAAAGCTGGAGGGTCACAGAAGAGTGAGTAAGGGACAGACATCATAGTGATATAGATTGAAGATAGAAGAGGGCCATGAGTCAAGGGTTCTGGTGGCCTCTAGAAGCTAAAAAAGGTAAGGAAACAGTCTCCTTTATAGAATTTCCAGGAAGGAACTCAGTCCTGCTAATATCTTAACTTTACTACCACAAGACCTGTTTCGGACTTCTGACCCCCAGAGCAATAGACCTCTGCTCTTTCAAGCTACAAAATTTGTAGTAATCTGTTGCAGCAGCCACAGGAAACTAACATGCTTACATTTTACCTTTTTCTTACTGATTGTGCTTTTCTGTTATAAAAAAAAATCCATCCTATTCCAATATCACCAATATAGTTTCCTGTATTTTCTTCTAAGTTGTAAAGTCTGTGTTTCACATGACTGTTGTCTATAATCCATCTGGAACGTATGCTCATGCATAGAGTAAAGGAAGACTCTATCCTTTTCCAAGTAAAGGGACAACTGGACAGAGCACCATTTATTTAATAGTTCACAACGGCTCCACTCTAATGCTATTTCTGTCACCTCCCAAATTCCATTATGTAGGGCAGTTTCTATGCCATCCTCTTTCATCGTTTCATTTATCTCTTTATACCAATATCCCTACCTTAATATTATTGCTGTATCATACAGTATGTCTGGTACGATGAGTGAGCCTATCGTTCTTAAAAACTATCTCAGATATTTTGGACTATATCTTTTCCAAGTCTATCATGTTTTCCACCCAACTCCACTCTCCAAAAAAGAAAAATTATTGTAAGCATTTTGCCTAGAATTTTATTAATTTGGGGAAGACCATTTCTTTAAAATATTGAGTCATTTCATCTATAAAAGGTTAGATTTCTTTATTTCTCATGTCCTTCAATAGAATTTATAATTTCCTCCAGAAAGGACTTGCTGACTTATATAAAATTTATTCCTAAGTACTTTATTGTTTAATTGGTATTTATTTTGTATCCAGAGATTTTTTTTTAAAAAGTGCTCATTAATTCTAATAATTTATATGTACATGCCCTGGGCAGTTTTGTTTCTTCCTTTTTACCTTGTTTTAATCACATTAAACAGGCTAGAACCCTGGAAATGCTGTTAAACAGAAGTGGCAATAGTATAGACCTTTGTTATCTACCTGAATTTAAAGGGAACTGCTTTGGCTGTCTCACTATGAAGTGTGATGTTTACTGCAATTTTTGTTGGCCTTCACTTCCAAAATTGTACACGATATTTATACAATTAACTATATATGGGTTCACCTAAAAAGTTTAGCAGTAACCAGATTCTTCTATAGTTTATAAACTCACCACTTCTTTCATTCAGTGGCTGGATTTCCAGTCAGCCCTTCACTATTTGTAACTGTGCCTCTTGTCCTGAACCCTTGTACAGAATCATTCACTGTCTTGCCAATTCTCATTCTACCTCTTAAGATCGTTTATGTCATTGCAGTCATAATTTCATTTGAAGTTTTTCTATAGCTTCTTATTTTAATGTTTCTCTAGCTGTGCCTGCTTCCAGCTGCCAGGACTGGATTATTACTTCAAAGAAGGCCAAACTTCCATGCCAAGCCACCATGGCAACAAGCAGACTGCTGCTTCCATGGAAATGCAATAAATGCAGGTTACCCCAACCACCACTAGGCCTATGCCTAAATGTTTCCTGCAGCAGTTGAAACTCCTTCTAAGTTTACCTCTTCCTAACATCAATCAGCAGTTGCTCACATATCCTGCTCTCAGCTATGTGTGCCCATTAGTGTTTTACTATCCAGTCGGACTTTGAAGCATTATATCAACAGCAGGCCACTGCAAATTACTAGCTTATTTTTTTCCCTTAGGTTTCCTACCTTTCTCAAATTTATTTATTTAAATTTTACCAGAGGGAAGGTATGTTTGCTAGAGAGGGAAAAAGATAGACAGAGAGGTGAAAGAGAGGGGGAGAGAAAGAGAGGAAAAATGAGAAAGCCCCCTCACAGGGAGAATGGTCATGCCATAATCCCTTTCTCTTCCATTTCTACCTCCTTTTGGGTTTCTAGACACACATATATGTATTTGGCCTGTTTCCAAGCAACCAAGTCAGGGACTCAACTGCACAGTCTGTCATATGGGATCCAACCACCTTAACCACCAAGCCACAGGCTGGGCCCTCCCACCTCAACTTGCTGCTATCACAGCACTGTAGTAGGTAAGACACAAACCCGCGATTAGGCCAAGATTCAACCCCTCTTGTGGAATAAAGTAGAAAAACGTTATACAGGCATTGCCCATCTATTTTTAGGCACAAATAAATTAGTTTATTTTGTTTAATTATTAATAATGGATCCTCGGTATTTTTGATAATTATTATAATGGATTCTTGATATCTTTATGGCACTGTGCTAATAAGTAAAGAAGACATAGTAGTGACAGAATTCAAAGTTACAATAAATATAAATCTCGGCATCAAGGACTTTACAGGTTTAGTAGGTGTGATAAAAGATAGAAACCATCTTGAGATGTACAGAAAGAATCAAAGATGAAAACTGGTTGTAAGATCAGATGATGAGGGTAATGATGGTATCTTTCAACAGAAATAGGGAGTAAAAGAAAAGCAAGTCTAATAGGGAAAATGGGGTACTAATAGAACATGTTGATGAAAACCTACTGGGAACCTGGGAATGGAGTTCAGAGAATAGACTACTACTGACCCTAAAGATTTCAAAATCATCTACATTGACAAGGTGAGAGCTGAATTTACGACAATGGAAATTTCCATGCACAAGAGAGAAAAGGCCAAGAACAGACCTCTGGAACACATCTGTATTTGAGAGGTCAGGATGCACCCCCCCAGTGGTGTATAATCACACCACCATCCTTTTCCTATTTCTCCATCCAGTCAGGATTTGGAGCATACATGCAATCATGTCCTGCATGTTTTTCAAACCACCAGAGCTGGGCCCCAAACCATGGTTTGTCATATGGGATCTGGCTTCCTACACACAGCAATGAACTATTGTGAGACAGAGCCTTCTCTGCATTCTTAATATTTACGTAAAGAATTCAGTCACTTTTATTCCTCTTTGATCAGAGAAAAAACAGAATACCTTTGAGGATTTTCTTCTCCAAAATTACTAATAAGTTGTGTTTTTCAGTCATAGAACCCTACAGTCATGCCCCAAACATCATCTTTATTGCCTTTTGGTCATCCAGTTGCTCTTTCACACTGGTATGATTACTTCTAATTATTAACAGCTTTCTTTGCTTTCAGGCCAAGAAAATATTTAGGCTTCATTAGCCTAATGTTCAATCCCTTTTATTTATTTTTTGTTTTGTTTTAAAACATTTTTTATTATTATCGTAATCTTGTTTATATTAGATTGAATCACATATAACTCTACAGTGTATTACATTTCTTTTTCCAGAAGGAATACCATTCATATCAGTCAATACAAAGACATTAAAATCCCCATCATTATCATCTAATAGCTTTTCATTTTTTTCCAATTATTATTATTGCAATTTTTTTTTTGGAGAGGTTTTTGCTACAGGGCGTGCGCGCTTGCCAGACAGAGAGAGAGACAGAGAGACAGAAAGTGAGAAATCACCCCCCAGGGGGGATGGCCACATCGCAATCCCTTCTCCTCCACTCTCCTCTCAGGATCTTAGGCACGCACGCACAA
>NW_006209696.1:355580-359975 GCF_000334495.1 Tupaia belangeri chinensis
CTCGGTCAACCACGTGGGAGTCCAGCGACATAGCCATTATGCTAACTGCTGGTCCCACTGCAATTTTTAAAAAACATTCAATCGCTATTTATCATTTTGCTTGTAAAAGACTTTACCCAACATGAAATACTTCTCAGACCTGTCCAGTTGAGGATACTATACACATCATCATCAATAGGTAATGAACCATATCTGAATCCCACTAATGTTATGCCTCTCTATTTGTTCTCTTGCTATCCTTCTCCATATTCTTCTCTTTAATACCTTCTATTTTAAGAGGCCTTCTTGTAATCACCATTCAACAAATGGTCACAACACCAAAGGAAGGACACAATTAAGGTTTTTGATGAGTACAATTAAATAATGCCCAGGAGCACTGTATTTCTTCTCCAGCTGTACATGATGGAGCCATTCATGATATTAAGTATCTTTATAAAGAGTAATGTTTCTCCATTTACCACCATCTCATTTTTTTGTCCTATGTAACAGTTTAAGATTTCTTTCTTTCTTTTCTTTTTTTTTTTGGAGAGGTTTTTGCTATAGGGCCCATGCGTTCGCCAGAAAGACAGAGAGAGAGAGAGAAAGCGAGAAATCACCCCCAGGGGGGGATGGCCACGCTGCAATCCATTCTCCTCTGAGGATCTTGGGCACACACGCACATGTGCCCGGCATGAGTTTTAAGCCACCGGGCCCGGGACTCGAACCACAGTTGACTACATGGGAGTCCAGTGTCATAGCCATTATGCCAACCGCTGGTCCCAACAGTTTGAGCTTTCTGTTTGTGGGTCTTAAAATTCACATTCACAACTGTAAACCATATTACCTTCACCTAAGGCACACTTCAGTAAAACCAGTCAGCTTCACTGTGAAAGGAAGGAAGAAAGGAAGGAAGGAGAAAAGGAGGAAAGGAAGAAAGGAGGAAAAGAAGAAAGGAGGAAGGGAAGGAAGGAAGGAAGGGAGGGAGGGAGGGAGGGAGGGAGGGAGAGAGGGAGAAAAATTTGGAAAATAAAATTAATTGAAACCCATTTCATCATGGTTTGCAATAGGCATTCAGGTGTATTATCAGACAAAAAAGTTTTCCAGAAATAACAATTATGTCTTATGATGAGCCTCATGAAAAGCCTGGGCCTTAAGTTCACTTTCCAACACTAGGCCACTTAATTTAATATTTTCTCAAATGCTTGATTACAGAGAACCATCATGACTTGGTTAAATTTTCCAATATTAAGTTAACTTGTAGAATTCTGAATGAATTTTTGGAAAGGACCAGGGGAACATGTTTGGAGGGAGGCTCCTCTACTGTCTACCACACACTTCATTCGACAACCACCAAACCACCTCCAGGCTTTCGCTAAAAATTAATCTCAATAGCGTTTAAAAAGAAAAAAAAAGTTCTATTCAAATAGAAGAGACAAATATATACAAATTATTAAAATTTCATTGGATAGGGACAGTAGGTGGCATAGTGATTAAGGCACTGGATTCCTATGGGGTTGACATAGGAAGTCCTGGACCCAGTAGCTTGAAACTCACACCAGGTGTGTGTGTGCGTGCCCAAAATTCTAAGAGAATGGAGAAGGGACTGTGGCATGGTCATCCGCCCTGGGAGGGGTGATTTCTGGCATTCTGTCTCTTTGTCTCTTTGGCAAGTGCACATACCCCATAGCAAACATCTCTCTAAAACAATTTTTCACTTGCTCTCATTTCTCCAAAAATCTGTTAACAGGGAAGGCCTCTATGAGTGTATGCATATTACCGTTTTAATACATCAGTATTTATCCTGTCACCTTCACCCTTGCCCAGAGAGCAGTATGAGGAGTTTATTTACCCCAACCTATGGATGTTGGGCTTGGTCTGATGACTTACTTTTGGCCCTAGAACATGCGTGGACACAATGATACCATTTCTGAGAAGTTTCAATGTAATGCTAATGCGACTCTGTTGGGGTCTCTTTCTCCCTCTTTCCCACTGTCATGAAAATAGGCATGTCCCTAATTAATGGTGCTCCCATTAGCTAGGTTCAAAATCAGAGTACATACAAAAAGTGTAGCTAAAACAAACATATAGCCTGCAGTTGCTGAGATAAAATATGAAAATTAATCAATCGACTAACCAATTAATTAACATCTGTTATAAAGCACTGAGAATTGGGAGACTGTTGTGAAAACTAATGTATGATCTTATTCTCTCAAACCATGTGACTCTTAAGGCTAGACAGAATCTTTTTCATGTCCAGTGAGGAAAATGTATCACCAGCATAATTATCACCATTTGCCACAGACCTGGAGGTTGCCAAAGATCTGAAAATATCTGTTTGAACACGATTTCTTTGCAGATTAGTTAACTCAGGCCCAGATAAATTAAGAGATCAGCTCAAGGTCACATTAATGATAATAAGTAGAAGTATAAAGTATGGTCCTAGCCCCCCTTCACTGTAAAATACAACACTGCAAAGTATGCATCCATGGACCTCCAGTATGGTGGTCTATGTCTGCACCAATAGAAGTTAGCCTGGAGCACACTGTCATTTGCAAAACATATTGATCTTACATGAAGTCTTAAGACTCTTCTATATGATCCCATTAAACACTTAAGCCCAAAGTCACAGCATGTCTAGATATGCCAACTTAGCAGAGAATTCTGTCATTTAACTAACAAGCCAAATCAACAGGTTAGCTCATACATACAAAAACTCAACTCAACTGCATAGGAACATTTTCTAAAATGAATTCCAAATTACAATGGATTATGGCATAGGCAGTGAGATTAATGATCTACAGAAAAAGGCAAATCAATCCCTAAGAAACAGTAAGCAGGGGCAGGCCAGCAAATGGCATGGAGGTTAAGGTGGCTTCCCATGTGCCTAACTTTATGTCCAAGTCAGTAACTTGAAATTTATGCTGGGTGCATGTGCATGCTGTCCAAAGTCCTGAGAGGAGAACGAAAGAGAAAGGATAATGGCAAAGCCATCTGCCCGGGGGGTGATTTCTTTCCCTCTTCCCTCTTCCTCTCTGTCTCTCTTAGGCGAGTACATGTGCCCTATAGCAAACTTAAAAAAAAAGAAAAGAATAGGAATATAGGGAGGCGAAAGGGTACATAAAAGGAACGAGAGATCAGAGATGCAAAGCAGGCAGAGTGTGTCTAGCACTGCCAGGGGAAAGGAGACAGAATCTGGAGGATGTGAGCAATTTGGAACTGGAATGCAAGAGAAGCCTCTTCTGTGGGGAACACTGCCCTAGATAAGCTCATCTTAAACCATGCACTTTATTTCACTCAAATCTTACGCTCAACAAATAATCTGCTGATGACTAATTCAGTTTCCTCTGTTCTTTCAGAGAGGCAGAAAATGCCAATGACAGAATTCTCAAAGATTCCAGTCACTAGAATCCATTTATTACAAATCATTATCCTGACCTTCTGGCTTACGTATCAATTTCCCTAAGCCTAATCAACCCAGGGCTCTGGGGCCTCCAAGGTGAAAAGCATGCTTAGACTTCACCAAGATAATACCACCTGTTGAGGCCACTCCATGTTAAATCTGTAGGTCTTTGATGGGATACCCAACTTCACCTCATACACCTTCCACTGCAACATAAAACCTGCTAAGGAAAGGTGTCTTCAACAAAGACCTTTCAAAGATTTACATACTATGAAATGGTATTGAAAAAACTAATGTGCTGCCCTTATATAAATCGAACATACTTTTTAATCAGTTCTTAGGCTGTAAAGTCTACAGATTTCAAGTCTTTGACAATAGACACCTTCACTTACACTGCCTGGATTCCACAGGACCCACACGAGGGGCCAGGCAAGTGCACATGACAACTAACATAAAAACATTTCCTTCTCCCTGTGCATGTTCACTCCAAATTTTAATTATTCATTTGACACTCCATGCATGTAAAAAAAATTGTAACTCTTCAAAGAATAACAGTAGTACTCATTAATACTCATTAATTTTGACTGAGTTTCTTTAATGTCTTCTCTAGAAATTTATTTGGTTTAGTTTATTGAATTAAAAGTCATATAAAATGCTTTCAAGATGGTGCTTTCATATTTAGACTTGCATCTCTGGCTTTCTGAATTAATGTCAACTAAGTTAAGAATCTGCTGATTTGACCATCACTGAAAATTACTAAGCAAATTTCTCTCCAAGTAAATGTAGACTATTTTCTAATGCCTATTTTGGCATAATTAAAAATGCAAAGACTGACCAGATCATATTCTTTTATTTTTTCCCCCTAACCAATTTTTCTCTCTCTGACAAAACTATCAAAAGTCACCTAATCTTCCCAGATTGGAGTCTACAGGGCCACTTGAAGAGACCAAGGACGTGAGTTCAATTCTTGCTTCTCAGCCAAGACTCTATTCTTAGCCTGATACCAAGAATATTCT
>NW_006209696.1:359994-362336 GCF_000334495.1 Tupaia belangeri chinensis
GACTACACTACTTGGGTTGAGATCAAAGATTCTGAACATGGATTCCTGGAGTCAGCTTTGACCAAAAGGTCTGAGTCATCCCTACTTTTATGTAGGGCTTCTAAACAGCTCTTTGTGATTCTCAAGCTTTGACTCAACAGTTCTGTGGGAAATCATCATAACTAGATATCTTGAAAATATCCCAGATCTTTTCCACTCCCTCTGCAAAGACACTACTGACCAGAGGCCAGAATGGATACCCTCACAAAGTAGTGAGATTGGTCTCACATTTAAAATTCTGAATTTGTTGAAAAGGAGAACCTAATTACTCTATAAATGTAGGCCTTCAACATGAACCAGTTCATTCTTCACACACCAGGCAGAAAAACCATAGTTTCCCAAAACAAGGTTTGAAATGAGTACTAGTGGGGGGTCCATGCCTTAAAGTAGCATTGTAAACCTGAATAGCAAACTGTCATGTGACTTATTTAACAGAATAATAAAGTGGTCAGGTTATCATTTTTACATTTAAGTAGTTATAACTGTAACAAATAACCATAGTGCTAAGAGCTAACATACATAAAGTTCTCAGCACGTATTGGACATCTTACCAGCATCATCTTATTTAATGTCTCAGATGCCTTATAAAATACTAGAGGAAACCACGTAACATTACCAATGTCACCCAAACTGGTTAAAATATCAAACAGGGATTTACACCCAGGCCTACATTACACTAATTCTTATGTTCTGGACTCCCGCTTAAAAAAATAAAATAATCAATCTCACATTTTGGATGGATTTTATGAGTAAACTCAAGTTTTACAATTGACAATTAAATCTTACATAGTTTTGCCATTTTGATATTTCTCCTTGTATCATTTCTTCCAACTGTGCATTATCATCTGTGGTAATTAAACTGGACAAGAAAGAGTCTCGTAACAATGCATTTGGCAAAGTACTTACATAGTCAATGGGCTTGAGGGATTTAACTCTAGATGTTGGGCAGCCACAGGAAATAAGGTCAGCATAGAGGCCTTCTTCTAACACACACTGGTTATCAAACATATCCTCCTGGTAATATAGAAGCCAGCTAAAAAACAGTAGTACAACACAGTCAGCTCTTACTCAGTTGGCAGTGTAGGCTCATCGTGCTGTGGAAGCTGGAGTAGAAGGACATTCAAGGTGTGGTGCCCACTAGTCTTACTGACTGCTTTTCATGTGCCCAGCTTCAGGTGAGGCACTTTACCTGTATTATTTTACTGCACTTTCAATAATTCTTAGTTGGAAACAGATCTTTGTTTTAATAAGCAAAAAAAAATAAGCATTAGAAAGGTTTGACGATTTGTCCAAGAGTCCCTCAACTAATAAATAATAGAGCTATAATTTGAAATCAGAAGACATCTTATATTTTAAGTTTATGACATTCTTTCATTTGGTGGCATCAAATATAAGGTCCTGAGATCAAATTATGTTGATTAGCAAGTACTTAGTTTAAAAGTTCTTTTGGGGAAACCATTTTTGGTATCCTTATTTAATGAACTTGTATTCAATCTCAGTGAATGAAGAACTTGATTTGTAAAATAATACCTGAGTATATATAAAATCTGTCACCTATACATGTACGAACTAATGGGGGATGATTTCTCATTTTCCCTCTCACTATCTGTGTCTCTCCCCAGTGAACAAAGGCACCCTAAGGCAAAAGCCTCTTAAAAAAAGAAAACTCTGTAAATTTATAAGCAATCTAGTTACCAAATAATAGTAGAAAACACTCAACAAGCATACTTACCAGCCCCGAAGAACTTTAAAAGAACATGGTGTGAATGAAGTCAAATCTGCAATACTTTTGGTAATATCAATACATTCACCCTGGAACCCTGGTTTGCTGAACGCTTTGAGCTACAAGAAAATACAGCAATAATTAAACAGATAACAATTGTTTGATATTACTGTAAGCAAATAGAAATCTTTTAATTTCCTGTACTTTAAAAACAAATTCAGCAAAGTATCAGACTCATGTTTTATTATTATCAATGAATTCATTGGGGGATGATGACAATTCCTTAAACTTGCGTTTTCTGTTGAGAAAGTCATGACACATTTTTGCACAGAGAAATATGACATGACCTTTCCCCACAACCTAATATTTATGATTTTCATCCATCTCTTGCACCAAGTTGTGGATACAAAAGGCCTAGAAAACGATTTCTGCCTATAAAAGTAAATCAGAATGGCTCGTCCACTAAACTGGGTCCTTCTGCACTGTTCCAAACAATGACTATCCCCTGTGGTGAGACTACATGTATAAAATAAGAAACACTTTAGTGCTAAACATGAAAGAGGTCTGGATTAGCAAGGGA
>NW_006209696.1:362367-436779 GCF_000334495.1 Tupaia belangeri chinensis
AGCTAGTCAATAAAAGAAAGGAAAGGAGAACAGAAGCGCATGCCCATAAGTGAGCATGAGCCTGCCGGTGGGCACACAGAGGCAGATGGCTGAGAAGATAATGATGGGATTAGTGGAAGATTACGGTGAAGAAAGAAAGACGTCTGTGTCATGTATTTCAGCTTACAGGCTTCAGTTTTCTGATAAGACTACCTTAAATGCACAGCTTACAGTTACATACAACTACATTTCTGTATCAGTCTTCTGTATCAAGAAAAATTCTGAAAATCTTAACTGTAATTCCCTTTAGACCAGAGATATAATTATCTGCAACTCTAGTGACCTTGGATTTATAATAGGAAAGAAAAATATTAATGAACCCCATAAATATTTCATAAGACACTGAAGACCTGAAATCACATGGCCCACAGGTCCAGCCTGCACTGACAGGCCTGCACTGAGGCAGAGTTTACCATAATGAACCACTGGCACCGGCGCCCTTTCTCCTAATCATGTTGTCATGGAGAACAAGGCGTCTGTGAGCAGCTGACATTCACCTCTTTCATCTTCCCAAGGGTCCTCTTGGATAAATTATTTCCTATTCTGCTGACCTCATTTGGTCAGGTATCAAAGATCATCCAAAAATCAGTGAAGTGGGAGACCTAACTCCCTGCTGGCCAACTAAGCCTTGCACAACATGATGTCCTATTGTGAAACCATGCTCTGTTTGGAACATTAAAGTAACAAGGGACTCTGCTGCCTTAAAGAGATGAGCTTCAGCAAGATTCTGTCACAGCACTTCTGAGAGGGAGAAAGAATAGCAAGAAAAAGACAGTCCAGAACAAGAGGACTTAGGTTTTTGAACTGGTATGTTTATAAAACATAAAGCTAAAACGCAAATCATCTTTAACTTTCAAAAATTTCACCTGCATGCAAATACTTTAATTTATAATAGGACTTGTATACCCAGTTTGTCAAATTATTAATAATTCATTTTAAATAGCTGAATTTAAAGTTTATATTTCACTGTTTCATGATGAAGTCACAAAGTGTTAAGTTCTGGACTACTGACAATGTAAGTTAAGCATATTTCCAATGACAGAGCCACCTCACATTTTTAGCTTTGGTTTTTTTTTTTTTTTTTTTTTTTTGGGGGTTTTTCCTTTTGGGGGGTTTGGTCGCCCACAAGAGACAGAAAGTGAGAAATCACCCCCCCAGGGGGGATGGTCACGCTGCAATCCCTTCTCCATTCTCCTCTCAGGATCCTGGGCATGCACGCACACGCGCCCTGCGTGAGTTTTAAGCCACCGGGTCTGGGACGTGAACCACGGTCGACTACATGGGAGTCCAGCGACATAGCCGTTACGCTAACTGCTGGTTCCCTCGGCTTTGGTTTTCATAGCCAGAAGAATTCCTTAAAATTCATACTCACATGAGTAATCTGTTGTAAAGCATTTTTTGTGTCGAAGGATTAAAATTCTCTTCGAATAGGGACCAGCAGTTAGCTAATGGCTATGTCAATGGACTCCCATGTAGTTGACTGAGGTTTGAGTCCCGCAACCAGTGGCTTAAAACTCACGCCGGGCGCATGTGCGTGCGTGCCCAAGATCCTGAGAGGAGAATGGAGGAGAAGGGATTGCGGCGTGGCCATCCCCCCAAGGGGTGATTTCTCGCTTTCTTTCTGTCTCTCTCTCTCTGTCTGGCAAGCACACGCACCCTATGGCAAAAACCTCTCCAAAAAATAAAAATAAAAAAAAAAAAAGAAAGAAAATGCTCTTTGAATAGAACTTTCAAGACTGGGTTTAATGCTTACCTAGTTTATTTTTATTAATCAAATGAGATACAGAATATTATTCACCCCAAATTAGATCAATCTCACACAAGTAATACCTCATTTTGACCACTTTATAAATGACTCCAAATATAACAATCTTTTCTTTTTAATATTTTTGCAACAGGGAACATGTACTCACTGGACATACAGAGAGACAGAAGAGAGTAAGAGAAAGTGAGAAATCACTGCCCAGGGGAACTGACCACGCCACAATACCTTTTTCTCTATTCTCCTCTCAGGATTTTAAGTATGCATGCATACATGCCTGGCATAATTTTTAATAAGCAACTATCAGGACTCGAACCATGGATTCTGCCATATAGGATCCAGCTCTTTGACCACTATCCCATCTGCTGACTGAGAAAAGAATAATTTTTATAATGTTCTGAAGATGGTTCATACAGAAATCAACTCTGTGCTTTCAGTTATTATAATTAAACTGTAGTTCCTACTCTTTGTGAAATTCTGTCCTAGGAAAAACTAGCTGGACAAATTCATGTGTGGGTTTCTTCTCCAGATTAATGGGGAATGTGCACCAGACAACTGAGACAGGGTGTTCAGAACCTAGGCAAACAGTCAGATAAATAAGAGATGAGTTTTTTAAATAGCATCTTTCCATCTGCACCACGAGGGTGTGGCTCAGTCCTTAACAGCTCCAAACGGAAGTGTAAGGAAGTGTGTGTATATGTCTGGTGGGGAGGGTGTGTATGAAGAAGCTGAGATCCTGTACCACTGGTTTGAAGAGTACTTTTTCCCAAATATGAGTATCTGTCCCATAAAGTTACCCCTTGAACGAGAGATTATTACCACTTATGATGAAAATGCTGTAAAAACACTTTTTACTATGCAATGTTCATTTATGATATTCATGACAAAAATGTGTTAAAAAAAAACACAAGAACTTACTTTCTGCCCAAACACAGAAGTTGTGCTCACTTAATATATCCACAGTATCAACATCATTTTTTAATGAAATTTTATTTACTCGAATACTAAAATATTTTGTTATGCAAAGCTTTCTAAGAAAGACTTTTCCTAGCCCAGTGGACCTCCTCCATGCAACAGGCCCACTGTTAAACAAGGAAGTCTCATTTCATTCTTCTGTTACACCACACCTTTCCCATATTGTAGTGTTATGGACTTCTCTTATTACATATTCTATAATCATTTTATTTCCCTGATCAGTCATAGATTTTTTTTTTTTCACTTATTCTTCCTGACCATTTCTGGACTTGGGAGTCTAGAGATATTATCTGCTTGTGGTAGCACAAAGAAATGCTCTCTCTACTGCTCTTATATATTATGGTATTTGGCTAAAATTGTCATTTTCCTGTCCCCAAAACATGTTAAAAGCAACTGCAACCATTGCCGATCCTGCGACCACCTTACAATTTGGTAAGGCTAAATTATCCAATATTTTTTTTTAAATCTAGCTTGACTCACATATAAAATATGACAAGGGTTCAATATTTAAAGAAATACAAATTTTTAACTGTTTTTGCAAATGGATTTGAAAAAGAGTCTAGGAATGCAAGGTAAATACTTGGTTGGGTCAAAGGATGGTTGCAATTTCTAGAGAACAGTGTCTGAGCACAAGATCCCCTGAAAACAGAACTCAACTTTGTAAGAATTGATCTAGTAATATTTCTGATGCTAAAGACCTGCAAGGAGAGAAAGATGTGACAATACAAAAATAATCTATTTTTGTTTGTTTTTTTCGTTGTTTGGGAGAGAAATTAAAAAAAAATGCCACCTGTTAATGATGAAGAGCTCCATAATTATCCTGTGTATTTTGAAGTTTGTCATTGGACTTAGTGAGTGATCTTTAGCCTTACTAGAAAAATAATATTCTCAGTAAAAGATGGTGTTCTAGTAGTATCTGAAATAAAACCTACCTCATCATAATATGTTTACAGTGCCATCAACAATGCTGCCTTTATTATCATAACTCTTATGGTGCATATTAATCTCTATGACATACATTTTCTGGCTTTCCCCTTCAAGCTTGCTAGAGGTTCCCCTACAATCACCAGCATAAACACTGGTAATACAAGGGTACATTGTGATGCTCTGGGAGGCTGATCTAGGTGGAATGGTTCAGGTTTGCATCTGAAGGCCTCCCTGAGTACACAGGGCCATTTGTATGCCCATGATCCAGGTTAGGGTGGACCATGGCATCAAGATCTTGTTGGGTGTACTGTCTCTGTTTTCTTTCTCTCTCTCTCTCATTTGCACATGGAAAATAAATACATACATACATACAAACTTTTTAAAAATCAGCAGCCTAAGAAGACTCCCTCTGACTTTAACTCTCAGATATAAATTCCTCCTCACTCTTTTAAACACAAAATATAGGTGTCTGATGTGAACACAGCATCTACGTGGCCAGTCTGACTGTGATGGCTACTTGCGAAGAGAAAATACTTCCCAGTTACTAAATAGAACCAGTGTGTCAGTCAAGACCCATTTGTTTGCTTTCAGTTAAGTATAAACTAGTAAAACGTCTGTAAATTCGATCCACTGAAAATAACAAGAGCTTTGATAATGGGTGAACAAGGAGGCTCTGTTTGTATGTTACCAAATATCCAGCTATCATATACGTCAGAAACATTTATTTCACAAGGCAATAACTGAGCCATCTCCAGAAAAATGAAGTAGGGCCAATTTCACTGGGCGTTTCTTGCTGCTTCCTCTCTCTTCAAGTTGGACTGGAAATACTATAAAGAAAATCCTCCAGCAAACTGCCCCAAACAAGGAAGTCCATAAAAAACGAACAGGGGGCAGAAAGGGGAGAGAGAGCTTAAAAGAACGAAACCTTTTATCTGTACTTAAAACTCAGACAACGTGAAGTTTGAAATGAATCCTGTTTAAGTACTCACGTTATTTTGATTCATGTGAAAAAGCGCTTGAAAAATCCACAGCTGGGAGTTTTCAAAAATTAAAATAAATAACAGGCAGGAAGTCCTTCTAAACACAACAACTCAATTATGTTCAGAGAGGAAATGTTCCCAATAGGCCTGAGCTAATCAAAAAATAATAACATCTGAAAGCATTGTGAATGGAAACGTGGTTAAACTAAGCTGAAATACAAAAACACTGACATGAACCTGAGAAACATACACATTAAGAGCAAAACATTAAGCGTTATATAAAAGTAGCCAAGGCCAAATATTTACCATTAATTGCTATATGTGGCTTTCTGACAGTGATTTCCCCAAGTTTGTTACTTAAAATGGAACAGAGAAATCAATGTCTCTTATTCTCTCTTCCCTCTGCAGCTTTACTGCTCAGATCACAATATGTCTTTCTTTGATGTAAAGCCCTGAAAGTATGGTTTTGTCACGTGGAATAAATTTAAAAAAAATACCTGCTTTGCTACTTCTCACTGTGTGATATAGCATTCACTTAAATCCTGAATCTTGGGTTTTTTCATCTATAAATGGGACTAACACTGACCTCACAGAGTTGTTAATAGGCACAATTTGTAGCTGTCAATAAATGACAAACATTAAGTTCCAGAGTATTGCCCCATTCCCTTCAAACCATTAACATACTACAAATGAAAGATTAGGGTTTCAGCTCCACTAGTGCTTTAGGAAACATCTGATATCAGTACTACAAATATGTGTACAAGGCCAGCTGGCAGTGTAGTAGTTAAGGCAGCTGGATCCCACGTAGCCAACTGGTTGGTTTGAGTCCCAGAACCAGCAGCTTGAAAAAAACACTGGAGTACGAGCATGCATGACCAAAATCCTAAAGGAGAAATGGAGAAGGGACTGTGGCACAGCCATCCCCCATGGGGATAATGGTGCTTTCTCACTTTCCTTTTTTCTCCGTCTTTCTTGAGCAAGCACATGAGCTGTCTAGCAAATTTCAAAAACAGAAAGAGAAATATATTCCCATAAGTGTCCTAAGAGAAGCAGTTTCTCTACTGTAAGATTTTTTTCCTCCAGAGACAACATAATACACTGTGCTGAGGAAGAATGTGACAGTGAAGAAAGAGAGAATACTTGGAAAAAAAGAGTGACACAGGTTCAAAAGAACACTGAAGAGGTCAGAGCTGTAGCTCTGTCAGGAGAAAAATGAAAGAAACTGACGAATGCAGGCAATAAGACTAATAAAGATGGCTGCTCTCCTGCCCTTTGGTCCATGCCAAATGCCCTGCCACAGAGACACACACATATTATTGGAGGGAAGGAGAAAGATTTCAGAGAAAAGGTATACATGCTTTCAGTAAACAATTCAACAATTACAAGTTAAGAATAGCTTTAAACATACCAAATATGGAGGCTCATTTATTCCAAGTGGTTCCTGAAAAATAGAGTGAAACACTTTTTTAAACAATTATAATCATACAGTCTTAGTTGTCTTTTTGAACATTTC
Organism: Tupaia belangeri chinensis; assembly: GCF_000334495.1. Lineage (NCBI taxonomy): Eukaryota > Metazoa > Chordata > Mammalia > Scandentia > Tupaiidae > Tupaia > Tupaia belangeri. The sequence continues at coordinate 368,564 of NW_006209696.1, forward strand.
AAAAATATTCCTTGAAAAAATATTTTTAATGGTGCGATCAATTCCTGAACTGGCTGTGATGCCCAAAAAAACCTGTTGAATTGTCTTATAATTTTAGCATTTATGACTAATTCACTTTGAGTGATGCTGTAATTGTAAAAAAACATCGGCCTGAGGGCCAGCCACAGAGGTGCGTTAGTACCACTCTCTGCGGTGCTGTATGTAAGCTGTGTGGAAAATCAGCGTTCAGTTCACAGGTCAAACTGGCATGCCCAGCTTGTGCAGGCATGTGCAGGTGTGTGCCCACGATTTTAGGTGGCTGGAAGGCTGGGGGAAGGGGCAGGAGCAAAGCCTGTGACCCTGTTGAGGGCACTAGTCTGTCTTTCTCACATATAAGAAAGCAAGCAAGCAAGCAAGCAAGCAATGAACTTGGGAAATAAATATGTACCAATGTGCATTACAAGGACAGAGTCTGAATTTCTGACCATTATTTCATGGGTACATTTGTTGTTCTGCCAGGTTAGTTATCATCCAAACCAGCCAGACTCTTTTACTACTTCATGACTTTGCACGTACAGGATACTTCCCTCTTTGTGGAATGGCCTTTCTGCCTGGAAACACTGCTTCTATCCCTCAGCTGTTTTCAGGACACTCTCTCCTGTGGCAAGGTCCCCAACTCTCAGGCACTGAGTGTTTCCTTCCTCTATCCCCCTGCACTGCCCACAACCTTGTGTTTCTCTCTAATCATACTATAATTAATTGCTCAGACACCTATCTCCTGAAAGAGCTGAGACCCCTCAAGGCGACTTATTCATCCTTTATCACCATTCATCAGCCTAGTGTCTGACGTATTATAGTCATCAAGTAAATCAAATTACACGACCATCATATTCACAAGTTATTATCTACTAGCTCTCATGGTGTCCACAGAAACTCATATGATGAGGCTGGCTCCAGAGCTGTGGCATGGAGCATCTTAAGAACAGCTGGATCCCACAGGGTGACTCTAGTTTGAATCCCTGTCCTGATCTGCCAAAACATGTCACGTATGTGTGCAAGTGCCCAAGATGTGATAGGCTGAAGGACTGGTAGAAGGGGATCACTGATTGACCAGACTCCGCAGAGACTGCTCAACTCTCACGCACATGTGCACACACTCTATCATTACTAAAGAAACAATTTTGGGGACCAGCAGTTAGCATAATGGCTATGTTGCTCAACTCCCATGTAGATGACCGTGGTTTGAGCCCCGGACCCGGTGACCTAAACTCATGCCGGGCACATGTGTGTGCCCAAGATCCTGAGAGAAGAAGAGACTGTGGTGTGGCCATCCCCCCTGGGGGGTGATATCTTGCTTGCTATCTCTCTGTCTCTGTCTTTCTGGCGAGCACACGTGCCCTATAGCAAAAACCTCTCAAAAAAAAAAGAAGAAAAAAGTTTTTAGAAAGAAATTCATATGATATTCCATTTTATCTATATATACACACATAATTCAACAATTCCACTTTTAAATGTTTGCTCATACATTCAATTATATATCTCTACATATCACTAGCATTGGTTATCTTCACACTTTACTCACCAGTTGTATAGGGCGTATTGACATGATTATATTATCTGATCCACCCCAGTCAAAAAAGCATTTGTATTTTCCTTTCTCTAAAATGTATTGTTCTCCACAGAAGAATTTCTGCTGGTAGGCAACCCATCTAAGTAGACAAAAAAGGGAAAAAAAAAAAAAGCAGAGGTGACATAGACTCAAGAAGAAACAATTTTAAAACACCAAACTTCTCAAGGTTCTTAGGGTAGGAGACAACTTACACTCCACTTTTAACGTGAATGGATCTTGTTTCACTGCCAAAGCCAATTTCTTCCAAGTCAGAAATTTCCTGATTTGTAATGTCAATAAATTTTCCACTTTCTAAATCAGAATCGAATAGTGTGATAGAAGATTCTATAAAATTCTAAAAAGAGGGAAAGGAAAGTTTAAGAAACATATGCATTTTGTTTTCTGGATTGTGATATCCCTACGTAACTTCACACACTTGTGGAAAAATTTTACACGAATAAATTTCAGGAAGAATTTTAAATGGCCCTTAAGACAATTTCATAGTTATTATGCCTTCATTGCTTAAAGGGGGGGGGGGGGGCGGGCATTGTTAAAGGGGGGGGGGGGGAGCCAGCATTTGCTAGAAGGTGTTTGTACTCAATAGAGAAACAGAGAAAGAAAGAGAAAGAAAGCACTTCCTGTGAGGGATGGTCACTATGCAATCCCTTCTCCTTCATTTTCCTTTTGGGAGTTTGGCCATGCACTCACAGACATGTGGCATGCTTTTCAAATAGCCCGGTCCGGGTCTTGAACTGTGCAATCGGCCTTGCGAGACTCAGCCTTCTAAATCACCCTGCTTTCAGCTAGTCCCTAGCATTTTTATATAAATGGAATACAATTAATAGCTGGCAACTGCTGGGACTTACAGGCTACCATATAAAATGCTAATTGTAAAAGAAATTAAAGTCTCACTTGTACTTAAAGGGTAAAAACTACATGAAGCCAAAGTGATTATAAGATATATTATAGGCAAAGTAGAAGAGGATTTTTACAAGCTTAACAACAACAACAAAAAAAAAGACACAATGAACTAAGTCAAAATTTGTTTATTAAAAAAAATCAAAATAAAGGCCAGCAGGATCAGGAGGCTGGATTCCACAGGGCTGACAGTGCAGTTTGGAGTCCCAGACCCATTAGCTTGGAAATCACTCTGGACATGTTTACGTGCATGCCCAAAATCTCAAGAGAAGACTGGAAGGAAAGGGACTGTAGTGTGGCCATCCTCCCTAGGAGGTGATTTCTCAAGTTCCCACCGCCCCCCATCCCCTGATCTTCTCTCTAGGTTTCTCTCTGGCAAACACGCACACCCTATAGCAAAAAATAAAAAATATAAATAAATAAATAAATAAATAAATAAAAAGGAAAAGCAAAACTAAAAAAAAAAAATCAAAATGAGAATAGAAAATTTTAAAAGATTTAGCAGCCATCCTATTTAAAATTAAGATATTTTAGAAATACTCTAGGACACAGATAAATCACCAAAAGACATAAACAATTCAGAAAAGAGAAAAAGAATAAAAAAGACAAATACACAGATGTCTAATTTCACTAATAAACTGGAGAAATTTCAATTAAAACAATTACAATTGTAATTTTCACTGCTTTTTTTTTAAAAAAGAAATTTATTAGAGGGCTCATGCATGAGATAGAGAGAGAGAAAATGAGGAAGCACCTCCCAGGGGCCATGGTCACTACACAATCCCTTCTTCATTCTCTCAGGTTTTTGGACACACACACACACATACCCAGAGTGTTCATCAAGCCTCCAAGTCTGAGACTTGAACCACACAGTTGGCCACATGGGATGAAGCACCTTAACCACCGGGCCACCAGTTGAACCCAATTCTTCACTTTTTAAAATTAAGAAAGAGCTAAACATTTAGTTTTCTCAGGGAACACTGCTAGTGGAAATATAATTATTTTAGAAACAGATTTAAAAAGACTTAAACTGTTCACACTCTGACTTTCAGAATCGTTTTTGAATCAAGAAAGGTTTCTTAAAGAAACTAAATGAAAAGGTCAGGCCCACGGCTAAGCAGACAAGAGAACTGGTCCCCACATTTTCTACTGTGGATCAAATACCCTACCTAGCTGGCTTGAAAAACACACCAGATGCATCTGTGTGTATACCCCAAATCCACATGGAATGGAGAAATGGGAGGAAAACAGATTTCAATGTGACCACACCCAACCTAAAGGGGCTTTCTCTCTCTGGTGAGTAAGCTTTGGAAACTAGGAGTGCCTGTAACCTTTTTTACTTTTACACAGTTCTAAAAAATGAGCAGTGAGACACAGCAGCATGTGCAGATGCCACTGCATGGCAGGCTGACGCCACATGGGAGGCTGGGGCTCAACTCCAGGCCCTCTCTAAAAAGTAGGCACAGCTGGGCACAGTACATGTGCCTGTAGTCCCACCTATCAGAAAGCTGAGCCAGGAGAAAAAAATCACACATAAAAACACCACACACACACACACACACACATAGAAAAAAATCACACATAAAAACACCACACATACACACACACACCCAAATGGGAGCTACAGAGATTTATGCATGATCAACATCACCATCCTCCTTTTCAGTAATAGAACACTTTCTCTTTTTTTTTAAAGCGACATTTTTGCTATACGGCATGTATGCTCACTGGAGAGATAGAGACACAAAGCAAGAAATCACCACCCAAAGGGGTATGGCCAGTCGCAACCCCTTCTCCTCCATTCTCCTCTCAGGATTTTGAGCCCCCCCACACACATGCACCCAACGTGAGTTTTAAGCTGCTGGGTCTGGGACTTGAAATGGGGTCAACTATGTGGGAGTCCAGCAATGTAATCATTCCACTATTTGCATAAACATATATGCGTGGTCTTCACAAATTCATGAAAATGTGTATTATGCAAAAATGTTGCATGAATTTTAAAACTGTTTGCACCCAAATAAACTTGTACTTTAATTCCACTTACCATGAATATTTTTGAAGTCCCCTCCCATTTTCAGATGAGGAAATCAAGGATTTAATAGCCTAGAAGTGAACTACCCTAAAGTATTCAGAACAAACTTCCCGACTAGAGAATGATGTTTGCAGCCTGGGTGTCACATCGGCAAACCTGGCTATACTGACAATGTAAACCTCTATCGACCAAGGAACAAAACATACCTGTTTCTTGCAACTTGAAAGTGCATTAACTAGCTCATGGCGACATGATGATGGCAGCTAACAGGAGCCCTTAGGGTAGTAGAAATGATGAAGTGAGAATATACTGAAATGTGTCATGAATCACTGTATTATGCTGAGTGAAATGGGAAAAGGAAATATAAGGTCAACACAGGCAGGTGCTGTGCTGCCTCCTGACACTGAGAGATAACCTGCTATGCTGTGATGTCCTTGCCTTGAGCAATGATTTGCACAAATGGCATTGTAAGGGCTGTGGGGGACTCATTAGCAGTAGAGGAGGGCTGGGAAGCAGGCTGGAGGCATGCAACCATGCAGCCTGGAGCTGAGCAGAGAAAAGCCCGTTGCCAAATCCAAGTGTTCGCAGCCCACGGGCTCTCAAATAAATGTACTCACATGGCTTGAGTTTGTTCTTCCTACACTGTCTACCCTTCCCGGAGACCCTACCCTTCCTGGACAAGGGCCACAGGCATCTCTCAAGTGATATCCCTCTTCTATTCTTGTTTATTCTTTACTTTTCATCCTCAGCTCTGCTTTCATGTTCTCTAAGTACTTCTTTTCTGAGCCACTTTTCGCCTGAGTTTGTCCTTCCTACACTGTCTACCCTTCCCGGAGACCTGGACAAGGGCCACAGGCATCTCTCAAGTGATATCCCTCTTCTATTCTTGTTTATTCTTTACTTTTCATCCTCAGCTCTGCTTTCATGTTCTCTAAGTACTTCTTTTCTGAGCCACTTTTCGCCATCTGGCTCTAAGGCAGGATCACATGGCAGTCCTGGGTCCAATAACCTGTAAGTAAACCTCCATGGGTCACACAGCATGGTATAAAATATGCAAAAAAAAAAAATCAAAAATCAAAAAACTTCAGCCTTATTCGGGAAGCTACTAGAAAAGGTACTCAGGATTGTTTAGGGTAAGTCCTCTGGGGCTACTAGGTTACTACCATCTCTGTGCTTCTAGGCACAAATTAACTCTGAATATCACAAAAATTTAAGGGGAGCCCTTCTGCTCAAGAATGAAGATCAATGGAACAAGCTTTAGAACTGTATTCCAGTTTACATTTTTAAAACACTAGTAGAGTTTATCATAGTCTCAGATGCAGTGCTTCCTACTGTTAGAGAAAACTAATGAGCAGTGGCTTTAGGTCCCAAGAAAAAGTCTTAAGGATCAGTAATTTGATTACTTTTAAATTCCATAAAATCCCTCAGCTAATGGGCCCTGGAGCTCTTGTGTGGCAACGTGATATGAGACTTCAGTGGAGATCTGGGACATTCATCAACTTCTGAGCAGTAATGGTCTCTGCTGCATACCACCTGGTTTCAGAAGCCTGAAAACCCTGCCAAAAGTAAAACTAAGGAAAATCAGGACACCACGAGAGTCTTACTGAGAAAGCCAAGATACAAAAACTCCTTGATCCCTGGAGCCTAATACTGCTATATTCCTTTCAGTCCTTTTTTTTTTTTTTTTTTTTTTTCAAAAAAATAAATTTCTACATGTCTGCATACCTGAGTGACTCATTTGGAAGTAGAAATTTACTTCTGGGTGTCCACTCCAAAGCACTCCATGACAGAGATCACATTATCCCTAAGGAACCTGTCCCAGTATTTGACCTTAGTATAGCCAGTATTTCTCCATTCTCCTCTTGAGATCTTTGGCACACCCACACACACACACACACACGTGCCTGGAGTGAGTTTAAGTCACCAGGTCCGGGACTTGAACCATGGTCAACTACATGGGAGCCCAGTGACACAGTCATTATGCCAAATGCTGGTCCCTATCCAGTGTATCATATACTAGAGCCAGGGTGTATGAAAACTGTATTTTATCTTGCAGTTTTTCTATCAGTCCTATTGTTTATTTTTACATTACTTCCACTTAGATTTTAAAGTGCTTCGTTCTTGAAACCAGCAGGTGGAGTGGTGGTTAAGGCACTGGAATCCCACATGGCGGACCACAATCTGAGGTGGCCTGGCAGCTTGCTTTCTCTCTCTCTCTCTCTCTCTTGTCTCTCTCTAGTGAGCTCTCATGCCCTATAGCAAATTAAAAAAAAATTATAATAAATAAAACTAAACAAATATATATATATATATATTTTAAAAAAGGGCTTCACTCTTGGCCAGATGAGAGATATCCGAGAGTCTATTTGGGGAGAAGATATCTCACCTTAGCTCTACCTATAAACTCACATCGAGCTCTCCAATCACAAGAACTTTAAGAACTCATTTCCATTGATATGCAGTGTCTGGGAAGTATATAATTTTTTTGTATATAGCATGATAAGTTTTAATGCACTCTTACAATATATACAAATATAGATTTTATACTGTCCAAATACAGCTAAATTTTTAGTGCATTACATCTAAATAAATTTTAGTATATTTCATCTGAATATAAATTTAAATTATAAATTAAGTATCTGAGGGGCCAGCCTGTGGTATGGTGGTTAAGGTGACTGGATCCCACATGGTCAGGTTCAAGTTAGGGACCCAACAACTTGAGAAACACGTCAGGTATGTGTGTGTATACCCCAAAATGTGAAAGATGGAGAAGAAGGGATTGCGTGTGACCATTTCCAAGGGGGTGCTTTCTCACTGTTCTTCTCTCTCTCTAGGAAGTGCACGTACCCCCTGACAAATTAAAATAATAATAACGTATCTGAAAATCATGTAAATATTTATTATATTTATACTTAGGTCTGCAATGTGACCCTATAATTATAGCTATAAATGAAATGCCAGTAAGTCTTTGACTAAAAGAATTCCATTATTAAGGTGCTATTTAAGTCTAAGCATTTGGTAACAATGGAAAATAGGTAATATGAGGTAGGTTCTAGAGTAAGGCTGACTTGACCTCAAGTGACAGATCCACACTGGGACACAGTGTCAAACCTGAAAAAATGTGGGACATACACACTACGGAATACTACTGAGACATAAAAACCAATGAGACTGACATTTGATAGAAAGTAGACCAAGATGAAGAAATAGAGAAAAAAAGTATTTGTGACTACACCCCCCCTATTGGGGGGTGGGGAGTTCTCTCCCTCTCTCTCTGGAAAGTGCATGTGCCTTCTGGCAATAAAAATAAAAATTATAAATCAAATAAAAAGAATTTAAAAAAAAAGAAGCAACTCACATAAGCAGGTCAGTTTAATACTCTAAGGTGTTAGAAACATTTTATATCTTCCAGTTCCATCAGCACTCATGTCATTTTTCATATAAAAAAGGTAGAAAATGTAGGGTAAGAAAGGTAACTCACAGCTTGTAGGTACCGGAAAGATAAGATTGGGCCACTTAATGCCCCACAAGCATTACTGTCTTCAAAGTCTCCTTCTTCAAGCAAGAATTGCTGGCCTTTAAAATGTTCTTTTTCATAGGCAACCCACCTAGAAATGCAGAGGACATTCAATTGAGCCATTAATAAAATTATAGTCAAGAAAGCAAGAGAAAGAAAATCATGATAAAGCACATAGTTGCTCATATCCACAGACTAGAAAGCAACACATCAGTTTAATTTCCACTTACAAAGACAGTCAAATGAGTCAGCAGGTGGTGTGGAGGTTAAGATGGCTGGGTCCCACCTGGGTAACTGTGAGGTATGAGTTTCCAAACCAGGTTCTACAAGGCTAACTGTCTGGTATGAGTCTGAACCCAAAAAGGGATTCAAAGGATTGTGGTATGGCCATTCCCCGCCCCGCCCCTCCCCAGGAGGTACTGTCTCACTTCCTGTCTCTGTCCCTCTCCAGTGAATGCATGTGACCTATACCAAAAAAAAAAAAAGACAAGACAAATCGTGAATGCTTTAAAGATCAATACTTTCATAGTTTGGAGGCTTTTTCCAACAAAAGGTCAATTATAGAATGATAACAGAGCAACACTTGCTTATTAAATGTTTGTGGCATGACTTTGATACTACACCTAGGATGGTCAGAGAGTAGTCTGCCAAAATAAAAATAACAGAAAACACATATAACCAATGAGAAATTTATAAACCCATTTTCTCATTTATAAATGAGAAAATTTATAAACCCACACAGAAATCTAAAGATAATCATTCTTACTTTACTGATTAAGCTCTTCCAAAACCACAAAATGATCACTATAATTAAATGTTTATTTGGGGTTTAAATCAAGGGAACCTCTCACCTGGATTTAGATCAAACCCACAGTACAAGAAGGTTTAGCAAAGAACTGGGAAAGCAACTGAGCTGGTATTGGCCCTGCAGCCCTACAAGTATACAAAGACACCTGTAAGTGCTTCAAGTGGGTGATGCTGGAACCGCCATTTTATCAGTGGTGATCATGAAAACAGGAAGTACTGTGGTAGAGTACTTTCCAGGAACAGAAGTTTCTTGACTTCTAAAACTATCAGCAAAGTACGCTGATAAACATAATTATTTGCTAAAGTCCTCTATGAAATTACTTTTTTAGGAAGTAATCTAATGGAGTATTGACTATAATGTGAGCATAGGTGGTTTGAAAACATGCTGACCTGCTTAATTCTGTTTTTAATTGCATTGTATAAAGTGAGACCCCCACCAACTGGGCAGATTCCAAGGACAATTAGGGGGCTTCTGAATTCAAGAGTTGTCAAAATAAGGTCTATCTTTGTTTTTCTACTCCTATTACAGTTGTGAAGATAAAAAAAATAATAAACAAATGAATTGTTTTCATAAGGTAACAAATAACAGTAGTCATTCCTATCTGGCTTTCTGTGTATAAATGTATGTATGGCAGGATAAGGGGGAATGGGGCCCACATCAGTTGGAATAAATTTATAAACCTATTTATGTACTATAGTATTTTGTAATACATAAAGAGACTAATATTTGAAGCTTGAACTATTAGGTGGAAATTTTTACAGAATAAATTCTAAGCTTTCTTTACATAAATGTGGCTACTCAAAACATGCTTTTAATTATACGTGGGGTAAGGAAAAGTAAAACTGATAAAAGGTCTTAATGTTAAAAGACAGATTAAGATTAATAAATCTACTACATAATGATGTTCCAAAAATCTGCCCAGTTTCTCTTAATAGACTAACATTTAATTTAGATTCAGTTTATCTATCTGAAATATATAAAATTTATGTTATCTAAAAAAATTAAGAGGGGCCTACAGGTGTTTTGGTGGTTAGGGGTGTTGTACTCCCACATGGCTGACTATGGTTCGAGTCTTAGACCCAGTAGGTTGCCTTCACTCTCTCTATGCTCCTCTCTGGTCAAATGAAAATAAATAAATAAATAAATAATAAAATAATTCTTTAAGATATGCAGAAACATCAACCTTATTTTCTCAATTTCCTCAAGATGAGACAGGGATGAGGAAGTCATAGTACCTACAAATTAAACAGTGAATAAAAGCAAAAAATGGCAGAAATGGTGTAAATATAATGAACTTAGTTGCTCACTCTTAAGTGGGGACACCACATTTTTCTCCTTCAGTTAATAAATGAAGACAGAAAGTGTATTTACTGTATTGTAAGCCAGATTTTCCTGAGATTCTAATAAAGTGGCTGTAAAAATTTTGTAAGTCTAAATTTGTGTGCATCACATTCGATTTTAAACCAATTTAATTAATTTGAAAAACATTTACATTCCAAAGGGTGGGAAAGGCAAATGTATTTTATAGCAGGGTTAAGAAGGAATTGCATGTGAGTTCACAGACCAGAGAATACTACAAATAATTACAACACAATAAGATGTGTTTATCCAAACCATATTTGTCTTTTAAGCTCCAAATAAATGTTTCTGAATTCAAGAGAAAGGAATTAAATTGACCACCAGCATGCCAGACTAATAATTGACATGACCTACACATCTGGTAAACTGCAGTCTCTTAGACTTCTATTTCAGATGTTTTGCCTATTCCTTTTTTTTTTTTTTTTTTCGGTCAGACACTGCAATGTCTATGTCTCTAAACTGAATAATCTTAGACAAGTCATTTAACTTTTATGAATAAAATATTCTACTGGCATCTTTTACTGGAGTAGCATAAACAAATTATAAGATATTAAAGCAAGTATCAAGAGACACTGAAGACCAAATGAAAATGAATTGACATTTTAAAATAACCAGTATAACAACAGAGACCGCAGAATGTTTCTGGAGGGATTCCAACACTGGGTTGACAATGGTGAATAAACTATGAGGTAAGTTTCTTCTCCCTGGCTTTCTGTGCCAGGATAAGAATACAAAAGCACATCTCAGTCTGAGCACAGATTTTCTGGGCTTTCTGCTGTTCTGGTAACTGCTGATTGAGGCTGAGATGGCAGCAAAGACAGTGACACTCAGGTTTCTACCGAGGGCTTCTTGGGGGCTCATCTTTAGTAGGGTTCCGTCCTGGAGCTTTTTTTTTTTTTTTTCGGTCAGACACTGCAATGTCTATGTCTCTAAACTGAATAATCTTAGACAAGTCATTTAACTTTTATGAATAAAATATTCTACTGGCATCTTTTACTGGAGTAGCATAAACAAATTATAAGATATTAAAGCAAGTATCAAGAGACACTGAAGACCAAATGAAAATGAATTGACATTTTAAAATAACCAGTATAACAACAGAGACCGCAGAATGTTTCTGGAGGGATTCCAACACTGGGTTGACAATGGTGAATAAACTATGAGGTAAGTTTCTTCTCCCTGGCTTTCTGTGCCAGGATAAGAATACAAAAGCACATCTCAGTCTGAGCACAGATTTTCTGGGCTTTCTGCTGTTCTGGTAACTGCTGATTGAGGCTGAGATGGCAGCAAAGACAGTGACACTCAGGTTTCTACCGAGGGCTTCTTGGGGGGAGCCCTCAAAAGCAGCTCAGGGACGGGGGCACTCGATGTCAGAAACCCTGGACTATGGAAGCACACGAGCTAAATGGCTTCTTTAGGGAGAGGGCTCACTGCCAAGGTTCTCAGCATATAAATCAGCCTCGATCAATAGAAGAAAGGATGAAAACTGGACTCTTATTCATGTTCAAAACCTGTGCAAAAACCTTGTATCCTGCAGTTTTGTCTCCTATATTGTGTTTGGAAGTACTAAGTTGTGAAATTTTAGAAATTATTGCACATTTTATGTTTAATCCTAAATCTTTAATATCGGCAAGTATTCACAGAAAGACATTAGTAACTATTATTTTTACTTCCCATATCACAGAAGGAATCTATCCTTTTAGACAAAGTTGTTTTTGCTCTGCTTAGCACATTTTATGTGCTGCTCTTCAAAATCAGACTAAATCAAATATTGAAAATAAGACACTCACACTCCACCAATGACACGAATTGATCCAATTCCATGAAAGTCTTCATTGTTTCTTAAAAAATTAGGGACAGAATCTATATGTTCACTAAACTCTTTGGCCTGTCCATGGAAGTGAGGTTTTTCATAGATAATAACCTGAAAAATATTTTTAAAATATTTAAATATGTTCATATTATAGAATAGATTATATATTAATTTACTTTGATAACACTAAAGACCACAACATGAATAGGTACTGCTGTCTGTTTTCTTTTTTTTTCCCCCATTAATGCATACTTTTTACTACAGCTCATATGGTTAGAATAAGTCCCCCAGAAATTCATGTTTTGGGACTTCATTATATTGACTATATTATAAACGTATTAAGTGAAAACCTAAACCAGTGCCATAATATAGCTGTTAAACGTTGTGCATAGCAAGGCAGATTCTACATGGCCTACTGTGGTTCAAATCCCAGTCCCAGAGGCTAGAAAAACATACTGTTGTGTATATGTGTCCAAAATTCTACTGAGATAGTCAAATGGAGGAAAAAGGATTATAGTGTGACCATGCCCACTGGGGAGTACTCGCTCTTTCTCATTCTCTCTTTGGTTGATACATGTGCCTCTGGCAAGAATGAGGCCTTGTGGGCAGTGACTGGTTGACAGTGACTGCATCATGAAGGCAACAGCCTCCCATGATGAATGATGTCTCATGAGACCCAGTGAGTTGTAGCTCTTCTGAGACGAGGCTACTTCTCATGAGAGCTGGTTGTCAGAAAGGAGGGACCATCAGAAGTGCTCTCTCAGCACGTCTCCACTGTCCCTTACTTCCCTCAGTCATGCTGTAGGCCTGGGACTTTGAACTTTATTTACAAACAAGCAGAAGCCTAAGTTCGTAAGTAAACTTTTACTTTATAAGGTCACCCAGGCCCAGGTATATCTCTGAGCCACACAAAAAAGGTCTACTAAGACAAGAGCACCTGATATTCACATGGAATATTTTGAGTCCTTATCATAAAGGAAAAATACCTTAATTAAATATGACTGTCATATTAATATACTTGCATAGAATTAGATTGTTCTAGTCACCCAAATCCTAGGACCATCTCATAAGCTGTCTTAATCTTTATAAGCATAAGAATTTAATATAGATTGCTTCATATTTATGGTTCTTGAAGGCCTATGGTATAATGATAAACTGTTAATTTGAGAAAACAGATTTGTTTCTTGTAACACTAACTGCTCTTCTTTTTTCTTTTCTTTTCTTTTTTTTTTTTTTTTTTGCTATAGGGTGGGTGGGTGCACTCGCCAGACAGACAGAAAGACAGAAAGCGAGAAATCACCCCCCAGGGGGGATGGCCACGCCGCAATCCCTTCTCCTCCATTGTCCTCTCAGGATCTTGGGCATGCATGCACACGTACCCAGCGTGAGTTTTAAGCCACCGGGTCCAGGACTTGAACCACAGTCGACTACATGGGAGTCTAGCGACATAGCCATTACACTAACTGCTGGTCCCAACTGCTCTTCTGGTTAGTTACTATTCATTGAGAAAAAAAAAATGCAAATTCTTAAAATACAAAACTTCCTAACAATAAGAAATAATTGAAAAATTATGATTTTTTAAATCGGATTTTTGCTTCAGTGGGGACTACAATGAGTATACTAAGAAATAAATTTCCAGCATTTCATTTGTTTCAAATTTGGATCAGCACAGCATTTCTCTTCTATTTTACCATCTTTTACTTCTCAAGTACCAGCTGCCTACATAGGTGGAAGTGATAACAGTGAAAACATGTTAACCTATAGGCATCCTATCATATGGTCCTATTTGTGGCTAATAAAATAATTTGTGTACTAACAGCACCTTGAAAATGTGGCAATTAATGGGATCCCATATGCTTAAATAAACTAAACCAATAAGGAGCAACCTCATTGTTTCTAAAAGGAGGCTTTAGAAATTTCTAAAAATTTTTTAATTATTTCCTTCTTTCTTTCTCCAAATTTGCTGGATGTTAGCACCATGCAGTCCCAGTTTTCATTGCCTCTACTTTTCTCTCAGAAACCTCTATTTCTAAAACCTCCTTTTAGAAATAAGGAGGTTTCTCCTTATTGGTTTAATGTATTTAAACATATGGGAATGCATTATGAAATTTCTTATTTCTATTCTGAAAACATATACAAACTGAAAAAAAAATACAGTACTGAGCCTGCTCTTTTCTACATAACAGATTTTCACAATGTGCTATATATGCAATGATAAAAGTTTGATTTCAGTTGAGTATGTTAAGTATGTTAATTACATTTAAATTAAGTAAAAAGCAATAATTCTTTAACGAGTAAACCATAAAGTAAGATCTAATCATTTACAGATTGTGATTTTTTAGGATAACCAATCCACTTATATGCACCTACAACCTTTCTGATTGCAAATGTCCAAAGAAGACTCAGTCTGACGAACACTGTGACTCACCATATGAGGAGACTGAGGCAGGGTCACTCAGAGAGCATTACCGATCATTCTGCATCTCTTAGATCAGTAGGTTGTGACCTTCCTCCCAAGTCAGAATCACCCAGGTAGCTTTGAAAATTTTTGACCACACCCCAGATCAAAACAGTATCTCTGAGAGTAGAACTCAGGTTTAAGTATTTTTGAACTCTGATATATATTATTCCAACGTCCACTAAAGGTTTATTAGATAGGGTAAAACACATAGTTTTAAAAGACTCCACTTATGTGATGAAAAAAGTCAGTTTTTGACTTTTTCAGCCTTATCAAAGGAAGCTCAGAAATGAGAGGATTGGAAAGTTGTATCTTGTTTTGAAAGAAAAGAACATGGATGAATACCTATTTCCATACCTGCCTCTGCTAATCAATTGAAGGCCTGTTTGCACCTTTGATCATTGCACTATTTTCTTCCTGTCCCTTTTTAAAATTGTTTTCTTCTTTCTTTCTCCAAATTCATTTGATGTTAGCACCATGTACTCCCACTTTTCATTGCCTCTACTTTTCCCTCAAATACTCATATTTATACAAATGAACATCAATTTGAGGAGAGCCACCTACAATGCCTTTTGATCAGCCTTGAGTACTTCCTGAGCATCACTCCAAAATGCCTGCTAGATACCTCCACTTGAACATCCAGCTGCTATCTCAAGCACCAACCTCCCAAGCAGAAATCAAGCTTACTACCTTTCTACCCTATTGTAGACTATTGGAGGGTTTGAATGGGCTATCAATACATCTTTGCTATTAATGCTGCTCCCCATTTACTGATAGGTAGGTCCTAAGCAAACATTTTATAGAGTCACTTTCTACCATGCCAACATCATTAGTTAGGCATTATCATATATTTAGGTCATTTTGCATTCTAATCATTCAAAATACTTAAACATTCAGACTTTTCAACCTGCTACAAAAGTCTATTCAAGACTTACCTTTAAGTTCATAGGCATTTCCACTTTCAGTCCACCCTTAAGATGACAAGATATTTTAATATTAGATATGTAAACATTTTAAAGTAACTAGGTGACACATGTAGGTTATACAAAACTCTGATTGTGAATATTACATACCAGTCAAATTTAAGTTGTGATAAATCTTAATTTTTTTTTCAGAGAGATTTTTGCTACAGGGCATGTGCACTTGCCAAAAAGGACAGAGACAGACAGAGAGACAGAAAGCTAGAAACCACCCCCCGCCAGGGGGTATGGCCATGCTGCAATCCCTTCTCCTCCACTCTCTTTTGGGATCTTGGGCATGCATGCACACATGCCTATCATGAATTTTGGGTCCAGGACTCAAACTGCGGTTGACAGTGTGGGAATCCAGCGACATAACCTTTACACCATCTGCTGGTCCCAATAAGTCTTAAATTTTAAGTACATAATTCCACAGAAGGTAAAACCATCTATATCAATGTAGATGGGATAAGACATCTTAAAAAGAGTCATTTCAGATTAAAATCACTGCACAGAGGGAAATTGAGCTTTGTCCTTGAGCACAAATGACCAACTAAAATTCAATTCCACTACAAAGTGTCCAAAAAAAAAAATTGCTAGTAGCTTTAGAAATCTCATTTAGCAGAGAAGATTCCTAAGCTAATTAATCCAATGTCTTCCCTAAACTATTTGGGCTATTTCTAAATTAGAGAGAGCATTGTGATAACCACACTCCCTCTTCTAGGCTCTACTAACACTTTTATTAACACTTAATGTCTTTAGGACTTCAAAGTTGTACAGTAAAAAAAGCAACCTTTTCCTCCACAGCAAACAAATTCTGTAATTTTCTTATTTCAAATGCCACTCCACATCGTGAGTTTGTAAAATTTCTCAGATTGTCCTGGTCTCTATTTTTTTTCTTGAAAGACACAGAACAATCAAAAATGGTTTACTGCATACCAACATTAATTGAATAGAAATGCTTACAACAAAGAGGAATAAATACTTCAGGCACTATTTTTAAGAAAGCTAACACTGACGGAACTATCCATTTATTACTACTAATGCTGAGCTTATCATTATATGAGTGAATATAATTTACTACAAGTATTTTTCCAATAACCAACAAAAGGCAAACTCAGAACTTCATTAAATATTCAGAATTTTCACAGAACACTTATAAAAATTGCATGTGTGATGATAAATTTGGCACAAAAGAGTAATTTCAGGCATGTGCCACATACATTCTCTGCAATAAAGAGAAACAGAAACTCAGTTTGCCAAATCAGTAGTAGACATATTCATTTCTCGAGCCTGAGATGCATGAGCAATAATCACAGCTACTTAATTCTGAATTCAAAGGAATTTGGGAAAAGGAATGCTTCTTTTTAAATTTGCTTACCATTTGAAGTGGATGTAATGATTTCATTTCTGTTGCAGAAATCTCAAACAGCCCATGGTCCTCCTCTAAAACTGTAGCTTGACCCTTAAAATTAATATCTGGGTATGCAAGCCAACTAAATAAAAAAAAATAGTTTGTTAAAGTATAACGATAACACTTAAGTCTAGTTGCATAATACTAAAAAGTTCTGCCCAAAAGAATCCCCAAATTCCCTATTATAGAATTACACTAGGAAACCTTACGCAAAGTGATTATACAGACAGTATGCAACAACAAAATTAACACGTCATTAAATACTGTACTGACATTAGCACACTATACTATAAAATGTACAATAGGATTTCCAAGTGCTAGGCATTCTTTTTCTTAGAATTTTCCAATATACATAACATGTGATCCCTTTAAAGCAAACAGGACATAACTGAAAAATCCATTTTATTCCATTCTTTTTGAAACTGGGGCAATCGGAGGTAGGAATTCCACTAAGCAGGTTACATTCTGACCCACATGTGAGAATCTCTATCAGTTCTCTTAGCTGCCTCAGGAACAGTATTCAAAATAAGATTCCTCAAAACCCCAACTTTTTTTCCAGCTTAGTTTATTAATTATAGATGTTTTTCACAGATAGGGCCAATTGTAGTATTGAGTCTACCCAAAAGGTCTAATTTATGGTGGGAAGAGACAAAAAAAAGAGGTCCCATGGGGACTCCAAAATTTTACACCAATCATCAGCAGATGAAAACAATTTAAAAATAAAAGAGAGATCCAGGGTGAAATAGGCATCCATAGGCTTTGTGATTCCAGCCAATCTGGGACTGAACTCTGACTTCTAGTCCTACAGATACTTTTGGAATCAGAGAGGTCTAGTACCAAATCCATGCTGATGCGCTGGCAACCTGGGACAAATCATTAATCTACAGTACGAAGGTAACACTACCTGCCTCGCGAGGAGCAAAAAACAAGTGACATGTTCCTGGCACTAAGGTCACATTCAATAACTATTAGCACTTGGACATTCTAGAAATAGTTCAGACTTCAGAACTTTAGGACAGGAACATACTTTTATTTCTCAGTCTCAAAATTTATTAGATGAAAAGACAATAAATCCATCCATCTATCAAGAACTATGTTTGAGAGTCCTATAACTTGTTCCTATGAGTCATACATCAAAGCTTTAATTGGATCCAAAGACAGAATCTGCTTTATCCCCTGCAGTAATATTTCTTGGGTATCGAGTAGTATACAAATGCAGTTAATTAAATAAGACTTTGGAAATACGTATGCTGCCTACTGAAATATCAAACAAAAATTTAACTGGAGTGGTCATCAATCACTGCAATAAAGAGAAACTGATACGTACACTCCTGACTTTACAGTAAAGGACACAGATTTGGGGATGTTCAGCTCTTCCAAATTGGGGACTGCTCGCTGTATGTAGACAGGACAACATGCTGGGTCAGACTGTGGACAAAGTTCAATCTCTGGAATGCTGCAATCCTGTTGTTTTAAAAATAAATAACTTGATTTTAACATCATCTAGACAAAGTTTAGTATTCTCAAACCTGGGAATAAAGTTACAATTATTTTCATTGTTCAGTTGAATTTGTTCATGAAAACAATATAAACTTTGTTTCTCCTTAACCTCTTTATAAAATACGTTTTTCTAAGGAGTTGTGGAAAAAACATTAAATTATAAATATCATTGATGGAAAAATTATTTTCCCACTTTTTCCTGCTGCTTTTCAAAGACGTGTTCCATTAGGCAACGTTCAGAGTTAGTGAACTATCTGCGTGCAAAATGTCTATAAGCCTTCCTTCTTAGAAGCATAACAAAGCCATAAAAGAGGAAAGGGAGTTAAATGAAAGTTGATCTCATGGGGACCATTAAAAATAAATAGAGAAGCTCTATCCCTTTAGTGTGTTTATCTAATTTACATTGACAAAAGAAGTAGGAATTAGAGGTGAGGTAAAGGAAATCTGTTTTTTTACTTGAGAGACTAATTTTTTTAGTGCGGTGTGAAGAAGTGCATTATGAAATTTGATCCTTCATTATAGTCATAAAAAATTACATACTGTCACCATGTCCTGCTATACCTTTTTGTAAAATTTCACTATTGTATCTCTCTTCTTACCTATTCCCACTGTCAGAGCCTTTGGTCAGGCCCAAACTTTGATTATGGGCCTAGTCACAATCTCATAACCACCAGTGAAGTACTCACCACTCACTACAAAGCTGAGCTTATTAGAACACTACTTTTCTCAAGACACTTCTCTGGCTCCAGACCCAATAACATCAAATTCATACTTCTGTTTGCTTTTCTACACTATGGCACCAAAACTGAATTACACAGACTTTCCACAATTCTGTAGTCAAACTGACTTCCACGATCTCTACTCCCTCTGCGGCCTCTGTAAGTTATGAAGATGCCTCTCTTACCCTTGCTTCTCAACTACTGAGATAATTCTCTATCTCTTTTATGAAAAGCTCTTACAATAGTCCAGTTCTAACTCAAAATCCTATCTCGCACTTCCTAGGGAACAAAAAAATCACAATTATTTTCCCTTTCTGAAATGACAGCACGTTTGTCTGAACATACAATCTACTGCAGTAGTCATGAGCATATACTTACACAGCTTAAGTTTAAGTAGCATAAGATCATCCATGACATTGTAAAATTTAAACAAATATGCTTTAATAATAAGTCAATGCAATAACAATTATAGGTAGTATTCATTAGAAACTGGACACTAGTATTTTTTATTACAAGTTTTGCAATTTTGCAACTGCTACTTTCTGATTTTTATATCTTTTCTCAAACTAAGTTCTCAGTGTTTTCTTTTTAAGAAAGATTTTTGCTATAGGGAGCATGTGCTTACCGGAGAGAGAGAGAGACAGAGTGACAGAAAGTGAGAAAATACCCCTTGGGGGTGGGGGGAGGAAATGGCCGCTCCACAATACCTTCTTCATTTTCCTATTGGGATGTTGGGCATGCAAGTACACGCACCCAGTGTGAGTTTTAAACCGCAAGGTCCGGGACTTGAACGGTGGTGGACTACATGGGAGTCCAACAATGTAACTATTACACCATCTGCTGGTCTCAGTTCTCAATTATTCTTAATATGTAAAAGCAAGCAAATGTAAAGATCTCATTCTTCAGAAAATTAGGTTTACTATATCCTTTAAAGTATAAGGTATATTTCCTTTGAAGTTTCATTTCAAAAATAGAAATATCCAGAACAGTCACTTTTCAATCTTCAAGGCTCTTTTGTATACTATTAATAATAGAGTTCTAGAACATTATTTCAAATGCTACCACATTAATGTCCCCCCAGGGACCTGAGGTACAGTAACAGAATACATAGCTAAGTGTCTCACACAAACAAGCTTCCTCTGCATTGTGTTATACAAACAATGTTTGGGTGGTGTACTTTAACAGAAAAAATTTTAAAAAGCTAAGAGGCGTTTAAGTCTACAACAACACAAAAGGAAATAGCATAACAGCAAAAGTATGATTAACTAAAAAAATGAAAGTAAACAAAAATAAGAAGCTTAGGTTCTCAGTTTACGAGAAGCTCAATTTTGCTCTTGTTGATTGAAAAAGAGTTCACTAATAAGTTCTGTCTTCTTCATGGTGGCTGTCCAGAAATAGCATCTTTTGCAAGACTTGTATAATTCCTGATCAACAAAGGCAGCCAAACACTCGCAACTAAAGGGCACTTTATAGTAACCTAGCAACGATAAACAGTTTATTCTAAGTTTGTATGGCTTCCTCCCAGACTCTTCTTGTCATGCTATACTTTACAAATATACCCTGGTGAAATGTGCAAGCTTATCCTATTAGCTGTTAGTTGAGATGGAAATAAAGTTATAGGAGAGAAATGTGGTAGAAATGAGTTACAGTTAACAAGAAAATCTAGCTGTCATCACCTTACATAAGATAATTCCAGTTTCTGATCTAATAAAAGGTTTTTCTGTTCTTGGCTCATATTAATGAGAACATAACCTAAGTAACACCTGGCCAGAAGAAAAAATGTCAGACCTTTCAAAAGAATATCAAGTGCATGGTAAACATAGTAATCTGAAATACTAGTTTACTCTGATTGATTAAAGAAAGCACTTGAGTCAAAGATTCACTGCACTGCTGCTTCCATCCTCAATTATTTCCACTGAGGGCAAGATGACCCTTGAGTGGAATGAATCTACAACTGCTGATAACCGAGAGCACCTGCTGTATGTGCTCTCAGCAAAGTGAAGACACCATTAAAATATTATCTGTAACGGTCATTAATGTTTTGCTTACACAGATGAGAGCACCTAAAACAAAGATGATGGAATAAGATAAAGTTGGTATAGGCCTAGATGAATTCAGCATGGCAATGATGCTCTCAAGAGGCAGGATTCCGACATGGCTGGGAAAAGGAAGCAGTTTGATGCCTGATTATTACTTTGTAAAACATTTAGAACAATATCAATGCCCTTTCCATTCAAAGCCTAATAGTTTTATTTTCCTTCCTCACTGAAAATTGCTAGCCTATGTAAGACATGTGGGCACTAACACTGCAGCAAAACAAAACAAAACAAAAAACTAAGAACAATGGAAAAGGGGAAAAAATACAAGCATGACTTATTCTTTCCTATAATATTTTCTAAGCAAATGCTAGACGTGCAAAGATCTATTCAAATATCCACACTGCAGACTGAACTTGTTGATTTTATTGTTATTGGATTTTACAGAGGCTGGAGAAATGGCTGTTAGCCATATCTTATTCATTTTTTTCCCCACGAGGCCTGGCATGGTGCCTGGTATTCACAAGGCACGCACAAAAGCACAAGTTACATAAACCTTAGAAGATTACACCTACAAAGTAATTAGTCATTTCAAAGAATTTCTAGTGAGTTAGCTAATTAAGTGAACAGTCAAATGCAGCTTGCAGAACTGAGCTGGTTGCAGTAAAATCTGTGAATGAAAATGGACCCAGCCCTCCCCCTCTCCACTGCAGTACCACCAAGCCACCAACTCCCTCACAGCCCCCACTCTGCATAACTCCTATTTATCAAGATTCTAATCCAGGGACACCTGCTCCAGGTGAGGTACCTCTTCTTAAGAGGTGAAGTACCTCTGCTGTGTGTGCCCACTGAGCCTGACAGATGGTCATCCCCCCTGGGGAGTTATTCCATGTCAGATGGATGGGTAACTCAGCTCTCTTCCAGACTTTTACAAACTGAAGTAAAAGACTGTATGCCACACATGTTCCATCCCCAGTGCCCAGACCACAGTACTAGGTCCAAAAGCAGATCCAGTATTTGCTAGATACAGGATTAGTTTTAATTTTGCAGAAAGTCCTGATTCACATGAAATGCAGAACATCTCTTAATGATAACTTTGGTTTTTCTGTATACGATCTTTAATTTCTTGGTATTGTATTTGCAACTATCAAGAGTTTAATAACAGGGGCCAGCAGATGGTGTAATGGTTACATGGTTGGACTCCCACGTAGTTGACTGCAGTTCAAGTCCTGGACCTGGCAACTTAAAACTCATGCTGGATGCTTGTGCATGCGTCTCCAAAATCCTAAAAGGAAAATGGAGAAGGGATTGTGGCATGGCCATCCCCTCAGGGATCATTTCTCACTTTCTGTCTCTCCAGTGAGCACATGAACCCTATAGCAAAACTCTCTCTCTCAGAAAAAAATCAGTAAGTTTAATAACATCTATCCAAACCATCATGATAGAGCCCACCTCAATTTATATTTTTTTTATGTATAAAGTAATTGCATTATATAATGCATTTTGTAAATGTATTTTTTGAGTGGTTTTTTGCTATAGGTCACATGTGCTCTCCAGAAAGACAAGAGAGAGAGACAGAAAGTGAGAAATCACCCCCCAGGGGGGATGGCCATGCCACACTCCCTTCTCCTCCATTCTCCTCTTGGGATCTTGGGCACGTAAGCACATGCGCCTGGCATGAGTTTAAGCCACCGGGTCTGGGATTGGAACCGTGGTCAACTACATGGGAGTCCATCAACATAGCCATTACACCAACTGCTAGTCCCACAGGGTATTATATTACTACTGAAGAAAATCTTAAGAATACATGGAAGAAATCTGTCCTTATCTGAGATCTGTCTTTGTCATTAATTTACTCCTCCTGTAAATCTCCACATAACTAATTACAAAATGTTTTATTACTGGAAGACTTTCTTCATGTTTGTATTAAATAGTGTCTTCTAAGTAAATAGTTAAAAAGTACATTTTCTCTTCCTCTCTGCAATCTTCCTTCTCTAATTTCCCCTTATAAACACACACACATGCACACACACACCTATACAAAGTAGTAGTGATGTCCATAAGAAAAAACTATATTTGGGGCCAGCAGGTGACTTGCTGATTAAGAGGCTGGACTCCCACATGACCAACCATGGTTCAAATCCTAGACCTGGCAGCTCACTGTATCACTCTCCCTCGCTCTCTGTGTCTGTCTCTGGTCAAATTGAGTAATAGTAATAATAAATAAAATTAAATAAATTATTATTTAAAAATAAAAAGAAGATATATTTGGAAATATTGTCTCTTTTTCTAAAGATTTCTAGATTGTATTCCCCAAATGCTATTAAAATACATACACATAAATGCACATACACATGTATGGCACAGCATGTTCCATTTTATGGGCCAGAATACTGTTAACATGTTAAATTATCATTCACTGTATTTTTTATATGTATAAATTCAGAATATTATCAATGGGATAATGAGAATTATTGGGTTGTCAGAAAAGTCGTGTATTTTTCTATGTTTTTCTATGCTAAACTGCATCACAATTTTCTGACAACCCATAACAAAATTACACAGATATTAGCTACCATTTCTAAACATTGCTAGGCCACACCACCGCTTTCCTACTTGACAAATAAAATGTAACATAAGGAAAAACCGACAGTTTTGTTACCTTTAAGACACGTTTGATAGAACCCAACACGAAGTTTCTGTGCGGATGTTTTCTGTTTTGTAGAACCCAGTCATGATTTAACACCTTTTCCCCTTCTTCCAACACACATTTCTGGCCTTGGAAATGTGGCTTCTCATACAAAATCCAGCTAGACAAATACAAATGCAGTGATAAGTTATATTCTGTCTTCTAAGAAATGAGGCATAAAACAAATCATAAAAGTCACAGACTATTTTATCTACCTAAATTTTTTAGGTTGAGCTGTCTTCCACTGTCAGCATATAATCCTATTTTTGGAACAGCAAACTAGACTAATTTAAGTACAGACTAAGTAAAGAAAGGACAAAAGCACATATGACTGGGAAATAATAAAAATATTCTCTGAACATCTCACGATACATGCCTATGTCTCTATGTACATGTATATGGACTTTGTAGATGCTATAGACATAAACCTAAACACTTCTATTAGAAAAGACTGTTTAATAATTACAAATGACACTTCTATACTGCTTTTCCTGTTGCTCAGTAATACAGTACATGTGTCCCATTTCATATGAGGACAACAATACATTATACTGCTTTCAACCTGAATACTGATCAGAAAGTAACTTAAACACTGGACAAAGAAACTCTGGTTCCAGAATGGACTTAGTCTATGGTCTATCATAACAAATGAGGTTCTCCATCATTTTCAGAACACAAAGAATTCTTCACTTCTTGAGCATGTCAGCTATACAAATGACTTCTAACTATGTGGCCTCTACATTCCTTTGCATCCCACAAATTCTGAACTCATTTTCAAAGCTATGCTTCATTCAACTGAAGCATTCAACTTCACTTGCCAAACTTACCCTGCTAATGATGCAGTTACAGTGTGATACTGGATGTATGGATAGTATATACTAGGTCTATGTCTTCCTGTGGCTTTAATGACTAAAAACAGTCAATATTTTCTGCCATAGTAAATAAACAGAGCAATTACGTTATAAAACACTGTTTTAAAATACTCTGTCAAAAAATAAAGGAAAGGGAATATGATTTTCACACACATACACACAAAAAAACTCAATAAGACATACTTAATCTTGAAAATACACTATAAAGTATTTTAAGGGGCCTTCTTACCAGCCTCTTACAACTTTTATCAGTACTCCATGTGGAAAAGACCATGATGTAGCATCAGGAATATTACAGTAGATCTCTTGTTTATATTTAGTTCCATGGAGATCATAGATAACAACCTAAAACAAGGCACAATAAGTAATTTTAAGAATTCATTTAAATTAAATTCAAAATATGCTACTATATAGAAGAAAAATTCTAGTATACAGAAAGCAAATATTACTATAGATGTTAAATCTTTAGTAAAACAAGCATTTTCTAAGTCAGTTAAAAGTACTTATCTTAAATTCCCCAAGCCTAAAATAATTCTTTTTTTTTTTTTTTCTACCTGTTATTTTAACCTACCTGGGAAAGTTATGCTTACCTTCCCAGGTCTTGGGTTACATCTCAGAGTTTGTTTGTCAACATTCTGAAATTTAAAGCATGGAAAATGTAAAACAAAAGCAAAATCAGTTCACGTTCTTAGCAGTTATAAATTCAGTTCATTACGTATTTACTTAGTGACCACTATGAATAAGGTGCTTCTCTAAATACAAGAGATAGAAATGTACACAGACAAGAAAATAATATGTTGTCTCTGTCCCTAACAAGCACATAGCTTAGGGAGGGAACAGACAATCACACTGGCATTGGTCTTCTAAGTGGAGGACTGAGTTAAATCCATAGGTGAAACACAAAGACAATGAGGTGAGGCAATGGACTCAAAGAGGAATCTCTGAGGAAATGGTATTGACAGGATCTAGGAAAACAGGATTTCAATGAGTAAAAAAAAAGTGGCAGATTGAGGCAGGAAGGGACAAAGTCAAGAAGGGAACCATCTAGAGAAACAGTACCGAGGTAGGAAGCACAGAATATGTAACCATGTGTGGGAAGAGAAGGTTGGACACGAAGGAGAAAGGATTGCTTTTTTTTTTTTTTCTACCTGTTATTTTAACCTACCTGGGAAAGTTATGCTTACCTTCCCAGGTCTTGGGTTACATCTCAGAGTTTGTTTGTCAACATTCTGAAATTTAAAGCATGGAAAATGTAAAACAAAAGCAAAATCAGTTCACGTTCTTAGCAGTTATAAATTCAGTTCATTACGTATTTACTTAGTGACCACTATGAATAAGGTGCTTCTCTAAATACAAGAGATAGAAATGTACACAGACAAGAAAATAATATGTTGTCTCTGTCCCTAACAAGCACATAGCTTAGGGAGGGAACAGACAATCACACTGGCATTGGTCTTCTAAGTGGAGGACTGAGTTAAATCCATAGGTGAAACACAAAGACAATGAGGTGAGGCAATGGACTCAAAGAGGAATCTCTGAGGAAATGGTATTGACAGGATCTAGGAAAACAGGATTTCAATGAGTAAAAAAAAAGTGGCAGATTGAGGCAGGAAGGGACAAAGTCAAGAAGGGAACCATCTAGAGAAACAGTACCGAGGTAGGAAGCACAGAATATGTAACCATGTGTGGGAAGAGAAGGTTGGACAAAATAGAACTCAGGGGCCTTATAGTATAAAGTAAGGGGGATCTACATGGTTTTCTAGGCAATGGGGACCCATGAAAGAAACATTTCTTTGAAGCCCATCATTTCTTTTAAAACAACTTGTCTTGCAAGACATTGGTTGCTGTTCAATTACAGACAGAGTATCCCTTATTCAAAACGCTTAGGACTAGAAGTGCTTCAGATCTTGGATTTTTTCAGATTTTTGGAATATCTGCATACAAATAATGAGGTATCAGTCTAAACAGGCAATTCACTTATATTTCATGTCCACCTTATACACATAGTCCCAAGTTAATTTTATACTGTATTTCTGTATTGTAGCATTTTGACTATGATCCATCATGTAAGAACAGGTATGGAATTTCCCACTTATGGTAAACTTCAGATTTTGGAGTATTTCAGATTTCAGTTTTTTGGATTACGGATGGTCAGTCTGTATTACTGTTTGTTACTAAGGCTGTGTTAGGTAAAGATGCAGGTCTTGGGTATTCTATAGAAAGTTCCATGATCTTAGGAATGCCACAGAAAGGAGTCCCACATTCAGTGAATTACTCTACATTAGACCTCTAGATATTTTCAAGTCAAAAACATATGTAATTGAATTTCAAAACATTTTCCAGCTATAATGGCTTCGGCTCTTCTTCTTGGAATCACTGCTCACTCCTTATATGCTGAACAACATGAACAGCTCAGTAAAGGTTGCCAGACAAATTCTTAACACTTTGCCCTACCAGAAATAGTTTCATGAGATACCTAAGCTAAAAGTAAAGGAACAATATTCCCACATATAGTACACTTCAACAATTTCTGAGTGTGTCACTTAATTTAGTTTAAAACGTATTAGCAAAGGACTACAAGATAACTTGCTTTATTATTATGCTTTTTTTATTATGACTAAGCAATTTTGTTTTCACAATGTTAACAATCCAGCTAAAAATACAAGTTATAATACATTTCGAAGAATAAACTTCTAATATTTTTGTTAAAAAAAGAAACTTTATACAAGCTCAAAATACTGTTTTTCTTTTAAAATTTTGTTTTTCCGTTGTTCATGCTGGAACGTCCATGGACATAACAGAGAGGGAGGAATGTGTGTGGGGGAGATAGAAAGTGGGGAAGGGTTGGGGGCAGAGAGAGAAAAAGAAGCATTTTCCAGTGTGTCTGGTCATGCCACGCTTGCCTTCCTTTCCTCCTCCAGCCCACTGATTTTGGGCACCTGTATGCATGCTCAACAAAAGACTGATTTTAATAAGCTTTTAGAAAATGTTATGCCCAAAGCTTTACTTTACTAGTTAACAATTAAAACAACTTACCTCGATATATGGGTTCAATCTGTCTGAGTGGTCTTGAACACGGAAATACTTTGACACTGGCTCCTGAAAAATCCCACCGAATCTGGCTCCTTTTTCTAAAGAATGAGTTTTAGAAGTCTGCAAATACTGATGATAAGCACTCTTTAGAGAAGAATGTAGTTTAGATGTAAGGTCGGATTTTTGCAGCAAGGAGGCCTTTTCTGGCCACAGACCAATTTGTAGATTGGAGGTAGTAGGTTCGTTTGACATTACATTGGAGTTCTTAGAAATTCCAGTGCTTTCCTGGTCAACCTCAGGGTAAAATGCGATGGAAGGATCTGGCAACTGGAAGGTAACATGCTCCCTTCTTTGGGATCTTAGATCTCTTTTATGCAATGCTTCCTCCTCTTCCTCCTCCTCCTCTGCTGCCTGTCTGTCATCTTCATCAAAATTCATCTTTAAACGCTCTGATACCGACTGAAGAAGTGACAAAACAGAAGAGGACTGATCTGCATTCTCTCTTGATTTCATGGAGCCCTGGTGACCAGGTGAGACATCATTGGATAAAATGTCTTCCTGGGAGCTGTCATCCTCGTAAATGGGAGACAATGCTAAAGGATAAATTTTGTATCTTTTGGCCTCCACTGATAAAAACATCTCTGAACTATCACTATCAAACGTCTCACCTAATTTCATGTCTTTTTCAAAATGATGGACAAGGTCAGTTCTACTCTCAGACCTTTCACATGCCAGCACAGGCACACCGTCAGGGGATGCAACAGGAAACAAGACAGACCGTGTTCTTCTGACTTCTGCAGAAGCATACTTATCCTCATCCTGAAGGGGCTCTTCATATAATATGGTAAAGGAAGAATTTTCTTGTTCATCCTGAGAAATGAAGGCTAAATTCGATTCTTCTTTTTCATTGCTGTAACCTAGATCTCTCCTTTTGTCATATACTGCAGTAACAGATATCCTCTTGTCTAGACTTACTATGGTATCCTCAGCTTGAAAATATGGCATTGCTAAAGCTGGGTAGCCCTCATAGTCCTTACTTAATGTAGGTGACTGATAGCCCTTGAAATGTGAGGCGAGTCTATGGTCATGTGCTATCAAGCCTTCCCTTGTTTCAGTGGGCTCTTCCTTCCTCTCTACAGCATTCCCTTCAGCATAGTCTTGGGGTGCTTTTTCGGTATTAAATACAGGAGGCATGTCCTCCACTTGTATAATGGTCGATTCTAGTTCTGTTCCATATGTTTTCTCAATATCTGCCTCCATGAATGGTATTTCACATTTACCAGTATCTCCACCAGAATCTTCTGGGGATATTCTTGTCATTTCTATCACAGAGGGCATGGACACAGCCAATCCCAAAGTCTCTCCCACTTCCCTCTTGCAGAATTCCTCCATTTCTAAGGAGGTAGATGTTGCCTCATGTGCGTCCTCAACTTCTAACACAGGAGGTACAATTTCTGGATTCCTAACCACCTCTTCAGCATCTTCTTGGTAAGTAGTTTCCATTCCCAACATACATCCCTCCATCTCTCCAGTACTCCCCTCAGGATCTGGGTAAATATTTAGTACTCCCATCATAAGGGGCAACAACTCAGTTTTACCACCATCTTTTCCCACATCATTTGTGTAAATATTTTTCGTTTCTGACCTAATAGTTACCACTTCTGTCTTTGTAACATCCTCCTCATCATCCTTTTGGTAAAAATCTTCCATTTGTAATGTAATAGGTATCACTTCAGCCTTTTCAGCAAACCCTTCACCATCTTTTTGGTAAATATTTTCTACTTCTGGCATAACAGATGGTACCCCAGTCTTACCAACGTCCCCTTCAGCATGCTTTTGGTAAATAGTTTTTACTTCTATTGTAACAGGTGTCACCTCAGTCTTTGCAATATCTCCTTCAGCATCCTTCTGGTAGGGATTTTTCACTTCTGACTCAGGCATCACTTCAGTTTTGCCAATATCCACTTCAGTGTCCCTCCCCTTATTAGCTTTCTCCATTTCTAAAATGACAGGTAATCCCTCAGCTGTTTCAGTGTACCTCTCAGCATCCATCTGGTGTACTTCTGTTTCAAAAACATCAGCTCTTGACTCAGTTTCTGTGAAATTCAATTCAATATCCTTTTTATGTGCTCTTCCCACCTCTAACGGATTAGGAATTCCCTCACATTTCATAATATTGAATTCAGCATCCTTGTTTGGTTTTCCCATTTCTAGCATGGAAGGTATAACTTCAATTTTTCCTATATTTACTTCATTATCCTTTTTGTGTACTTTCCCTATTTCTGACATTGCAAGAGATGTGCTTTTGCTATGTCCTGGCAAGCCTTTTTCAGATACACACACAAGACTATCAGACAAACTGCTTTTGGATGTACCAGCTACATGGATGTCCTCATTCACAGAGGGAGGCCATTTGAAATTTAATACTAAAGTTCTTGTATCCTCTGTCCCAGTTTTGTGATTATCCATACACACTATCTCTGTTGTTTCTTTACAGTCCTTATTTAGAAATACACATGTTTTTACCCTATCATCTAATTGTCTTTGAGGCATATCTTCAGCTAGTAAAACAGTATCTGATTCCTGTAAATTTATGCCATCAGACTGCCCAACTCCATTTCCAGAAAATGGGGGTTTCTGGTAGAGAACTATTTCTCTTCCCTTAATTGACTCTGTCCCATTAACTAAGTCGCTTACAGAGAAGAATCTACTTAGTACTTCATTTTCACTAATTCCACATGTGCTCTGACTTACTGCCTGTTCTGATACCAAGAACTCCCTAACTCTATCATGTGGTTTAACACTATCGCTTTTCAGAATTTCTGAAGTATCAGTCTGAGGTTCAAAATTGCAGGTAACCTCAGTATCTTCTAAAGCATCATTTGTCAGATTTTCTTGGGCTGAATAAATAACTTCATTGACTAATTCCCTAGCTTGATCTTCCAATAAACAAGACACATTTATTCTATCAGAACCAAGAAGGAGACGCTCCTCACCAACTGTAGGTAAAACACAGGCCTTCTCCTCCTCTTTGACTTCTGACATGCCTCCCACGCCCTGCTGTTCCAGACACTCTGTGAGCTGGACCTTTGTTAGTGTCACTTTTGATGGTGTTTTCTTAGGGACGTCTTCTTTCAGGGTACCTGGATTCATTATACCATCTACAGTTATATGCTCCTGGCGGGCACCCACTCTGTGTTTAGACGTCAGCTCTTCCTTGACAGAATTGAAAATCTCAGCAATCAATGTATCAGCCTTTTTGAGTAAACCACTTTTGAGGTCCAAAGGTTGGTCATGTACTCTATTCCTGGCTTCTACGTGCTCAGCAGATGCTTCAGAACTCTGCTGGTGTGAGCTGTTAACTGACGCTAGAGCCTCAGCAACTGCTCTAGCCTCTGCTTCCATGGGACTGTCAAATTGAGCAGAGGTCAGGAAATCAGGGGGTACTTTCCCAGTATGGATCCCCAGATGTTCCTGAAATGGGGTCACTTCTGCCCTGACTGAGACAGGTGTTTCAAATTCCAAATCAGAGCTATTAGAATACAGCAGGTCAGCTAAGGAGGCACCGTCACGTGTGAGATCTATGGTAACTTTTACAGAATCAAAATTATAGGGCTCATTACATGAACTTAAAACCATGCTAACGTCTTCAGAGTGACCAGAGGAAGAAGACACATTATCAATACCACCAGTTAGAAAATGAGTGCTCTCCTTCTTTCTAGGAGATAAGGCTTTCTTCTCTGATCTCAGCACAGAAGAAACACCAAGAAAGTTTGTGTCCTCAGATGCAAATGTATTTTTTTCCAGACTGGTATCAGAACCTGAAAAAGGGGAGTTGACTTTTGTGTTATCGGTTTCTTGGAATTTTGGAGAAATCTTAGTTAGGCTGAATTCTACCCCTTCTGAGGGACCAGCAGGTTTTTTAGTGCCACAAATATCCAAAGATTGATGAATCTTACAAGCATTGGCTTCACAACTCTGTGCCATTTGCCTAGTGACTTTCTCGTGAGCAGAAGGCAAAATCTCAGAGATGTTACTTTTAAGAAGAACAAGAGGATAACCTAAGGCATTTCCCTCTGTTTCTTGTAAATCTTGATGTTTGGAGGCAGGAAGAGAAACTTCAGCTTGGCCCTTCTTTTTCAGCCAAGCAGCTGAACATTTCTCTTTAATCTCTTTATGACCCCTTAATTGAAAACTCTTGTCTTGTTCAACCTCTGGAGAAGTTAATTCTGACAAAAGAGACTTTGCTGGAATATCTGTAATTACTAATTCAGAAGAAGAAATTTTATCCTGAGAAATGTCACTAGGCTCTGTTTGGGAAACAGAACAAATCTTGGATGAAGCTACAGTTTTTCCTCTTCCCAAATGTGACTTAACAGGAACATTGTTCCGACCATCAGCTTTGGCTTTTGATAAAGTTTCACCAATACAATCAGTCTGAGTTTCCAAGGCAAGAGAATCATTCCTCATCTCTATTGGGCTCTTATTTGCTTCAGTGTTTGAAGGCAGTATCTGTGCTTCACTGGGGTCCTGAGAGAGCCTTTCAGACTCAAAGCTCAGCGGGTCCATTCCAGTTAAAGTGTCACTAGCTTCAGGACCTAGAGGAACTTGGCAGTTTCCACTCTCAGCTAGAACTTCCTTGGATTCAAAAACTGCAGATGCATGCTCAAGGTGACAGGAAGGAGAGCTCTTCGTGTCCGCAGCCTCAGCATGATTTGTTCCATTTTCTTCATGACACTTAATGGTTTGAAAAGAAATATCAACGGTATTGACATCCTCAGTTTTAATGAGCACAGAAGAACCCTCCTTATTTAATACAGGATTATCCAACTTCCTTGGCATTCCGACTCCAGAAACAAAGGTAGGAGGTAAAGTATTTAAATCTGCTTTCTCACACTCAAGGTTAAAAGGTGTTTTAGCATCATCATGTGATCCTTTGGCTTGTTGAAGACTCTCAGATTGAAGGGGACATTCTGGAATGTGGTTTCTGCTAAGTTCAAAATTCAATTCAGGTGCTATTTTAGTTCCCGAACATGCTGTAACTGCCAGTTCACTGACATGTTGTTCAGAGTCAGAGTCCTTTTGATTTACTCTAATGGTGTGCGTTTTGTCATATGGCTTCAAATCAAGCTTTCTGACTTCTGTTTCAAACAACTGGTCAGTATCTTTGGGTAATAATTCAATCCTATCTACTGAATTTTTTATGTAACTTGACGTTGTGGGTTCACCAGGTGAGACAATTTCTGTTTCTTGCCTGATTTCCGTAACAGCTAAATGTCTTGGCAAGTCTTGGGCAGACAACCTCGTTTCTTCACTTACAAGTTCAGTGTCTGTCATAGCATGTCTCTGAGGAGCAATGGTGCTGGTGTGATTGGCAGCCTCGGATGAGTTATCATCATACTTTTGCCTGTCAAAACACTTACTCTCTGGCAACTGCAGATCTTCATGTCTAATGGATTTGTTTGGACTTGGACCATTTGTACCTTCCTGTTCAGTAGTGTCACTCCCAACAGGTTTACAACAATAGAATTCAGAAACAGCAGAGCACTGAGGTTCAGGATCCTCTTCTCTTTGAACCAATATCCCATCACACATCACAGAGCTCTTTTCCTTTACTGTATCTTCTGCTGGAGTTATCCCCTGGAAATCTGGACTGCTAGGGGCGTTGCCATTATTTTTTGTAAGCAATGCTGAACATACCAAATGTGTGTCAATCTGAGGAACTGGTACACAGTGGAAGTGGTGCTGTGAGTCAGATTCTCCAACAGTGTAGCTGGAGTTAGTCACAGCAGAAGGAGATGACCTGCATCTCTCAGGTCCCCCAAGACCATTTTGATTTAAAACATCCTTAGAAGTAACACTATCCCGCAGTTCTGGGTTGTTTATCAGATGGCTTTCTGTGTTCAGATTTGTTTTGTTATAATCAGAGTCTTCTAAAGGGCCTCCAAGCAAATATATTCTCCTTGATGTCTCTGTGCTAGCTGATGGTGACAGTGGCACTATCCCAGCTTCAATCTCACTTCCAGGGCCACTGTGTGTGTGTGAACTAGAGTCAGAACTTTCATTTTCTTCATCCAAGGGATGCACAGTTTCCAACATGGTCTGCTGCTGTAAATATTTCCTAATTTGTCTAGCGCCACGATATGTTGCATATGTTACTGAAGGCTTCTCTGGTTGACCATCAGTTTCTCTGTAAGAAGCAGCATCATGAGAGTATTAGGAAATATAATAAGTAACATTTAATGGTAATCCAATAATCATGGTGATGTATGTCTCTCAAATGGCACTTTTTTTTGAGAGAGAAATTTTTGCTATAGGGCATGTGTGCTCACTGGTGAGACAAAGAGGCAGAAAGCAAGAAATCACCCCCTCCCCTGTCCCAAGGGAATGGCCACATTGCAATACCTTCTCCATTCTCCTCTTGGAATTTTGGGCACACATGCTCATGTGCCCAGTGTGAGTTTTAAGCTGCTAGGTCAGAGACTCAAACCATGATTGACTATGTGGAAGTCCAGTGATACAACCATTATACCCTCTGCTAGTCCCAGGCACTTCTTTTAATGTATATGAATTTGGGGAGGAATTTCTAGAATGCTTTAGTTAAACTTATTTATTTTTTTAAAGAATTATTTTATTGAATTTTATTGTTATTATTACTATTATTTTTAATTTGACTAGAGAGATACACACAGAGAGGGAGAGAAAGAAAGAGAAAGCAAGCCATCAGGTCTGGTGCTTGAACCATGATCAGCCATGTGGAAACTCAGTGCCTTAACCACCACACCACCTGCTGGTTGAGTGAAATTTATTTATTAAAAATAATAAAGATTGGGCCCAGCAGATGGTATAGCTACATCTCTAGATTCCCATATGGCCAACCACGGTTTGAGTACCAGATCCACTGTCTTGAAAATCACACTAGGTGCATACATGTGCCCAACATCTCAGGAGATAGAGAAGAAGAAATTGCAGCATGGCCATCTCTCGAGAGGTGATTTCTCACTTTTGCTCTCACTGTCTTTGTGTTTCTCTCTCCAGCGAGTACATGTGCCCTAAGGTAAAAACTTCTTTTAAATAATAATAATAATAATAATAATAATTCACCAAGCAGCAGGTGAATGTAAAGGCAGCATGACAAACATTTGAGCTGCTTAGAAATGTTCCTTTTTGCCTGTTTACGTACATCTGACTGTGATTAGTGGAGAGAATGTGGGCTAAGTCCAAGGCTCAGGTTCTAGTTCTAATCACAGATGAAGGACTCACAAGGGACCATACTGATTTGGTACCTCATATTGGTAGTGAGATACATCACTGTGATTTATCCACTACATCACAGTATCACAGCAAGCTTCTATTCCTTTCTCTTACATGTAAATCTAAACAGTAACTTTTAGCATATTTAAAGGAAACACTGGGGCCAGCAGGTGGCATGGTGGTTAAGGTGATGGACATGGCCAAGTCCGAGACCTGATGGCTTCAATCACGCCCAGCACATGTGTATGCATAAAGGAAAACACCTGGCAAGATGTCTAGCTCACAGTAAGCACTTAGTACATTTTTTTTTTTGAGAGATTTTTGCTATAGGGCACGTGCACTTGCCAGAAGACAGAGAGAGGCAGAAAGGCAGAGCGAGAAATCACCTCCCAGGGGGGATGGCCACGCCAC
Source organism: Tupaia belangeri chinensis (assembly GCF_000334495.1). Taxonomy (NCBI): domain Eukaryota; kingdom Metazoa; phylum Chordata; class Mammalia; order Scandentia; family Tupaiidae; genus Tupaia; species Tupaia belangeri. The sequence goes on from NW_006209696.1 coordinate 403,944, forward strand.
AATCCCTTCTCCTCCATTCTCCTCTCAGGATCTTGGGCACACATGCACACATGCCCTGCATGAGTTTAAACCACCGGGTCCGGGACTTGAACCGCAGTCGACTACATGGGAGTCCAGCGACATTATGCTAACTGCTGGTCCCCACATTTTTTAGCTCAATAACTAACAGAATTGCCCTTCAAATCCTCTCATATTAAGTCCTTAAAATATTCGGTTAGTGTAGTATTAAATTGCTTGAGTAAATGCAAGAATCAAAAAGAATTCTAGAAAAAAGTGTAGAAACCAACCCCAGCATAAAGATTCTGATGTTCTCAGCATCCAACTTCCTTTGAAGAATCCAACTCTGGGAGTTCTCACACCATGCCCCATGCCGTGCTACACAGTAGTCCTTTACACACACCATTCTCTGTCCTTTGGTTCCAACATCAAAGAAAAACTCTGTTCCCTAAGTCTCAGCTCACAAATTATCTCCATATCTCTTCACTGCTGAAATGGACAGTTAGCGTCTGATCGGTGGGTGCCCAGAACCCAACATGTGCCATATTAAATTTAGAAGACTTATGCACTTATTTTCTCCACAACCCTGGTGGCTATTTGAGCAAAGGCACTGTATCTTAATCATGTTAATACATTTAAGTCCTCATACAAGATTTGACAAATGGTACATGTTTAATATCTTTTCTGTAAATTTATGAATGACTAAGTGAAACAATAATGCTATTGGGTTGTCAGAAAAGCATTTTTGCATAGAAAAACACAGGAAAAAATACGTCATGACTTTTCTGACAACCTAATAAATGCTAAAGTAATCTATTTCAGACTAACATCTTAATTCTCATGAGTTAAATTCTTTATTACATTTTAGTGTCCTGACTATAAAAATGAATGGTAGGGAAATCTGACATGTGCTCTACTTCATTTTTTCAGATTAAACATATCATTAAAATATGATTCTAGAATACAAATAATGAACATGTCCAGTTATCAATATTCCAATACCTAAAAAAATAGTGTCCCCAGCTTTAAAACAATAACATTAAGAATGTGAGATTTGTCTAAATAATCAAGCAGAAGGTAAATCTCCTTTGATATGTAGAAACTTCATCAGCTGTGTTTCTTTCATACTTCTTCAATAACTGAAATAGTTCACTTAGGCCTTCATAACTGCTATCCACTAAAAACCTAACACATCACTGTGGTTAAAAAAAAAAAAGATTGTGTTATATTAATTTTTTTTCACTGTCTATTACAAAGATGTGTAGAGGAAAGCTTTGCCTTGCAAAAGCAGTTTCAGTTGCTATATGAGTTTCAGGCTAGATCAAAGATTGTTATGAAACAAAGTAAAAGCTGCAGAAGACAACCTGTCTTTGAAAATAAGCAATAAGAGAAAAATACACAGAGGTAAATTCATGTTGAGGAAAATGCAAGAATCTTTTAAAATAACATGTGCACTAGTCTGAAAAAGTGCCCGGTTTCTTTTGGTCTTTTTTTTTTTTTTAGAGTTTTTTTTTTTTTTTTGCTACAGGGCCCGTGTGTGAGAAATCACCCCCCCACTCCCAGGGAAGATGGCCACACTGCAATCCCTTCCCCTCCATTCTCCTCTCAGGATCTTGGGCATGCATGCACATGCACCCTGCGTGAGTTTAAGCCACCGGGTCCAGGACTTGAACCACGGTCGACTACATGGGAGTCCAGCGACATAGCCATTATGCCAACTGCTGGTCTCTCCTTTGGTCTTAAGTATAGCACTTTTTCTTTGGAGAGGTTTTTGCTATAGGGCGTGTGCGTTCACCAGAAAGACAGAGAGAGACAGAGAGACAGAAAGCAAGAAATCACCCCCCAGGGGGGGATGGCCACACTGCAATCCCTTCCCCTCCATTCTCCTCTCAGGATCTTAGGCACGCACGCACATGCGCCCGGCATTGAGTTTAAGCTGCCGGATCGGGACTCAAACCACGGTCGACTACGTGGGGGTCCAGCAACATAGCCATTATGCTAACTGCTGGTCCCAAGTATAGCAAATTTAAGTCATCTTACTACTCACTACCAACTCTCCTAATCAGACCTTAAAGAATTTTATCCTGCCTCAATGCAACTTTTGATCTAAAAGAACTCTAATAATATAAACCACAGAAAACAGTTCACAAAAATATCAACTCATTATGATAAAATCTCTTGAAGTTCTTTGAGAAGAGAAAGCGAAATCTGTGTTTTACAGGTTTTAGGGCATTCTGAGTACTTTCTGCGAAATGATTAAATTAATGTTTATGTGAGGCCAGCAGGTGACATACTGGTTATGACACTCCCACATGGCCAACCACAGTCCCAGATGTGGCAGCTTGGAAATTCCACAGGCAAGTGTGCATGTATGTCCCAAATCCCAGGAGGAGAATGGAGGAGAAAGGACTGTGGTATGGCCATTTCCCCAGGAAGGCGATTTCTCACTTTCCCTTTTAGTGTCAGTCTCTGGTGAGTACATGTGCACAATGGGAAAATTTAAAAAAAAAAAAAAAAAAGGAGGAAATCCTTAAAAAAATTGATTTATATGACTTATATTCACTAGTTTACATTTCTAACAAGATAATCTGTCCAGGTGAAAATGTTCCATCTTGTAACTTAAGTATGCATTAAACTAAACTACATCATCACGTTTAAAGCATGGACTAACAAAGCTGCCAGCTTAGCTGCATGTATTACAATTAGCCCCTGCAGGTACTGAGCAGCTACACTCCCACTTTGTAAAAGGTTAGTCGTGCCAGCACTGCCTATTTTCTGCATCATTCTTTCACAGACTGCCATTGAGTCACCCTAATAGAATAATATTAGGAACATGAAATTGTCTCAACTTTTAATGTTTTCCTAGCAAGTAAAAATGAAATTGCCAAAAACATATAACTTTAAAAATAAGCTAAAGATGGAGGCCTAGCCATGGTGGTACAGCAGTAGTGTAAAGCTCTGTGATGCTGAAAGCCATATGGAAAGCCAAGGTTCAGTTCCCAGGTCCACCTATGCATGCCGGGGACACACACATGGCCTTGATCCCCGCTATCAATGGCTGGGGGTGATCACGGTGTGAGACTTGCTGGGGGTGCTATATTTCTTTCTCTCTTTTTTCCTTTTGACTTTATTTCTTCCATGATAGAGAGAAAGGGGATAAAGAGACCATCGTCCCCACTGGGATCCTCTTGCCATGATCCACCCTAGCCTCAGGCAGCCAGGATCACAGGCACACAGGCACGTGTGTTGGCGCTCACAGGAAAAAACACCCGACACGACCTCAGGGCCTTCCCATGAGGCCTCAGCACTGCAGAGCTTTGTGTGACTGGCACATCACTGCAGGTAGCTGCTCCACCCCTCTCTACCCCCTCATGAGGGAAATAAAATCTAAATATATGTAAGTTGAATATGGAAAAGGAAAAAGTGATATGTCCACAAGCTGGACAGAGAAAAGGGAGTATTAACTGCATGTATTACCTAAGTATGCACGGGCTCTATAGCTTATCCTATATGTTAAAGGTATGTGATCTAAACAGTGGTAAGAAAAAAAGTAATAATACCTAGCAATTTCAACTATTCAAGAAAAAAAGGGCATAAAAAACCTGAAAACATTTTATGGATTTCAGTCTATGAAATAACTACTCATCACAGGAAGGTTTATTAAGCATCCAGGTACTACATATGGCAGTTCTATATTCTGGATGAATGTGATACATTTGACACTGCAAGAGTCAACCAAAGACATGTGTCATTTTTCAAAGAAAATTCTATAACAGCAGCCTGAAAATAATAACTAGCTTTACAGTAAAAATACCTAATTCACTTTCAAGAATATACGATTAAGCTACTTTTTATAGCAAAAAGATTTATTTCCTTTCAAATTACAAAGTTAAGAAGATAATTCCTTACAATAGAAGGCTTGTAAACTTTTCCATGCAAAGAAAAGCTACATAACCAGTCAAGGAAAAAAAAAAAGTCCCATGAGAGCTTGGACAGAAATGCTTCTCAATAAAATAAACATGAACCTGCGGAAATAGAGGAACTATAACACAGAGCTTCTAAAATAAAATTTAACCTGATAGTAAAATATTAATAGCTTTCTATATAAATTACACCATGAGTTGATATTCAAAAAACAATCTAAAAATGTAACAAGTTTTCTTAAAGGTTTTATGGATAATAAAAATAATATTTGCATAACCAACTATATATAAAATTTTTATTATTTTTGTTTTAATTTGTTATAGGGTGCAGGCACTTGCCAGAGAGAGAGAGGCAAAGATGTAACATGAGAAAGTAACCCCCAGAGGGATAGCCACACTATCATCCCTTCTCCTCCACTGTCCTCTCGGGATTTGAGGGCACGCGCACACATGTTCCTGGCATGTTTTTCAAGTCACCTGGTCCTGGACTCAAACAGCACTTACAGCCACATGAGATCCAACTGCCCTAACCACAAAGCCACCTGGCTGGCTTAGTTATTTTATTACTTTTAATTTAGTAAAGATGAAACTATTAGTGATGCCTTTTGGTGAGAATTTTTTTATTTACTTAAAATGATAACTTTTCTAAATTTTGAAATCTAAATTAATAGTAATCACGAACATATTTTGACAATAAAGGACAGTGTTATACAGCACAGATAATTTTTATTGACTTATCTAAATTAAGTCATTTGCCCTTTTTAATACACTTTAATAATCAAAACCTTTAAAGAAAAACATCATGGGGGCATTTATCCATGAGAAAGGTGATGTGAAACCTTAAGTCAGGCCTCCCTATATTAAAAAAATAAATAAAATTTTATACATAAAAATAAAATTTCCTAGTAAACTCAAAGATACAGGCAGTTGCTAGTTTTGTTTTAATTTGCCAGAGAATGTATGCCCCCACCAGAGAGAGACAGAGAGAGAGGGAGGAAGCACCCCCACAATAGGATGCGGTCATGCTGAAATCCCTTCTCCTCTTCTCTATTCCGTAAGAATTTGAGGCATGCACTTTACATGTACCTGGCATGTTTCTCAAATTACTGGGTCCAGGACTTAAATCACATGGTTGGCCATGTGGGATCTGGTCCCTTTAGGCCATGCACTGGCCCACAGGCTTTTAATTTTAAGTAACATATCATATTTGAAATAGTCTCATAATCTGAATAAAAACTTAAATACAGCTGTGCTTTTAGTAAATTCCTATCACTGAACTTTAACATTTAAAATGTAGATCCTCAAGACTATTGGTAAATAATTCTCTAGATATTTTATTTAAATAATATCTAAATTCAGTTGTGAGCATCCCTTAATGATACCGTCAAAATAAACTATTACCAAAATGATATTCAACTTTTCAATTAAAATGCATACTCAAATTGACAAGTGTCCACCGGAAGTTAGTGACACTGTAATTCCAAGCACGACAGGCTGTGAGATTTCTAGAGTTGGGCTGGAAGAAGCCTGTACCTCTGTCAAACTGAGAGCCCGGGGGTCTTCGTCTTCCCTCCTAAATTAAGTATCACATTTCTTTGTTGAGGTGGTTCTGGAGAATTGCCACAATTAGCCTATCAACAAGGAGGGCTTCAATAATAAGAAATAAGAGGCACAGTATCCTCTTTCATCATCCATTGTCTAGAACCAAGAAATAAACCTGACAAGCTCAACAAAACCAAAGTAAAAAAATCACAAACTTTGCATTTTATTCAATTCCCATAAAATAAATAGCCTCAAGATGCCCACAATTTTAAATTACTTTAAAACACGGGATGTCAAATATGAGTATGTAATCGAGTCACCTGCAGAGGTGAGAGGAAGACTGCTGGGCCCAGCTCCCAGAGATTACAATTCAGTGGGGAAGGTGGGCCCTTCTCCTTCAACTGAAGAGCCTCTGCCCCACACCTCTCCTTCCAGCCCAAACTCCTAGCCAGACAGGACAATCCCTATCTTCTTTCTGTCTCTGTCTCTGTCTCTCTTTGTCTCTCTTTCTCTCTCTCTATATATATATAGATATATAGATATAGATATACATATAGATATTCTTTTAGGGAAAAAAATTCAGTGAGTCGGAAGCAGATAATCTGCATTTCTAGTGAATTCCCAGTGACGCTCATACCTGCTGCTCCCAGGACCACAGCTCAAACAGCAGTTTTTTTGACAATCCCAGTTTCATGAGGTACCACAATGCAGGCACTTCTCTGTTGCTACATATTTGTTTCCAAATACATGTTTCTATAAATAATGTTTCAACAAGCACCTCCCTATATCATGAAAAGGTTCTCTTTTTTTTTTCCTTTAATGCCAGAGGGTGCATACCCATGCACAAAATGAGGGTGTGTATCCCTCAATGCTGTGCTACTTTTCCCTCCAAGTCTCTATCTTAGAAGTTTCCTGGGAGTGTGTGTGCTGACGGGGCTGGGATTCAAAACCCAGTCGTCCATGTGGGATCCCACTTGCTGTTGTACAGCCCCTAACCACAGTACGACAGGACCGGCCTAGACACTTAAGTTCCTGACAAACAGTGCCAGTTGAATTTCTAAAATACGGTATCAAATTACATTCCCTACTCCTACCTGTATGTCAGAGTGACCACATTATCAGCTCTGTCTTACTTGGGATCTTGTCAGTTTTTATGGACTGTTGTCAACTATATTTAATAGGAAACAAAAAGCTGTCTCAGTTTAGTTTGCATTTTCTTGACTATTAGTAAACCTTTTTACTTATTTATTAGCAATTTATATTTCATTTACTTGAATTGTGTGTTAATATTGCTCACTCTTCTTTGTTTCCGTTAGTGAGTTAGCATCTAAATTGTTTATTGGTTAAAGCATTCTCTAGCATATTGTTTGCAAGTAATTTTGTCATTTGCTATTTAAACTTTTCATTGTTTATGTTATTTGCCATAAGAGTTTGAAAGTTAGGAATAAGCTAATCTACCAAGCTCTTTCCTGATCTTCCACTGCTATTAAACTGAGAAAGTCATTCATTACCAAAATAAAATAAAAATTCATGTATAGCTTTAAATCTTTTATACTGAACATTTATTATTTAAATTTATTTTAATAGAAAAATGAGATAAAGGAGGGCCAGCAAGTGGCATGGTGATTAAGGAGCTAGACTCCCACATGGTAGACCACAGCTTTTAACTCCCAGACCTGGAAGCTTGACAGTCACGCTGGGTGTGTGTGTCTACCCTGGTGGGATAGACTGGAGAACGGGATTGCAGTGTGACTGTCTCCTTTGGGACGTGATTTCTTACGTTCCCTCTTATCTATCCCTGGTGAGTGCATGTGCCCAATGGCAAAAACTTTACAAAGTAATTTATAGAGATAAATATCTGACTTTTATCTTTTTCTACAAATTGTTAACTAATTCCACAACACATTTCCTTTCTACAAGAATATGTAATGTCATTACACCAAAGATTCAAAATATTGGGTTGTTGAAAGGCATGATACATTTTCCGCGGTTCGCATCCCAGACCCGGTGGCTTGAAACTCACGCTGGGCGCGTGTGCGTGCGTGACCAAGATCCCAAGAGGAGATAGAGGAGAAGGGATTGTGGCATGACCATCCCCCCGGGGGGTGATTTCTCGCTTTCTGTCTGTATGTCTCTCTCTGTCTGTCTGGCGAGCACACACGCCCTATAGCGAAAATCTCTCAAAAAAAAGAAAGTCATGATACATTTTTGAGGGACCAGCAGTTAGCGTAATGGCTATGTCGCTGGACTCCCATGTAGTTGACCGCGGTTCGCGTCCCGGCACTGGTGGCTTAAAACTCACACCGGGCGCATGTACATGCGTGCCCAAGATCCTGAGAGAACGGAGGAGAAGGGAATGCGGCGGGGCCATCCCCCCGGTGGGGGTGATTTCTCGCTTTCTATCTCTCTGTCTCTCTCTGTCTGGTGAGCGCACGCGCCCTATAGCAAAAAAAAAAAAAAAAAAAAAAAAAAAAAAAAAAACAAAAACAAAAACAAAACTCTTAAAAAAAAAAAAAAAAGGCCATGATACATTTTTGAATAGAAAAAATACGCCTTGACTTTTCTGACAATCTAATATATAGACGAAGACTGTCTACCCTGTTCCAGCTAAGTATCTAGCAAAGACTGCACCATTATGACATTGTTTCAAATACCATAGTTTTATCAGTACATTCTGACATGTCTGAGACATATACCTGGTCTCAGTTTTCACACTGTAAAATGGGTCTGTGTCTACCTGATAAGCTTGCCATGAGGAATTAGGTCATTTTTCTATGCAAAAATTTGTCAAGACTGTTCTGACGACCCAATATATAACTATATGTTATCATCTACATCTATCTAGAGTATTACTACTAATGGTCTTTTCAAATAATAAGTTCTCAGGGAGAAATAAAATTAAAATAAATAAAACAGAGCTGTATTAGTTATGGATGAATGATTTCATGTTACACAAAATGTCCAATGGACTCAACACTGGTACAAATATTTTTTGAGTAGAAACGTTCCTTCTAGCTCATTTGAGTAAAAGAAAGACCAAGTCAGTGCTCGCCTGCTAATCAAACAAAGAAAAACAGTGTGGTAAAATGCTCCTTAAATCCACGCAAGCCTTTAGTGCCTTAGAGCCATGCAAAAGGTTCATGAAGCTAGCTTCATAAGTAGAGTCAATTTTATTGCTCCTAACCCCTTTATAACAAGATTTCACAAAGAAAAGATATTGAAAGAATAGAATGAGAATACAAACCTTAGGTTCGTTTCGGTTCTAAAATGTACATATTAAACACATTGCTGTCCTAATACAGGAAGAATTCAGAAAACAGAAAACATTCCCATTCATGGAAGCTGTCAATTAAAAATGACTTACATTATATATATTATGATAAATTTGGCACCCAAAAGGTATTAGTACCACAGCCTCAAATAGCGTAAAAGTACCTAGATAGATTACCTGTATGCTACAAAAATCATACAATTTATTAGTAGTAAAGATATTACAGAATAGTTTTTCCAAACCCTTCAAAAATAGAATTAGAACTTAAGGCTCAAAAGCTAAATCCCAAAACTCGACCTTTCGTCTCAATTAAATCTGAACTTACTTTAGCATGTCACTGGTTTCCTGTTCACTGTCCTGTGTGGTATCTGAAGAGAAGGCATCAGAGAGGTCAGTGGAGTTGGACTCCTGCGCTTCTACTGACAGTGGCTGGGCTCCGAGGGAGCCACTGGAAATCTCTTTCTCCCTGATTCCTTCTTCATGGTGGTCGCTGAGGTTCTGTAAATCTTTCTCAGTTTTATCATGATCATCTTTGAAAGAAGACTGCTTGGCCTCACCAAGAGATGATTTTCCTGAGATGTTGAACAAGTTGCCAAGAAATTGAAAAAAGCTTTCTTTTGGTTGTTTATCACTTTCTCCTATTTTGGTATCTGAAGTGGAATTAGGAAGGTCATTTGGCTTTTTGAGATCTTCCTGCCTTGGAAGAGTGATTGGCTTCTCGGCATGATTCCTTTTGTCCTCACTTTGGGGAGTCTTTGAAAAAAAAAAGAAAAAAAAATCAGAATAATAAACATTACCATACAAAAAATAGAACGGATCGACTAAAAAGCTGACAAAGCCTGCACTGAACACCAGGGATAGACTGGTGAATGAGACCAAGGCTTCTGTTCCTTGGGCAATTTACTATCCTCTGAAAAGCACAGTCAACACAATTTTAACAAGGCTAAGTGATAAATGTCATGAAGGGAGAAGAACAGCACCCCTAGGAACCCAAATCGGAGTAACCAGGTCAGATTTGGGGGAGGTGAGAGCAGAGCAGAGGAGGTGGGGGTGGGGAAGAAGCACACAATCTGAAGACCTAAAAAGTGACCAGATGATGCACAATGCATCAACTTTTTCAGGGAGTTTAGAATGGCTGAAACTTAGATACAAAAAAGCAAAGAGCAACAGTAGAGAGATAGATTATATATATTTAAATTTACCCTTTATTTTTATAGAGCTAATAGAAGGTATTTCAAACACCTTCTGCATTGGACAAGTAACACCTGAACAGACCATATTCAGAAATGCATTAACCCATGAAGCTGTCACATTATGTAAAAGTGTTGCTCAAGAAGGTGAGGAAAGACATTACCATGATACTTCAACTCAAACAAAAAGCCTATTCGACCCCTTCACGGTAAAACAGTAAGTCCTGATAATGCATTAATACAAACCACTGACAGCAGCGGGCATCTCCTTGCAGACATTAAACACTTCTAGAAGTGCATTCCACTTGCTCATAATGAAGTTACTGAAACAGCAAATTCACATTCATATATACTGTGTGAGGAAAACCTGAGCTGCTGTATCAAATAGCATGCTGGCAGTCATTCCGCCTCATATTCTTCCTGGATTCAAAAAGCTTTGGGAATGGGACCATCAAGTGGCATGGTGGTTAAGGCACTGGACTCCCACGTGGCCAGCCGTGGTTCGAGTCCCAGACCCTGTTGATTGAAACAGGCCAGGCACACATTGTGTGCATATCTAAAATCACAAGAGGAGAACGGAGGAGAAGGGATTATATATAGCATGGCCAACCCCCTGGGGAGGGGGTTGATTTCTTACTTTCCCTCTCATTGTCTTTCTCCCTCTCTCTCTCTCTCTTTCTCTCCAGTGAGTGAACATACCTTATAACAAAAACCTTAAAAAAAAAAAAAAGAAGCTTTGGGTCAATATTTCTTATTCACCCTGCCTTCCAAACATGTTCTCATATACTTGCAAAGAGAAATCCTGTCCATGGCATCTGTCACCTGTCAGGCTCACTTGTCCTGATAAAAGGATGCTTCAAAAAATTCAGAATATCAAGTAAAAACCACCTTAGGACACTAGGCCCTGTGGATTCACATGACAAAGATTTTTAAAAAGTCGATCTTCGGGGACCAGCCAATGGCGTAATGGTTACATTACTGGACTCCCACGTAGTTGACCACAGTTTGAGTCCTGGACCCAGTGGCTTAAAATTCATGGTGGGCATGTGTACGTGCATGCCCAAAATCCCGAGAGGAGAATGGAGGAGAAAGGACTGTGGCATGGCCATACACCCCGGGGAGGAAGGGAGATGATTTCTCACTTTTTGTCTCTCTGTCTCGTCTGTCTGGCAAGCGCATGTTCCCTTTAGCAAAAAATCTGTCTCTCTCAAAAAAAAAGGAAGTTGATCTTCAAAAAACACAAAGCATCATAATCATAATGTCACTTGCTCACCCCATTCCTTATTTTAATCCTAGTTCAAATCAGTTTATGGGAGCACTCCACTAAGCACTAACAAAAGTTAGGAGGTACATGAAAGGTTGAGAAAATGTTTACAACCTATTATCCCAGCAAATAGATTTCAATTAAACAATATTTTTAAATATGTTCCCACCTAGTGTGTCTGGAGGGTAATTTGGGGTAGACACGGAGCATTTTGCCATATAGAAGGACCTTAATATAACTTGAGAGCCCCTACACTTACCACCAGCCTTCTAGAGTCACTTCTACAGGTATCAACTGCACTTTGATTGTACCGTGTCCATCTCACCCATCCAGCCCCTGCTTACTCTGAGAGCTGTGGTACATTAGCTAAGCTGTTCCCCACATAAACAATACAAAGAGCTTCTCAGTTTGATGGTAGGACAGAGGCTAGACCAACATGTTGGAAGTGCTCACATACATGAAAGATACACTTTTTAAAAAAAAATCCTTTAACAATTCTATTTAATTTTGTTATATTTTCTAGCTACTATGTTCCAGTCCTGGGTCAAAATGAACTTAATTTAACTTAATTTGTTCATTTCGTTCAAAATGAATAGAACTGAACTCTGTAGCATGAGTTAATCTTCTCTGTAACTAGTATGAACAACAGCTCATCCTGCAAGCCACTTGATAAAAGTGAACTGTGGGCTGCTCATTAAAATATCATACATATTCTCCAAATGATTTAGAAATTCACAAAAGAGTTCTGTAGAATTGGGGCAATTGTCTAAAAAATGCAAGTTAAGAGAATAAAGAGAGACAGTTTTTGACATCATTAAAATCTCAAGACAAATAATTTCTGTCAAAGTTAGTACTTAGGTCACTGACTCAATTATTTTTACTTGGCCATTCCTTTCAAAGCATAATAGATTGCTTTCCAAGTGAAGGAGGTACATTTTGCTAAATTAATGGTTCGCTGGAGGAGTTAATGTTTTAGAGTTAGATGAAAAATTTTAGTCACTTGTTTCTCCTCTCCTTCAATTTCAGCTTCTTATTCTATAGCTTCCATGTCATAAGTTTACCATAGAACCTTCTTTTTTGGGTTTCCTGAAATGTATCCATTGCTTAATTTTTCTATAGTGAGAAATTTCTATAGGTAAATAAAATACAACAAGAAAAGATTGTAAATTTAGAAACAAAAACAAGCAATAAAGAACACTGCTTCAGAGTAAACAGTGACTATATACTGTCTTTATTTAACTAAAATTGTTAAGTTTGACTTAAAGCAACTATTCTTTGCCCTCAGCCTAGATAACAATGAAGCTCAGCCTGCCACAAGGCACTCTCTAGGTGGGGCTGATGCCTATCTGCCAACAGACTGTTTGTCATAGTCCAAGGTGTGCATTAGAACTCAGGATTTCAGCAAACACTGGCAAAACATCACTCCCATCAATTTGCTCCCAAAGAACTTGATATTATGCATACAACATATGAATGCTATTGATGAAGACATATGTATCTTAGGAATTTCTAATTTTCTCTCTTCATATTCAATATATTGTAATGCACTACCTTCAGTCTAAATCCATCTACTCTCTGTGCTATGTATCCAAAGCCAGGAAATATAAAAAAATTAAGGTACACTGATTAGTAGGACTTAGCTGCAGCTTTCAAGGAGCTTATAGTCTGGTAAGATACTCATTTTATTGCTGAGTGGGGCTTTAATGAGGTATATACAAAATGGAGACCATCTTTAACATGGCTCGAATGGGAAGAAAGAGGAGGTAACATCTGAGCTTGCCCCTGAAGGGTAGGAAGAACATTTTAGACACAAGGTTTAATGTACACGAAGACAAATATTTGCTCGAATATTTGAACTATGTTTACTATGGCAAGAGTGTGATTGAAGAAGAATGAAACACAACACATAGAGAATGAGGTTGATAAGAGACCAAGAAGAAGTGGATGGTAAGAGATAACAGTCAGAGATGACTCAGTTCTCTAAACTGGGTAACTATTTGATAAGTTAAGCAAAAAACAGATACTGGAAACAGAAGGCAAAGTAAGAATTGGGGCCTTTGAAGGAAGGAAGGAAGGGGAATGAATTATTTGGATAGTGAACACATATTGAATTTTGGCCCCCGGTGATGTACAAGCTGACATGTCTCATGAATAGCAGCACAGTTAAGACTCAATCTGGCAATACAGATGTATGCAGGGAAAAAAGAGGACCAAGAAAATGGCTCTAAAGGAAGAAAAGATTAAAAGGTAGGCATAAAGAAGAGAAGAAAATAGTTAAGGAGATGAAGAAGTCTAAAACTAGACTAGGTTATTCCCTTCAGAATACTGATTTCTGAAGGCAAAGAACAAAGGATACTTTCAAAAGCCGAGAAGAGTAATGGATGTCCAAAGCCATTGTCAAGTCAAGAAAGATGACTACCCTCCTCACTTATCTTCAAAACCATCAGGCATAATCCTGCAATGAGAATTTTGCATTGACTCCTCATTCTGCTTAAAATGTTCTTCCTCTGGACAGAAATTGCATCACTTCCTCTGAGTTCCTTCAAACCTTTCCTTAAAAGCCACCTCATTTAAAGGTCCCCCTCACTATGTAAGTCAGCAAATTCTTCCACTCTGAAAATGTCTATACCTCTTCTCTGTTTTACTCTTAGCCTTGTAACTTCCACCAAATACATCAATATTTACATATATACCCATATACTCACTTTTATATCATTTAATATCTGTTTCTTCCTCTGGAAAGTAGATCCACAAGAGTAGTGATTTCTGTATGTTTTATGCATTGCAGCACCTCTAGCACATTGAAATGTGCTTTACAATAAGAGGGGCTCAATATTTGTTGAAATAATAGATGAAGAAATGAGGACTGTGGGAAAGCCATAAGAATGCAGGAGAAATCATCCTAACAGCTCAGGAATTTATGAGTCCAACCCCAAACTTAAGGTGTTGAGCAGTAAATTGGCAGCAAGGAAACAGAAGCAGTCACTAAGTAAACTAGTCATTAAGTGACATTAGAAGGAAGACAAAAGACAATGTTTCAGTTCTAAGACTGAAGTGGCTTTTTGTTCGTTTTGTGAATTCGCTTTACACTTGTTGGAAAGGGAGTAAGTGATTACAGTACGAGAGAGACAGATGACAGGGTCCAGAAGGAAAGACAGAAGGTGATGAGATGAAGAGAGCAATATAGTCTCTTAAACCTCTAATCAAGGAAACCTATTAGCCTTAGTGAAGAGTAGGGATATTGCCTCTTCAAGGCCGGCAGGAAGGAGAGGGGCTGAAGCCTGAGCAGTTCTGTAATGGAGAAAACAGTGCGCAAGGTCCAGTGAGTGACTCTGACCTCAGTAAGGAAAGAGGAGCGAGGGTGAGCTGAATACAGGTGCAGAGGCAGAGCTGGGATCTGGATCCCCAAAATAGAAGAGACTTTTTAAGGCTGATTCTGGGGGATGCAACCCCAAATCAGCAATAGGCTAAAACTGAGTGAACCAGTTGGCACTTAGGGTCAATATAAAACATTCAAATATTTCATTCACAAAACAATGAACAAGACTCTAACCTAGGTGTGTGAAGGCAACAGTGAAAAAAAAATACCAAAATCCGTGTTTCGTGGAGTCTGCATTCTAGTGATGTAAGTATTTTTTGCAGGCCTAATCAGTGTTACTTCATCACCTCCTCAAGCAGCCAGTGGCAGATGCTGTACCAAAGTGGTGAACCAGGCCAAGGCACAGAAAATGTCACTACATGAAGAGTAAGAGTGGAAAACAGGGAAGGGCTAGGTGAATCTTTTTTTGTTTTTGTTTTGTTTTGTTTTTACTGTTTCTAGCACCTGGACTGGTCCTCCCTAGGCTCTGCCTTCATTGTACATAACAATGACAACCTTTCAGAATATCCTCCCCATTTCTTAGTGCCCTCAACTCCAATGACTTCCCATTGCACTCCAACTTCCCATTTGACCCTGGCCCTCATCTTTGCCTGTTAAGTGCCTACCAAGACTTGTAGTCTCAGGCACTCACCAGTAACCACACACTCTGCAGACTTTTTGTTCCACTGCCCTAATCCTCCTCCCTAATCACAGTTTCTGCCCACTGATGGTGTCTCTCTCTCTCTCTTGCTCACTCGCTCGCTCGCTCTCAGTTCCACAGATCTTCATGTCTTCTCAGGCTAGCTACCAAACATGGTCAATAACCTCAAAGCCTCATTTCCCTGTTCTCTGGTCACCCCTACACAGGAAAGCTTTTTCACACTGGTGTATAAGTTGACCTCTAAAAATACACAGGTGGCCCAGTTGTTGTGATACAGCAACATCACAGTGATCTGCAAGGCTGGAAGCCATATGGTGCCCACAGGTTCGGTTCCTGGGCTGGCCTGAAAACATGCTGGATGTGCATGGTACCCAGGTTCCTGAGGTACTAAAGGGTTGGAGAAAGTAGATCAAAGTGACAAGACCCTGTTGGAAATGCTCCCCATCCCCTTTTATTGTACCCGCTCATATTATTTTTTTTAAATGCACAGGTGTATGCACAGCTATGCAGACTCACAGTTCATGATTAACAACCTCAGCTGGAAGTTAGTTTGCACCCCCTCACTCTCTGTCAGCCCATTCTCTCACTCAACAGGACTCTCCCACATAGTCCTGATTCCGTCCCACCTTTTTTTTTTCCCTGCACCACAGAAGCATCTGGGCCTGCTTCTTTCACTGATTTTCACAATGAAAGGAGGAAGGATTCCACCTCACAAGACCAATCT
The DNA here is from genome assembly GCF_000334495.1 of Tupaia belangeri chinensis. NCBI lineage: Eukaryota > Metazoa > Chordata > Mammalia > Scandentia > Tupaiidae > Tupaia > Tupaia belangeri. The sequence continues at coordinate 419,874 of NW_006209696.1, forward strand.
CTCCAACAGACCAACAGGTATTTAAATCACTGGGATCTTCTTAGGAACCTTAGTTGTTCATCTGTACTTTGGAAGACTTCTCTTTCTTTACTACCAACCCTTTGAAAAGGAGTTACCAGCCCAACTGAAGTGGTATAGGCCACAGGGTGATGTGGCTCAATACTGGAGTATCGGGAAGGCCTGAGGTTTGGCTCCAGGGTTCACCTGAACCCAATGGGTATGAGTCCATGATTCTGGCTGGCTGGCTAGGAGGCTGCATGGAGGACATTAGCATGCTAAGACCTAAAAGAAAAAACTGAAGTAAAGAGGGAGGAGGGGGGATTACCAACCCTCACCATCTTTTTTCCCTTTGTTCCCAATCACCCCTTAAATTCCATCAATCTGGACTATTTCCCTATCATGCTGCTTACTAATTCAATTCAGCGTTCCCTGTCCTGATCTCATACGCTATTGACTGCCAAATGTAAAACTGAATCTCTTCCTCAAAGCCATTCTTCCTTTGGCTCCTTGATATCACTTCGGGTGTCCTTTCTTCCTTTCTGAATATTCTCTCCACACCCTTCAAGTTTCCCTCCTTGCAACATCCATCTCTTACGTATCGTGTTCCTTGGATTTCAGCCTGCACTTACTTTACCTTCATGCCTGTACGAGATCTCTTTTTCAACAGATTCAGTTCCCTAATTTTTATTCTTAGCTCTGACTCCTAAACTATGGACCTAGGCATCCCACTACCAACCAGACATTAATTTCACCTGAAAGGCTAACTGGAACCTCAAATTTATAACATTGTAAACTGAATTTGACCATGCCATGTCTCCATTCTTCCGTATTTTATAAACTATACAGTTTCACGTGTCATTACTCTCAGCAGAGGCCTAACAAATTTCTTTGCTTCTGCCATTATTTGACCCTCAGTTTACTCTCCAGATAAAAGCTAGAGCAATCTTTCAGGAGTCAAATCTTGTTCTCAAAGCTCTCTAATGGCTATGCATTGTCATGGGGATAAAATCCAAATTCCCTAGCATGGCAATCAAGGTCTTGATGTATCTAGCTACTGTTCCCCTCTCTCATTTCATCTCTTGGCACAACTAGTGTCATCATATAGAGTCTCATTCATTCTCTTCTCCCTCTCTGAGTCCCTCCCTTTCTTTCCCTCTTATTACTGTATGTCTTTGCACAATGCTACTCCTACTGCAGTCACCACTTATCCCTTGCCCTCTTTGCCAGAGAAACTCCCACTGCAACTCAAGTTTCTGGGAAAGAAAATTGCAAGTATGTTCTTCAAATGGCTTTATCTAACATTCTAGAGCTATGCTTTACCTTATAAGGTAAAGGCAAATGCTTTCATCCTATGTAGGACTATTACCTAGATTATTAACAGAAAAAAATGGGCCTTCATAAACTAAAACCGCTGCTTAATAGAGCTCTAGTTAGTGTTCTACCAAGACATCTGGCTGCCACATATTACTTGATAAATTTGCCAATAGTTGAAATTCCTCCAATTTTGAGGAAAATACTTTCATTATCAGTTTATTATTACTGCTATCTATATTCAAGAGTTTAAATCAAAATCAGTATTTACCTTTATCATAATGAATTCAGTTTGTGATGGGCTGCCTGATTATCTCCATAGGAAGTACTAATCCATATTTGCAAAAACAATTGTTTTAAAGTGGATTTTACAACTAATGTTAAGGTATAAAGATGAACTATGTATATCCCATCATTAAAGTAATTTTGCTTTAAAGGTAACATTATATCTCTGTCAGAGAATTATTTTTTCACCAGACATGATAACAGGCAAGGCCAATGGGCCATAAATTATTTTGCCCCCCACCCCGGGTTTATTATGGCTTACCACCACAACAAATAAACTATCTGCAACCATTACATCATGGCACACCAGTGCTGTGATCAGTTCTGAGATGTCATAAGTAACGTATTGCTAAAATTAGTTAAGAAGCTCAAATTTCGCCTTTTGAAAGTGCTCTAGAATTAAATCAGTTATATTCACAGTTTTCATTTCCTTTTATTTTTTGACAAAGGGATGTAGTTATATGTAGTGAACCAGATAAGTGTTCTTAATTATAGGTTACCCAGCACAGTCATCCATCACCTGTGTCAGGGGAAAACATACAGTGGATTTTCCTGGTCTACATAAGAAAAGTCTCGGGGCAGTCACAGTGACTCGGACGTAACCCAAGAAACTGCGATGCTCAGGACACATGAGAAGGTTCTGTGTTCACATCCCAAGGTGTTCCTGAGCATGTCAGACCTGTACACATGTGTGCTCATGACCCTGGCTGATACTAGGGGTGAATCTCAGGGTGAGGACCCAGTTGAGGATGCCTGTCCCCTCACTCCCATCTTTCTTTCTCTACTGGAAGAAGAAAATTTTACATAAGAAAAATATGAGTTATTTAATAGCATGGATATGAACAGGAAGGAAGGGTCATTGAATAACCTTGTATAATAGGAAGAGAAGAAAATGGTAGAATCATTCCCAGATATAAAAATTAGGTAATTTGGTAATATCTTTTACTAGGATAGGGAATTCAGAAATAGGAGTTGGAACAACTTTGAATTTTTCTTTTCTTTTTCTTTTTTTTTATTTTAAGATATTTTTGCTATAGGGCATATATGCTTGCCGGAGAGACAGAAAGAAACAGAGACACAGAGAGAGAAATCACCCCACAGGGAGGATAGCCACACTGAAATTCCTTCTCCTCTCTTCTCCTCTTGGTATCTTGGGCATGCATGCACACGTGCCTGGCGTGAGTTTTAAGTCACCAGGTCTGGGGCTCGAGCCATGATCAATTATGTGGGAGTCCAATGACGTATATGCCATCTGCTGGTCCCAACTCTCAGTATTTCAAATATTATACCCAGTGACATTTGGGAGGAAAAATACTCCATCAAAACGGAACTAATTACCTTGAAGATAAAAAACACATTTTGGATTAGAGGAAGAGATGGGCTTTGTTATCAGCTATGATGTAGGTAGAAATCGGTCAGCCCAGGCAAGAATGTAAGATGAAAAGAAAAAGTAACAATAAGACATAACATAGGAGGGAAAGCAATTCCTCCTTGTTATGAAATAAGAACTTCAGTGACAGCACTGGGCCAAATAATAACTGCTTTTGGTTCTCTGAAAACATTTTGAAACTTTGTCTAATGTTTTAGAATCAGTATAGGACATCTGCGGAGGCGATTTTTCTTACCAAATCTCCAGTATGTATATGACCCTTCATACTCAGTCTCCAACATGGCAATGCTCTCTGCTATACCTCAGTGTAGAACTACTCTAGGTCTCTACAAGTTGAAGCTCTGCATATCAAACCAGATACCTTAAAATATACTCAACATCCAAGAGCTCAGCTACAAAGGCTTTAGACCAGCCCTAGCCATACTGATAGGCTTAAGCCCTTTGGTCATCTGGATGGCATTGTGACACACAGTGCAATCTCCATTTCAGGCACCCTGAAGACACTCACTCCTTAAGGACACAATCCAATCATGCAGTAAGGATTCCGACTACTAAAGCTCTATATTGTGCACCTTCTTTTTATTATGCGGTATCGATGTTTCTAATAGCCCATTTCTATTCACCCCAATAAATTATCATCATTCTCAAGTAAACAATTATTTTTAAGTTTTATCCAGATTTTGTATGGTAAGAAGACAATTGTCTTACTGAGTTATCTGCCCAGTGGCATGTATTGTACAATGCTATATTTTCCCTACATTAATTCTAAAACTTCTCTATGACATAAAGACTGAACACTGTCATTACAGATCAGTAAATCAAAGTTAAGAGAGGTTAATGAATTTTCTAAGGTTACAAAGCTACAACATGGAAGATCTGGGATTTAAGCCCAGATGTGTCTGATCCCAAAGACTGCTTTCTTTCTGTCATCACACATGCAATTTTAAAACTGTTCTAAAAAGGTGCCAATGCTGGCAGAAACAGAGAACAGTGGCTGATCTGAGGCTCCAGCCAACTCATTCTCACCATCAAGAGGGAGGCTCTGCTTTAATCTGTTTAAAGATGGGTTGCAAGTACAACTATGGGAAGGAAAAAAAGGAGTTCCTGGGTTTAAAAAGAGAAATTGAAAAATCTCTACATTAAATTGATAGGATATTGCATCACATACTTTCTGCATCACTAAGAAAAGGTGATAACAAATATTTATAAATATTTATTTTTAAAAATAGTTGACTATTTAATTTTCCCTTATACCAGTAAATATTTAATGCATTTACTTTTTTTTTTTTTGAGAAGTTTTTGCCATAGGGTGTGTGCTCGCCAGACAGAGAGAGACACAGAGACAGAAAGTGAGAAATCACCCCCCGGGGGGATGGCCATGCCACAATCCCTTCTCCTCCATTCTCCTCTCGGGATCTTGGACACGCACGCACACGCGCCCGGCGTGAGGTTTAAGCCACCGGGTCTGGGACACAAACTGTGGTCAACTACATGGGAGTCCAGTGACATAGCCATTACGCTAACTGCTGGTCCCAATGCATTTATTTTTGACTACCATTTTATCTCTGGACGAGAAATAGTTAAAAAGGACCAATAAAAGCTACACAAGGGACCAGCAGATGACATAATGGTTACATCACTGGACTCCCACATGGTTGACTACAGTTTGAGTCCCAGACCCAGCTTCTTAAAACTCAAGCCAAGAACATGTATGTGCATGCCCAAAATCCCAAAGGAGAATGAAGGAGAAGGGATTGTGGCATGACCATCTCCTTTGGGGGAGGGGAGTGATTTCTCACTTTCTGTCTCTTTGTCTCTCTGGTGAGCACACATGCCCTATAGCAAAAATCTCTCTTAAAAAAAAGAAAGAGCTACACAAGATCAAAATAGGAGCAAATACATTAATTTAATATATTTATCTTACTACACAGTACTGTATTTTCATCATAGGCATTAATGTAATGAATGAACAGTCAGTGACCATACTTCTTCAGTGAGACTTCAGAGCTACAACTCTTTAGTTTATATGTGTCAACAAATAAACACTGGTAAGAAGAAAAAAAAGCAGTGGTTCTCCTACCAGCAATATAAGATTGAACCTGAGTGTTGTAAATCATAGATGTATGATGTTAATGTACATTAGATTGTCACTTTCTCATTCACAGAAACATCATAGGCATATACCAACATCAGCCTCCTAAAGAAGCTAGAATCAAAACCAAAGCTGTGTTGGAGAAACCAATTCTAAGACACGACCAGTGTTAGACTTTCCATAAAGCAGATGACAAAGCTATGGAGAAAGAGTTTAATAATCAATCTATTTAGGCCTCCATTGGAGAGTCTATAACCTAGAGATGGGCTTTGTCATCGGCTATGATGTAGGTAGAAATCAGTCAGCCCAGGCAAGTGTATAAGATGAAAAGAACTGGTCCAAATGTGATCATTTTATTTCACTTGTGACATTTCTTTAAAAAGACTTATCACATAGTTCGTCTGATGTTTTAATAGGATTTCTTTTTGAAAATGCAGTTTATGATCACAGCATATAAATTAAATACACAAGTGGGAAGAATTATGGTACAGAACTGCCTCTGAGATTCATTTTCTTCAGTGATATAAACTGATACAAATTCGGATCCCTACTGTAAATGGACTACACACATTGATTTCTTCTCTAGTAAAAAATATTCTAAAATAACAATAAAAATATTTTTAAGTGATAAATACAAAATGAAAAGGAGAACAGATATGGCAGGTAGGGATTTCAGACAGAAAATGAACAGGCAGAGGGAGGCACAGGAGTAAAGCAAAGGAAGCCTCCACCTTAGTGTCTGCAAGGACTCTGATCATAAGGGAACAATCCATCCCCAGATAATCTCAAGATCAGGATTTTTTAAATTATTATTCATACATTAAATCACTATACATCATTTAGATTGTGAAGAGACTTCACTGCAGCCTTATTCACAATTGCTAAGACATGGAACCAACCCAGATGTCCATAAACAGATGAATGGAAGATCAAGATTGGAAGACACTAAGTACCATGTAAAGAGTGTGAGATCTGGGATTAAAAATGAAGGGTTTGGGGACAGCAGGTGTGGTGGCTGAGGTGGCTGGATCCCACACTGCCAACTATACGGTTTGAGTCCTTAATCCAGCAGACTGAAAAACATGCCAGGTGCATGCATGTGTGTGCCCAAAATCTCAACAGGAGAACGAAAGAGAAGGGACTGAGGTGTGGTCATCACCCCTGGTGAGTGTTTTCTCACTTTCTCTCTCTTTCTGTCTCTCTCTCTTTTATGAGTGCATGTGCCCTACAGCAAACTGGAAAAAAAAAAAAGTGAAGAGTTCATTTGAAAATTTCTAAATGAAGTAGGTGAGCTCTAGGACTATTTCCTTATCACTAGTATGCCAGCCCTACTCCAATAAAACCAAAAACAAAACCAAAAGCAAAACACAAAAACCTATGGAACATCTTTAAAGATACTAAGACTTCTGGGCAGACTGAATTTGAGATATCAAAGGGACAGTCACATAGAAATGTCTGGCATATTGATAATCAACTCTGGATCCTAACAGGGATATCAGGTAGAGATCACTGAATATGGTCAGCAAGCGGCGCTGGGGACCTGGATGCACTGGTTTCAGGGGACAGCTTTCACGCAGCAGCAACTATGATGCAGCACTGGTAACGTGTGTCAGACACTGTGCAAGGTTTCCCTTGACTGAGGGAGTCAGCGGGAGGGCAGGAGTCAGGTTAGACAGCGTTAAGGGTGGAACACTACTTAGGAAAGTTTCCATAAAAAATTTTTAGATAAAAGGTTAAGTGTAAATTAGGAGTCATAGAGTGAAAGGAAAGGAAATCAGACCTACAAAAAAAAAAAAAAAAGTCTTTACATATTTAGAAACAGGGAAACCTGGGAAGCCATTCAAGAGAAGGTACAAAGTAAGGACCCTAAAAAAATGTAGGGAGCAGGGGTGGGGACTTACAGGTGTTTAGCATTGGAAGGGAAAAAAGGACGAATATTCCTCTGAAATAGGTAGAAGGGGGCAAGGTATTAACGATGTGCCTTCCCTCCTAATAAAAGTGGATGCAAACGCAGCAAGAGTCTACAAAGATATGAGCTAATAGGAGAAAGTGGATTAAATATCTAGAAGCTTCTCTAGTAAGCTATACAACCTGATTGATATAAATGAAATATATATTCTAGAGGAAGAATAGATCCAAGTGTGAGAAGTAGCAACTGATGTTATCAAAACAGCAACATTTATGAATCAAATAAGTGGTATTTTAAGAATCAAGAACTTAACGATGTCCAAAGATAATACAAAATATAGCCTCTACTGCCTGTTAAATATTATTGATTTTTGTAACCCACACTTGTTTCATCACTGATAATCTTTGAATTTCTTGATTTGGTATCCGAAGGTCAAATACTCGCAAAAGAAGACATGCATATAAGAATATGTTTATTGAACCTGCCATGATTCAGACTCTAGAGGAAAATGCTGCACATTTTTTTTTCCTATCACAGAGGGCATTATAAAGTTCAGGTTAACGAAATGGAAGCATGGCGAGAAACATCAAACTACAGTGCAGTGCTGTGTTTCAGAAAACAATTCATTAGAAAGAAAACAAATGACATGCTGTATACTCTTGTTAAGTGAAAAATTGTCAACTGAGGTTGTTTAAAATAGCAAGATTATAAATATTGTTGCTAGCCTTTTTTCTTTCTTTCTTTTCCTTCTTTCTTTTTCTTTTTAAAAGGTAAGAGACCATCTGTGGTGTTGTTAAAATATTGGGAAAAGCCACGGCACATTTTTTATAGAAAAATACATCAAGACTTTTCCGATGACCCAATATACATGGGTGCAGTAGCCCTTACCTAAAATGTTTGAAAGCAAAAACATTTCAAATTTTGAAATATTTGGGACATTTGCTTATACATAATGAGATATTTTGGGGCTGGGACCCAAATTTAAACACAAAATGTATTTATGTTTCATATATACCTTATACACACAGCCTGAGGGTAGTTTTATACTGTACATCAATTTTGAATTGCTGTGTTTTGTTTTATTTTTATTCATGATAGAGCACATGTGGAAAGAAAACAAATGACATGCTGTATACTCTTGTTAAGTGAAAAATTGTCAACTGAGGTTGTTTAAAATAGCAAGATTATAAATATTGTTGCTAGCCTTTTTTCTTTCTTTCTTTTCCTTCTTTCTTTTTCTTTTTAAAAGGTAAGAGACCATCTGTGGTGTTGTTAAAATATTGGGAAAAGCCACGGCACATTTTTTATAGAAAAATACATCAAGACTTTTCCGATGACCCAATATACATGGGTGCAGTAGCCCTTACCTAAAATGTTTGAAAGCAAAAACATTTCAAATTTTGAAATATTTGGGACATTTGCTTATACATAATGAGATATTTTGGGGCTGGGACCCAAATTTAAACACAAAATGTATTTATGTTTCATATATACCTTATACACACAGCCTGAGGGTAGTTTTATACTGTACATCAATTTTGAATTGCTGTGTTTTGTTTTATTTTTATTCATGATAGAGCACATGTGTGCTCAAGAGAAAGAGAAGGAAGCACCCTCTCCATAGGGCTCAGTCACACTGCAATCCTCTTCCTCTAGTCTGCCACAATTCTGGACATGTAGCATATGCATGGCAGTGCCAGGAATTTGAACTGTGGTTGACAAGTGGCTTCCAGCTCTGACTGTACCACAGGGGCTTGGCCTATTGCAGTGTTTTTGACTAAAAACCATCATATTAAGTAAGGTGTGGAACTTTTCACTGTGGCCTCATGTTGACACTCAACAAAATTTGAAATTTGAAGCATTTTTTATTTCAGATATTTGGAGTAGGAATGTTCAACCTTTATTTGTTTTGATGCCTGGTAGTAGTGGCTCCTGAACAAATGGGTCTGTATGGCTAAGGTGAAGAAAGCCTACCAACAGTTTCTTGGCGGGGGAGGGGTACAAGTGCCAAAATGATCAGGGTATCCCTGGGAAAGGGCAGTATCCTTTCTATCATGAGCTCACTGAAGAGCCCATATATAAGTAACCCTATTGGCAACAAATCATAAGAAAAACAGTCTCATAGCTGTGAGTTGTACCTACTTAGGGGTGCAATCCTCAAAATATTCCGGATATTCAAACTAAAACATTAAGAATAGATTTTTTTTTTTTAGAGATTTTCACTGTAGGGCGCGTGCGCTCGCCAGACAGAGAGAGACATAGAGACAGAAAGCGAGAAATCACCCCCCAGGGGGGATGGTCACGCCGCAATCCCTTCTCCTCCATTCTCCTCTCGGGATCTTGGGCACGCACGCACACGCGCCTGGCGTGAGTTTTTAAGCCACCGGGTCCGGGACACGAACCACGGTCGACTACGTGGGAGTCCAGCGACATAGCCATTACGCTAACTGCTGGTTCCCAAGAATAGATTTTTAAAAGATTGCTTGTATGAACCCATGTATTAAAAATAGATATAAAGATTATTAGCATGAAGGCCCAGCCGCTGTATTTGCCACCTTGCATATTTACTGAATCCACAAAGACATGACTTTCTGAAGCAAATTTTTGCAGGTGGAAAGCAAGACTATTAAAATTAAAATGCCAAATTTAACCACGTTTGAAGACTGAAGATTTTTATTTATTTATTTATTTATTTTATGAAGGCATAGCTGAAATAGTAGACCACAGGCATAGCCTGAGTAGAGAAACAAGTAGAGACCAAGAGAAGGGGAGGAAACAAAAAAAAAAAAAAAAAAAAAGGCAGCAAGGATTGGTAAAGGGCAAGAGTGGGGAAATGGCCCAGCCTAGTGGTATGACTGCAGTGCGCTGAACTACAGTGTTGGAAGCCATAGGGCAGACCACAGATTCAGATCTCCAGCTGATAGACCTGATGCCTTAAAGGTATACATGTACTTAAGATCCTGACAAGCTAGAGAACTGGGAGGAGGGAGTTGCTGCTTGACCAGATACTATCAAGACACTCCCTCTCCCTCTCCCTGTCTTTCTGTCTCCCTCATGCTCTCTATCATGAATTTAAAAAAAAAAAAAAAGGTAAAATGTAAGCAACTGGGACCAAAAGCCATAATTGCTGGGCAGTTGTCCAAAACATGATTAGATACCCAACAATATAAACATCTAATTTCTAGAAAATCACATATACATAAAAGAAAGGTGGCAAAGTTGTGACTTTCAAGGATTTCCAACTACTTATCAATAACTACCTAGGTAGGCGTGTAGTTTACACACTTTCCGTGCTTGTCCTATAGAACCTAAGAAGAACAGTCTTCATGTGCAGTGACCAACACACCCACCACACACACACACACACACAAGCACTATTAGTTCGTGCAGGATGTCAGAAAATATGACATAAATCTAAGAATATCAGAGAGAAAAGAGATCACAGGGGCCTTGAGACCTGACTTAAAGATTAGAAAACTAAAGTATAAAGTTGTTAAATGGCTCCACTGAAGCCACATAGCTGGGAACTGGCAGAGCTGAGACCAGCACTCTCTAAACTCCCTTCTTGATTTTCAGTTCTGTCCAGCCCCGTACCACCCCATGATGCAAATGTCCAACAAAGCTGGGAGGGATTTCTACGTAAAGAAATACTATGGTGGTCTGCTTGAAACGTAAAATAAGGATGACAATCTAAAAGAAAGGATGTAGAGTAATTACACATAATGCTTGATTAAAAAATAATAATGTAAAACTATACCTTTACTGTGTCTGATGAGAGTGCATTTTCCTTTTTCTGACTTGTGCTCATGGGCTCATTTTCAACACTGAAAAATAAAAATCACAGTTTATTTTGAAATTGAAACAGAATTACTAAACTCATACGGCTTTTATATTTCATCCCCCAAAAAGTGCAAGGGCCTTTATCTTCAGTCCTCAAGGATTTACATATAAAATGCTATACTAAGACTGTTGACTTGAGACCAGCAGATGGTGTAATGGTTATATCGCTAGACTCCCACATAGTGGACAGCTCAAATCCTGGACGTGGTGGCTTGAAACTCATGCCGGGCACATATGCATATATGCCCAAAATTCTAAGGGGAGAACAGAGGAGAAGGGATTGTGGTGTAGCCATCCTCCTAACCCCTGGGGGTAGGGGAACTTCTCACTGTCTGTCTCTCTTGACCTATAGCAAAAACCTCTGGGGGGGGTAAAAAAAAAAAGGAACAAGAAAGAAAGAATGTGTTGACTTGAATCTCTAAACTTGAAAAACACATTCAAGAATATTTGCTCAGGCTTCAGAAATGTCTGTGAATTTACTGTGCTTCATAATTTCTTACACTGGTAATCAGCACCACAGTAATGATGCACCTGAACAAAGAAACACCAGTGTACACCTATTATACCCTTGGAAAGTGCTAGCACACTAAGATTTTATTTATGTTAAAATTCTCCACAGCCTCCTTTTTAAAATGCCTATGCTGTGTATTATTTGGACACAATGCATTTCTACTCGGCAAATCAGTTTGGACATATAGGTTCATCTAGTGAATACTCAAAAAATATTGCATGCTTATTCAGCCCCAAATGTGTCCCAGATGGTGCTTTAAGAACCCGATTTTCCATTTAGTCACTTTTAATTGTCTTTTGTCTGGAATATTTTCCAGATGCCTTATGAGATGTCATAATAAACTATTTTGTCTATCAGACACATAGAGATTTTTGATATAAAATATTTATATCTCTGTGTTTATACATTGTCTTGTTTTCATACTTTCATAACTCTAGAGAAAATTAAGAGCTCTAAAGATTATCATGACTATTGCTTGCCAGGGATTGTGTTTGGTCATAAAGATACAAAAACAACTAAGTTGATGTCTTGGCAAAACTCAGTCTACTTGAGGAGATTGATACGCAACTTTAACAATACAGTTCAGCACAGATTTTAACTGCTGAATGAGCAAAATGCCAAGGCACATACAGGAAACAGGAAGGACGGATTCTGCCTGCTCAGTCCCCTCAGAGGAGGTACAAAGGTGGGGAAAATAAAGAGCATGGCATTTTTAGGAAACCCTGCTTTGTTGGCTTTTAATATAAGACTGGAGCAAAGAGCCTGTGACAGGAAGAGGTAATGCGGCAAGAGATGAAAACGAGACTAGAGGTTAGTGGGTGCTCATCTCTGAAGAACTGGCCCAACCCGTTAGAGAACGTGATCTCTCCTACATGCAATGGGAAGCCTTTAGAGCCTTCAGGCATAAGCAGGACAACTGAGAGTGGCTCAGACACAGAATCCCAGTCGCTGGAGGCAAAGGAACCAGAAAAGTAGTAGTTGTCAATAGCTCAGGTGAGATAAAGGCCAATCCCAGAGCAGAGGGCATAGAAAGAAATGACACAATTTATTGCAATTTGAGATTTTTGATCCAGAAGATCCAATGATCTTATGTAGAATATCCAAAGGATAAATGGTGACAGTTGAAAGAAAGGAACAGAAGATGAACTATGAACACCTGGAAAACACAGTGGATTAACATTTCATTAAGTCCCAGACACTATTTACAACACATGGACCAATGAGCTACAGCCATGCTCTTAGATCGTTTAAGTGACAATTTAAAAAGTAAACATGTCAAAAAGAAATATTACTGACCTTGATGATTTGTAAGTGAACTCTCTAAGTATAATCATTTTTTAACTACCTGAAAACTACGTGAACATACAACAACCCTGTAATTTCAGTTTCCTAGTTCTTGCTTCGTGACTCCTAAAATGCTACTTTATAGTGTTTACAGGACTTTTGATAAACATACTGCCTTACACTGTAAATAAAAGTGGATACTTCTTTTTTTCCTAGTACAAAAAATAAAAATTAAAAAAACTGCAGAAATATAGCTCTGAGCTCATGGAATTAAGGGTACAAAAAATAAAAATAAAAAAAAAAACTTCAGAAATATAGCTCTGAGCTCATGGAATTAAGCAGAATCCAGTCTTTTCACACAATTGTTAATTACTTCCAAGTGCACGTTATACACACGCACATCACAATGCCACAAAAAGTCGTAAATCAGCACATAAGTACTGAGCAAACAATGAAAAGTCTAAAGTTGAAATTACCCAAAGAAATATTACTTGATACTTATTAAAACTTTGTGAAACTGTGTTTAAAGGCCATATTCTTATTGCTAAACCAAAGCTTTAAGATACGCTAAATTTTAAAGCGAACATTGTATTTTTAAATTTTGGTGTAAGCAATAAAAATCACTGGTTTAACTAAAGGTTTCACTGCTTCATCTCTAGAGTATTAAAGTCTCTTTTTCATTAGTGTCTCATATCTTTCCAATGGCTCGGCTTCAATCCTTTCTTCATATGGCTGTCAAAGTGACCGTTAGTAAGATCATGTCTCTCTCCTGTTTAAATATCCTTTAACAAACTCTAGCATTTGATGAATGAAATAAAGAGTCCCTAAACTGACACAGAATGTTATTCACGACCAGGACCAGTAGATGGTGGAATTGTTATATTGCTGGACTCCAATGTAGTCCACCACAGTTCGAGACACGGACCCAGAGGCTTAAAACTCACACCAGGTGCATGTGCCCACATGCCCATGATCCCAAGAGGAGAATGGAAAAGAAGGGATCGTAACATGGCCATCCCCCCTAGGGGGTGTTTCTTCTGTCTGTTTCTCTGGCAAGCACAGGCGACCTATAGCAAAAATCTTTTAAAAAAAAGAAAGTTATTCCTGACCAGGCTCCAGACACACCTGCAACCTGAACCATGTCACATTGCTAGAAGAGGCCAAGTACATGCCAGCAAACCACATTCTTCTGCTACAACACCTTCCCCGCCCGCCCCCAATTCTTTTTTTTTTTTTTTGAAGAGGTTTTTGCCAAAGGGGGGGGGCCTTCACCAGAAAGACAGAGAAACAGAAAGCTAGAAATCACCCCCCAGGGGGGATGGCCAGGCCACAATCCCATCTCCTCCATTCTCCTCTCAGGATCTTGGGCATGAACGCACACGGACCCGGCGTGAGTTGTAGCTGGGTCCGGGATGCGAACCGTGGTCGACTACGTGGGATTCCAACCACATAGCCATTACGCTAACTGCTGGTCCCTCCCAGCTAACTCTTAAACCTTCAACAGTTTTGCTCTAGCTTTGGCTGTCTCATTTTATGTTTCCACTGGTATCTCTCATTCATTTATAACCCCATCTCTCCCCCCCCCTTTTTTTGACAGAGAGGTGTGTGCTCACCAGAGAGAGAAAGAGAGAAAGAGAGAAAGAACACACTCTCAATAGGTTGTCTATTTTTGGTCCTTTTTCCTCCATTTCTCATCCCATCAAGATTTGGGGCAAACAATCTATTTGTTTTTCAAGCCACCAGTGCTGGGAATTAAGCCACAGTTGGCCATGCAGGATCCAGCTCACTATGCACAGCTCTTAAACTCTGTGCTATGGGGGCAGCCCCGTTTACCATTCTTTACTGTAACACCTGGTTGTTCATTTGCCCAATTACACAATATGTGCTTGTTAAACTCAGAAAATGTATTATACATAGCTGTCCCAGAGCCTAGCATGTTGCCTGACACTGTGGTGACACTCAAATTGTTATCTACAATGTTAAAAATAACAACAACAAAAGAAACCCTATCACAGCTTTTCCACTTGTGCCTGCTTACTTCCCTCATCTACTGTCCCATCAGGAGCAATACAATAGTACGTATTAGTTTTTTTATTTTTTAGCAAGGTAGTATGCAAGCTTCTTGAAAGAACACAGCACCCATTTCTATTCTGCATCATTTTTCTCGAGAAGCATAAAAGGAATGGGATGGTGGACAAAAATGACTTGACAAGGAGGTCATCTCAGTTTAAAAGAAAAAGCTAGTGTACAGTAGCTTAAGATACTTGAAATACTGGCTACTGAGATGTCTACTTATTAAAAATAAATTTAAAGGTTTTCAAAAGACTTGGAGTGGTACGTTTGTACTGAAAAATAGGAGGGAAGAAGAAACATATTCACCTCAAACTTCATGAAAGACCAGAACCCATTTCTTTGGTCTGCTCGCAATTTAACCCTTTTTGTAGGCCAGGGATATTTCAATATTTTCAGAAAGAACACATTTTATTCATGGCAGGAGGTTGGGGGCAAGAATCATAACCACACACAGACACAAATTAAACTACCTTACGTTTCTAAATAGCCTCATCTTACTTTGCTAACAGGAATTTGGAAATTAATCTCTCAAGTAGACCTAACACAAAGGTCAATGTAATACTGCAGCTCCTCATTTTTGAAGCTACCTTATTTGGACTGTAGCAGAAAACCAGGAATTCATCATATAGCTATTAGCCATCTACTTACTTTATGCCAGACATAAAATATTCTCTGCCATGAGAATAAACTGGACCAGTAATATCCTAAAGCACACAGAAATTATATAGAGAGCCTCTAACCTGTTACTTACAATATCTTATATTCTACTGTGTCGTAAAATTAAAATCTAATGGGACCAGCAGATGGTGTAATGGTTATGTTGCTGGATTTACACATAGTGGACCGCGGTTCGAGTCCTGGACCTGGTGGCTTAAAACTCATGCCAGGCATGTGTGCGTGCACTCTCAAGATCCCGAGAGGAGGATGAAGGAGAAGGGATCACAGTGTAGCTATCCTCTGTAGGGGATAATTTCTCACTTTCTGTCTCTCCATCTTTCTCCTTGTCTCTCCAGTAAGTGCACGTGCCCAAATCTCTCTAAAAAATTGGTTAATTGATTAGTTTATTAATTAACTAATTAATTAATTAAACCTAACAGGATTCCCTAGACCATAGCAGAAAACTGAGCCAAGAACTCACCTGACAGATGGTGTAACACACACTGTACGTGCTTGGTGCTGGGAGGACAACAAGGAGCCAACCAGACAAAGTTCTTGCCTTCCTCCTTCGGAACCTCTGTCTATATGCATCAGAGTCACCCAGGCAACTGAGCTTCTGAAACGGATTTCTGGGCCTGATTGTCACAGAACCACTTGCAGGGGGGACCCAGGAATCCACATCTTCCATAACCACTCTCCTACATCCCCAGGTTTTCCTAATGCAAGTTTGATATGCTAGGTCTGAGAATCTCTCTAGAATCAGCTGAGTCCACACCTAGTAGTTGTACAGGGAATTAAAGATCTTCCCAGGAAGATCTATACTTAACATTATTTAAAAGTGTTAAGTGCTGATACTTAGAGACTAGGTACCAATTATTTAGAACCCTTGCTCATATAGCCTGTTTTCCATTTCCCAAGCAGAGCCCCTGGCCCCAGCGAAGAGATGCTGTCCTGATGGGCTCACAGAGCATCACAGTGCAGTCACCATACTGCCGTCCCCAGGCCCTCCAAGGAGGGTTCACCTCCTTCCTCTCTGTCCACCTGGCCTCTCCCTGAAGTAATCTTCCCATTGCCGTCCCCAGGCCCTCCGCTGAGGGCTCACCTCCTTCCTCTGTCCACCTGGCCTCTCCCTGAAGTAATCTTCCCATTGCCATCCCCAGGCCCTCCGCTGAGGGCTCGCCTCCTTCCTCTGTCCACCTGGCCTCTCCCTGAAGTAATCTTCCCATTGCCGTCCCCAGGCCCTCCGCTGAGGGCTCACCTCCTTCCTCTGTCCACCTGGCCTCTCCCTGAAGTAATCTTCCCATTGCCGTCCCCAGGCCCTCCGCTGAGGGCTCACCTCCTTCCTCTGTCCACCTGGCCTCTCCCTGTAGTAATCTTCCCATTGCCATCCCCAGGCCCTCCGCTGAGGGTTCATCTCCTTCCTCTGTCCACCTAGCCTCTCCCTGTAGTAATCTTGCCACTCTAGAGTTCCACTTAGCATCACGCAGGGTATGGACTGCAGTAAAGGAACCGCAATACTGCTGATGAAAGGAAAAGAGAACAAATCTCCTATCG
>NW_006209696.1:436868-442321 GCF_000334495.1 Tupaia belangeri chinensis
ACTGGGGTCTTCAACCCACCCACTCCCTTTCCCACCACTCTTATGAATAAAATGCTTTGTAAAAACTCAAAATGGACATTTATCTGTTTCAGGGACAGCGCTTTAGAGAAAAATGGCACTCCTGTCAAAATGTACTCTTCTGGATCTGATATTACAAATCAGTAAATTCAAAGTGCCAGACAGCTGAGAGAGATCACTACCTGATCTAAAAATCACTTAACATTACAAAGTGTCTGTACTCTATGACTGAAACTGATTGACTAAAGGTTATACAAACACAAGAGATGGGTGTGAATGTCAGATGTGGTGTGTGTGGAGGAGCAGGGCCTGGGGAAAGATATTTGGAGGAGGGATACGGAGGCAGAGCATTGACGGGATGGGGAGGTGTGGTGTTATCAGTTGAAGATATTTTGATCAACTGGGGAGAAATGTTCACATATTAAAATGTTTACTTTGTAAGCTAAATAATGTGACTGAATGTATTTTTTAAAAATTGAAAAATAAATAAATAAATAAAAATGCCATGTGGCTATGATCCCCATTAGTGGGGTGAGTGGAAAAATGTAGACTAAAGTTTAAGTTTTCATGATAAAGAGACTATGACCAAGAAACCAACCTGGCATAAAAATTAATACCAATGCCTTAGAACAAAGAGGTAGAAATACCTGTCCCTTATTTCAAAGATACCGACGCCTCAGAGGCCTCTCCTCCACTTCATTAGGGTCCACCCTCTCACTCAGGTCCTTAAATACACTATGGACCTTATCCTCATACCCTCCCGCGAGGTCTGCTCATGCCATGCGGGCTATCCACACAATGCTGGAGATGTTTTCCTGGACAAGCTCTACAGTTCTCTGTGATCCATGGTAAACTGCATGCAATATTATGGAGCAAATCGACTTTGGTGTACTGGCCTGGAGCCCCATCCTGCAGGTCCAATTCTGCTTCTGCGGGGAAAAAGACAGAGTTCCACACCAACGATTTACAAACAGCCATTTGGAAAACTGTCCAGTCATAAACAGTGATGCCAGCAGTAGATTGGTACTTGGATGTTTTAATGACCATTAACAGAATATAAAACAGGTGGTTATGGCACTATTTCTGGGCTTCAAATTAAAAGGTAAATAAAAGCTGCAATTTTAAGGCAGTCAAACAGCATGTATTTTAACTCAAACATCTGGCATTCGAATGATTTCAAAACTCACTGGAGAAAAATCAGGAAAAAAGAAGAAAGGTAACAGACATGACCATGCGGCGCCGCACTTCTGCAATCTTAGACTACTTCAAAACTCCTTTTTCCACCGTGTCAGTCTTCTCCTGCAATTTATGTATCTTCCTTGAAGCAGTTTACTTCCTGTCCCTTTTCTCTTGTCCCCAAAACAACACCTATAATTACCGTTCAATCACAAGCTATAGAGTGAGAATCCCAGCATGTCTGACCCGTGCACTCGAGCTGTCCACCATGTACATGTCATGAGTGACAGCTCTCTTCTCCCTCTTCACATCCTTCAGATTCAAATGTCTGTGACCCACTTCACAAGAATCAATTTCCTGACTCTCTAAGCTGTGACATGAACTCATCACCTCTAACTCAATACCTTCCTCTGTAAATTCTTCTGGACACTAATAAACAGCACATGTGTGAATGTATAAACATATGTGTACATGGAAGACCATGCCCAAGTGATACTTTCAAATATAAGTCTCAGCATTTTATCTCCTTGCCATGGACTTCATCAAGTCCTACCTCTCTGGCCCCTGGCTCCCTTCCCCACATCCATAAATATTCACTCTTACCTCCATTCTATTGTCTCCACCCATTCTGGAATCTGTTTCACATGATCTGCCCCAGGACCTTGAAACTGGATGCTCCCTTTGCCTGGAAAGTTCTCTGCTTGGTTTTGTTCATGCCCCACTCCCAGACTCCAGGCCCTGAAGTGTTACCTAATGGAGAGGTCTTATAAGTCCACCCTACCGATACCTTACCCTAGACTCACCAGTTCCCTTATTCCCCATTGCCTTATGCTGCTTAATTTTTACTTCAAAACACATTATAGATTAATTTACATAATTTATTTTCTGTCCTTCTCTATTAGAATATAAACCTCATGTAGATATTCAAACCAGGTTCTGAAAAGTGATGATTAAATTTTACATTATATTGGGGACCAGCAGATAGCGCTGCGGTTTGAGTCCTGGACCCAGTGGCTTAAATCTCATGGAGGGTGCATCTGCATGCATGCCCAAAATCCCAAGAGGAGACTAAAGGAGAAGGGATTGCAGCATGGCCATCCCTGGGGGGGTTGGGGGGGATTTTTCGCTTTGTTTCTCTCTCTCTCCAGTGAGTGTGCAAGCCCTATAGCAAAAGAACCACTTAAAAAAAGAAAAACTTAATATCATATTTAATTTGTATAAATATATCTATCATTGCTAAAAATATTAAAGCATTATAGTTAAGTGAAAGAATTCAAGTTTGAGGCTAACAGATGGCATAATGGTTACGTCCCGAACTCCCAAGTAGTTGACTGTGGTTTAGTTCCCAGACGCCCTCCCTTAAAACTCACACTGGGTGCATGTGCATGTGTGCCCAAAATGCAGAGAGGAGAATGGAGGAGAAAGAATTGCCGTGTGGCCATCTCCCCCAGGGGGTGATTTCTTCTGTCTCTTGTCTCTCTCTGTCTTTCCAGTGAGCACACACACCCTGTAGCAAAAAGCTGTCAAGAAAAAAAAAAAGAACTCAAGTTTCAAATCTTGAAGAGTACGTTTAATTTTTGTAAAAATGTTTAGACATGTGCATATGTGCATAAATATACACACACAGAGGAAATGATCTGGAAGAGTACTTGACTCTGAGTGGGCCAGGTTATGACTGTGTTTTTTTCTCTTTGATTTTCTCATGATTTCATAGCTGTATTGCAAGCCCAAACTAAACCGACATGGGAACATTTCCTCCGTTGTGTCCCAGGACCGACCTGAGCACACACCTGTAACCTAGTCCAGCTGAGACTGGAGGTGGATTAGGGCATGAAGACCCTGTGAAAGGTACCTGTGCTGTGTGTCTCTCTCTTTAAAGAAGTAAATAAACTTTTAAAATGACAGTAAAGCAATAAATAGGAGGAAATAAACTACTGAGTAATAGCATTCAGGAGATAACAGATTTTCAAAGGAGAAAAAGCAGCATAAGAATGATTTAGAACAGATAAAACTGCAATGTGAACAAATGTAGAAGGGAAAACTCTCATTTCAATGTACCCTGACACAACTCCAGGAAAACCTCAGGGACTTGGAAGCCTCAGGCAGGGCAGAAGGCACATGACTGGAAATGAGGACTAGCTCAAAGTCTGTTACTCTCAGCCTAACTCATATCCAAAACTTACAGACGTTTGGCAAAAGACTGAAAATTTTTAAAAAGAGAGGTTCCAAGACTGGAACATCAATAATAATAGAACTATGCGGAGCACAAACCCAAAACAGGGAGCTGGAGCAAAACTCGCCATGCTAAACAAACAGCGAGATCATGGAATATTTATTGCTGTGCAGTTTTAGAGCCTGGATTAAAAGGACATTTAAAAATTCTTCACATCTGCAAACTGAAAAAATACCACAAAAACAGGTCCAGAAATCAGACTGCCTTCAAAATTCCCAACAATGACAGAATTAAAGAGAAATGAAAACGTCTTCAGAACTCTGAGATAAATTCCAATCCTATAAATTTATACTCAATCTATAGTATTATTTTAAAAAAGAAAAAGGCATTTGCAGAAATGAAAAGACTGTAAAAATTTTTATCTCACATGCACACTTTCTTGTTCGATATAATCAAACAAAACAGCAATGAAGAACCAAGAAAGAACAATGCGTAAGATCCACAAAGGGAGGCTCTAATCCAGGATGGAGTGGGAGAAATCAGTTCAGGAAGTTTAGGAACTATTAGATTATACAAATTATAAGACGCAGAGGCCAAAAAAGAGGTTTTGGAGGGCATGGGAGTGAACTGAGACGTGATTTAATGGTGTGTGTCTCAAGAGAACAAAGCACTGGAAGGGGTTTTGTAAGTGTGTGTGAGCACCCCAGAAATATCAATAAGAAAACACAAACCAAGGTCATTTACTTCCAGAAAAACGAAAGCTTATTATTATTTTTAAATTATAGCACACATATGAAAGAGAGAGAAAAAAGAAAGAGAGAGAAAGAGAAAAGATACCCTTGACAGGGTCTCATTACATGGTGAGCCCCTCTCCCCACCTTCTACCTCCTCCAGACCCTGTGCCAGCGTGTGTGCCAGGGACCGTTGTCACGGTCATCCATACAGCCTCCAGCCTTGAAGGGCATTTGTACCACTGCTGTACCACAGCAGGTGGGCCATCCTGGTATTTTGAGATTAAAAAAAAAAAAAAGACTTATGCAATGTCTGCTTTCCCCACGAAATTGCATTGCTTTGAGGCAAAGAGCATACTGCATCTTGTTCACTGCTGGATTCTCAGAGTCTACCAGTGTCTAGCGTAAGTGCTATTCTTTTTTTTTTTTTTTTTTTAAGGATTTTGCCATAGGGTAAGGGTGCTGTGGAGTGGGGGAAGTGAGAAATCATACTCCCCCTGAGGGGGTGGGGGGATGGCCACACCACGATCTTTTCTCCTTCATTCTCCCCTCTGGATTTTGGGCATACATACACATGTGCCTGATGTGATTCTCAAATCTCTGGGTCCAGGGCTCAAACCATGATCAGCCATCTGGGAATCCAGTACTTTAACCATCATACCACCTCCTGGCACTATTTATTTTTTGACAAACAGAGGTAAAGCTTTCAAATCCAAGACCAAAATCTTAAGATCACATGGTGGAATTAACTAATATTAGTTTTACATGTGACTTTTCAATAAAATATAGGTCTTCCTAATCTAGAAGGAATATTCATTTTGAACACACCTATTGCTCCATGGAGTTGTGACTGGTATGCTAAAGCTGGAGAAGACCTTACAGCTGAGAGTCGCTTCCCTCAGTTTGTAACTAAAGACTCTGAGAAGGTTAAAGACCTGTGCAGGGTCACACAGGATGTCAGGATGGATGATAACTGATCTCATTAAAATGACTTAAGTTGATATTTTTGTAGTTTTAACTCTTAGAAGTAATACTAATTCTAACTACAGCCTTAAAACTTTTCCCACTTGGACAAGTTAATATAGCTTATTCTCTCTTTGGAAGACTTTTGCCAACTTGAGACCATAAACTCTCATTTTTTTCCCCATTTTGTATAAGCAGATAATCCACCAGACCTTAAGCTAGTATTTTTTTTCTTTTTCCTTTTATTTCTGAGCCACATAATTCACCTATTTTTAAAAGTTAAAATTCCTCCTGTTCCTCATCTTTTCATCCAGTTCTTCATTCCCCAAAAAAGTAATACAACACCAAAACAGATTTATTCCATACCCAAGCTTTTTTTTTTTTTTGGAGAG
>NW_006209696.1:442873-452876 GCF_000334495.1 Tupaia belangeri chinensis
AAAACAGATTTTTTCCATACCCAAGCTTTTTTTTTTTTTTTGGAGAGGTTTTTGCTATAGGGCACATGTGCTCACCAGACAGAGAGAGAGAGACAGAGAGATAAAAAGTGAGAAATCACCCCCCAGAGGGGATGGCCACGCCGCAATCCCTTCTCCTCCATTCTCCTCTCGGGATCTTGGGCATGCACACGCACACATGCACCAGGCATGAGTTTAAGCCATGGGGTCCGGGACTCGAACCGCGGTCGACTACATGGGAGTCCAGCGGCATAACCATTACGCTAACTGCTGGTCCCCCCAAACTTTTTAAATAGAAAAAAAGAGGGCATATTATACACCATGGCTTATACCTTGCTTTTTCTTTTTAATTCACGGTACTTAGACATATTTCCTAATCAGTACATAAAAAAATCTTTCTTTTTGATCACTACTAAATATTGCATATGAATTTACTATGATTTATCACAATTGAAGAGAAGCTATTTTTCACCTTTTGCTATCAAAACGATGTTAAATGACTTAACTCATACAGTACAGGTAATGTTTGGCCTATCTACAAATTGTTTATACCTGATGGAACTCCCAGAGGGGAACTGCTGAGCACTGTAAAGCCACAATATTGAGAGAATTTAATGAATTTCTCTCTAAAGTGGCAGCTCCATGTACACTCTCATCTGAAGTGTATGAGAGTTTCAATGTCCCCATAAACTGGAGTTTTTGATCATATGGGGGAGTATAGTATCTTAACTGCAGTTTCTATTTGGAACTCACAGTTGAAGCAGACTGTCCCTTTTTATGGGTTTAAATATAAATTTACAACTTATATAGACTTTATTTTCTCCCCTCTCTACTGTCAGGGCTATAAATTCCTTATTGTACAGAGCACCAACCAGCTCCTCCTGGGCAGACATCCAGCTGCATTGCCATTGTCTTTCATTTCCATTGAAAATCATTTTCTAAAGCCAGCCTTCTTTTATGGGTCTTTCTAAATGAAGGAGAGGAAACTGTCACATCATGCTGTAAGCTTTGAATTCAGGAAGAAGAATTTGACTCTGACTTGACCACCAATGCTGTGAGACTTTGACTAACTTCTGAACCTCTTGCAGCCTTAAATCACACGTCTGAATAATGGAGTAAAGATACCACTCTTATAAGTTTGCTCTGAGGATTAACTGAATTTATGTATTTAAAGCCCCAAGCACAGGACTCATATCTGAGCAAGACCTCAATAAAAGGGGATTTAGTTTTGTCATCATTAATCTTCCAGGCAAAAAAGAAACACAAAAAGCCAAAGACACTTGGCTAAGCAAACAGTTGTTTCAATGCTTTGGGATACTTCCAATTAGGTACTCCCAGGAGTTAGACACTGAGGGATAGTCCTGCTGGGGTTGTACCATTACGCAACCATTCAGGACTGCCAAATAAACATTAAGAAGGAATTATTTCCAGTTGCAAATCTTTCACTTGTTTTCTATCTACATCAAGCCATCCTAAGAATAGCCACTCACTCGGAATGTTGATTTCTGAAAAGATACCTTTTCTGCCTCCATCCCAGACCTGCAGAGCCTGCAGTATCTAAGGAGCAGGAGGAATGGAGGGATAGTGGTTCCATCCATCTTGCTGGTACAGCTACTCTCATATACCCCTACTGTTCCCAGCGTGGTAAAGGATGCTATCAGACCAAGCTTGGAGAAAAGTTACTAATATGAAAGGTTCTGGAAAGCCCAATTAAAGTTCTCACACAACATGTGACACTCATGATATAGCAAGTATGTTCTGAACACACAAGTCACACAAATGAAAATATGTCTGGCTAGTAATGAGTTTATCTTAAGAAGAGAACTGTGCATTTTAACTCCTCCATTAAGTTATGGGCCTTTAAGGGCAATTTTGGTTATTCATTCATCTTTATATCCCTGCTGCTTAGCTCCATATTGGACACATAGCCGCCCCTCTAATTTATGAACTGAACAGACTCAAAATAAATATAATTTATTCTTTTTTTTTTTTAAGAGGTTTTTGCTATAGGGCATACGCGCTCGCCAGAAAGACAGAGACAGAAAGCGAGAAATCACCCCCAGGGGGTATGGCCACACCGCAATCCCTTCTCCTCCATTCTCCTCTCAGGATCTTGGGCACACATGCACATGCGCCCAGTGTGAGTTTAAGCCACCGGGTCTGGGACTTGAAGCACAGTAGACTACATGGAAGTTCAGTGACATAGACATTACGCTAACTGCTGGTCCCAATATCATTTATTCTTTAACTTTCACGTGATGTTGACTCTCTGTTCCGCATACAGCCTGAATTATTTCAATTTAGATCAACCTACAGTTTCTTGTTTCCATAGTTTAACATTTCCAGTAACTGGGCTTCAGTATATTTCATCAATACTTCAGGTAGGGTATGAAAATATTTTGTCTTGAGGAAATATTTTTTCTCTCACTTTGTAAAATTTGCTATTATCTTTTTTTACACACAATGGTACTTCAAAAAGCCTGTTGTGAGATAGAATTAAACTACATTTTGATGTAAAAAAAAAAAAATGTGAAAACCATGCATAGTTTTTTCAGTAATTAGGTATTTTCCCTGAATTTCTGAAGAGCCTGTGTATTTCCCTGTAATGACTAAAATCCCTAAGAATGTTATAGCTGTTTCAATAAAGTTAGGCACCCTGATTACATAAGTTTAATGCACACAAATTTGCAGTATGCTTGTAATTCTAATACATTCAGGGTATAAAACTCAGTTTCCAAGTAATGCCCACAGTAAGAAACAGAATCCCCAAATTGCTATTTGGTAGATACCCTATAAAACTCAAAAGACAGAACTCTCACTTGGTAAATATTAGGGTTTTGACACCCTAACACAATCTGTGTTTCTTCTGTACTGTCAGGAGTAGATTCTGTGCTTTGATTTAACCCGGGATCTCAAGATTCTGACAAATACACACACCCCTGAGGACTTCTGGAATTTGCTAGTCATCTTTACTACTGTAGATATGAACTGCTGATAAGGCATAGGTTATCTCTTATTTAACTAAACTAGTTACCAATTATTTTCAGTAGTGCTTTCAAATCAATGAAAATCCAATCCCCATGAAAAGTCAGCAAGTAAAACTTCCTTTCCTCACATAATTGATGCCATGGTCAACACTGTTAGTTTAACGTGAAGGCCAACAGCCCTTATGCTGGCCAACAGAGGAACTATTAACATTTTTTATGAGAATATTTCTTTGGGCCAGCTTCATAGCCCAGTGATTTAGGAAGCCAGATTCCACATGGATGACCATGGTTTGAATCCCGGTCCTAGTAACTTGGGCACATGTGCATACATACTCAAAATCCTGGAAGAAAAATCACTGTAGTGTCACCACTTATCGCTGGAGGATGTTTCTTCTCTCTGGCTAGTACACATGCCCTCTGGCACTTAAATAATATCTCCTAAACCAAGGAGCCCCAAGCCCCAGGCCATGGAACCGTACAGGTCTGTGGCCTGTTAGGAACTGGGCTGCACAGCAGGCAGTGAACAGTGGGTGAGCAAGAGAAGCTTCATCTGTATTTACAGCTGCTCCCTATCACTCACATTGTCTCCTGTCAGATCAGTGGTGGGTTAGATTCTCATAGGAAACCCCAGGTGGGACCATCCAATTGCAGGAAAATCCCACTGATGCTACATTATGGTGAGTTGTGTAATTATTTTAGTACATTATGCATTACAATGTAATAATAGAAATAAACTGTACAAAACATATAATGTATTTAAATCATCCCAAGATTATCCCCACCCCACCCCACACCGATTCATGGAAAAATTGTCTTTTTTTTTTAATCTTGAGGTGAACGTTCACTTCATATGATTACAGTAGGTTTTTTGTTTTGTTTTGTTTTTTGGAGAGTTTTTTTGTTTTGTTTTGCTATAGGGCATGTGCGCTCTCCAGACAGAGAGAAAGACAGAAAGCAAGAAATTATTCCCCGGGGGGATGGCCACGCCACAATCCCCTCTCCTTCATTCTCCTCTTGGGATCTTGGGCACGCACGCACATGCGTCCGCCGTGAGTTAAAGCTACCAGGTCCGGGACTTGAACCACGGTCGACTATGTGGGAGTCCAGCGACACAGCCATTACGCTAACTGCTGGCCCCTGTTTGTTTTTTTGAGAGTTTTTTTGCTACAGGGCGCGTGCGCTCCCAGAAAGACAGAGAGAGACAGAGAGACAGAAAGCAAGAAATCATCCCCCCAGGGGGAATGGCCACGCCGCAACCCCTTCTCTTCCATTCTCCTCTTGGGATCTTGGGCACACATGCCCAGCATGAGTTTAAGCCACTGGGTACGGGCCTCGAACCATGGTCGACTACGTGGGAGTCCAGCGACATAGCCATTACACTAACTGCTGGTCCCAAAATTGTCTTCTAGGAAACCAATCACTTGTGCTAAAATGGGGGTGGGGGGGCTGCTATCTGAAGCCACAGTGCATCAGCATCCTGGCCCCATTGGTTCAACACTATCAGCCATACCAACAATAAACACAATCCCTTATGTTGTTAAATGCCCACTTGGAGGTAGAGCGTTCACTACTCTTAACTGAAAACTACTAATTACTGCTATCATGCTTCAATCAGCAAACACAGATTAACTCCTCCTCTGAAGCAGGTAAAGGAAACATCAAGATATGTAAGACACAGCCCTGCCTTGGACCTAGGAATCACATCTATCTTCTTTCCATCATCAATAATGCTATATGGGGTCACTCGAATTAACAGTCAAAGGGATATACATGAAACAGGCCACACTGTCACCACTGCAGAACAAAGTGAGGACGATCAACTGACCTACATGTTTAAATGTGTTTTGGAGAACACTACAGAAGGAAGGTAGAGAGCATGATGTAGAAAAAAAGAACCAGAGTTTTGGGGTCAGCTAGAAAGACCTAAATCCTTAATGCACGAAACTTCCTTCTCTCATGATCTGATAATCATTCCTTACCAAGAGGGCTACCACTCTTCCTCCTGCTCACCTGGGTAGAAGTGTTTTGTGTTATCCCAGAGACCAAGGGATGCTACTGGCAATTAGTGGGCAGGGTTATGGATGCCAAATGTCCTACCAAGGACAGGAGAGTCCGGTTCCAAGAGTTGTTCCACCCAAAATGCTTATTAGAGCATCCACCACTCAGCATTCTCCCTCCCTCAGTTTCTTCAATTGTCAGATGGTGATCACAGCTTTCAGGCTGTGAGGTTTAAATGAGGTGCTCTAAGTAAAAGTGCCCAGCCTAGGTGTAAGCACACTCAGTCCTTGACAAATGCTGTTCCCCCTTTTTTGCTCCCTTCTGAGTTACTAACACTGCATGTTGTTCATTTTAAACAGGCCCATCATGCATGACAAAGCAAAGAAATAAAATTGAGCAATCATTTTCTCAACTAGGAAGGCAGGTATCCCTCCAGTTTCATATTTCAGCAGTATCTGTTCAACAGGCTTTCGCAAAATTCTCTAAACATCAAATCAAGTTCAAGCACCCTGCCTATAAACCTTTATGACCGAGTTCAAATCTAACTTTCCTACTGTCTCTTTTACTCTGTTCCACTAATACAAATAGTCCGTAACAGACCACAAACTCCTGCAGGCCTCTGATCAGCCTACTATCTATTCCCTGTTTCTCTCCCTCTTTCTGGCTAAGTTCTCTACTCACAGAAACATCACCAATTCTTCAAAAGGCCAGTTATAAATCACTTTTACTGGGCAACCTATGGCCTGATGGTTAAGGGAGCCATATTCTACCTGGTCAACTATGCAATTCAAATCCTGACCCCCAACAGCTTCAGAAACACGTGTGAATGCACATCCCCAAAATCCCAGTAGGATGAAGAGATGGAGAAGGGTTTGGGGCATCACCATACCCCATTGAATGCTACTTTCTCTCTCTGGCAAGCACACAAACCCTCTGACAAAAAAAAAAAAAAAAATCACCTTTACCCTGAAGCCCTTCCTAGTGTCCCCTATCATTCTTCGAGTCCATTCTTCGTGTGCCCACAAACTGGACTGAACACTGCAGCAGTGTTTCTCACAGAGGGGTCTGGAGAACTCCAAGCAACCTCAACATTCCTATGAAAATTTCAATTTTTTTCATTTCTATATAATCTAAAATAAATTAATATAAGCACTTCCTGGATCTGGTCAACCACCCAAGATATGAGTACTATTAAGCAATTTCAATGCCCACACTTTGTCTAAGTACACAAAAATGTTGATACTAATAGGCTTTCTTCAATTGCTGAAGGTTAATGACAATAAAAGAGCCACAAGCTCAATATGTAAATGATGTGTTCACACCAAGTGAACCCCAAATACACAGAACACCACAAAGGATCCCTACCATTCAGAGGGGAATACTGGAACACCAGCATACGGCATGATGCAAGGCAGCACAGACATGGCCACCCCTCCAAGACCCTATGTCTGTCCGTTTGTACTGCAAACACTCTGTAAGTAGCCAAAAAAGAGTCATCAGGATAATGTAAATCTGACTTTATTGGTCATGTCGTTATGTCTGTGTTTTAATTCTGTCAAAGAGTTTACATCCCATTTTGTATTTGTGTATGTGTAAGTTACATAATAAAATGCATTTAAGTCAATACAGGAGTGCAGAAAAGGAAATTGTATAACAAGGCTGAGAAAATGCTTTTCATTTTCAGTACCCTGAAAAACCAGAATGCTGACATTCACTTTATTTATTTTTCAAATTGTATTCCTGTTTACTATGGCAGAGAGTGCACGAAAGAAAAAGAGAACGCCTCAGTGGAGCCTGGCCACACCACAATCCCTTCCCCTCCAATTCTTCATCCTGACTGGACCCTGGAAACACATGCCTACTCACCATGTAAACCATCATGACCAGGACTCCAACCCTGGCTGGCCAGGTGGGATCCTGCTTCCTCTGAATAGCACTTAACTGCTGCATTATGGGCCAGCCGGCACTAATTGTTAGTGAAAGTAAGGGGCCTCAGAGTTGCAGTCACAGTGAAAGATTTGATATATGCTTGCCAACTAAAAACAGCTGTGTGATTCTGGGCAAGTTTCTTTAATCCTTTTGTTTTGTTTTACTGTATAATGGGAATACTGACAATACAAGTTGTCAAAGGTCATGTTCAATAATTTTATTAAAAGTACTTTGTAAACTGGACAGAGCTAGACAACTAATGTACTATTGTTGGCCAAGTGGTCTTCTTGGAGCTTCCTGAGAGAAAGGATCCTTCTTCACGGTCATCTTTACCTTACCAAAACAGACGTTTTTTCTTTCTTTTTAAAGGATTTTGCCATAGAGTATGTGTGCTCATTCGAGAGAGACAAAGAGAGATACAGATACAGAGAAAGTGAGAAATCACACCCCAGAGGAGATGGTCACACTTCAATCCCTTTTCCTTACTCATCAGGATTTTTTTTTTTTTGGGGGAGAGGTTTTTGCTATAGGGCGCATGAGCTCACCAGACAGACAGAGAGAGACAGAGACAGAAAGCGAGAAATCACCCCCCAGAGGGGATGGTCACACCGCAATCCCTTCTCCTCCATTCTCCTCTCGGGATCTTGGGCACGCACGCACACGCGCTTGGCGTGAGTTTTAAGCCACCAGGTCCGGGACGCGAACCTCGGTCGACTACGTGGGAGTCCAGCGACATAGCCATTACGCTAACTGCTGGTTCCCACTCGTCAGGATTTTGAGCACACACACATACACATGTACCTCGTGTGATTTTCAAGCTGCAGAGTCTGGGACTTCAGACAGTTTTAAGACTGAGTTGACGCCTTTGCATCTAAAATACCACTGCAAAAGGTAAACTGACCTCTTATTACAAGTTTTTATTGCCACCAGAGAACCAACCAAAATACCCTTTCATTTTGAAATAAGATCACAGTGACAGATAGGAATTCTGTTTCCAATCTTGTTAACACCAGGGTGTTGTGTTACTGGGACATTCAGTACTACTAAGCGTTTCCATTTGTTTCATTAAACTTTCAACAAAGGCTTTGTTTGTTTATATCCTTGAAAAGAAAGATTTAAGCTCATTTAAAACAGTGAAACACCCACACAAAGGATTATCTACTATCCCCTTAACATCTGGCAAGTTCCAAAAAAAAAAAAAAAATTAGAATAAAATGAATGTTAGTATAAGCACAATTAAAATTTTTATTGTCAAAAAGCCAAGTGGCTTGTGCCTATCTGGAGACATGACAATAGAGAAGTGGTAGGTGGACAAGGAAGTAGCTGCTAAAGTGGTCAGCTCCAGCCTGAAATCAGGCTAGAAGTGAGAAGCGCCTTCAAAAGTCTAAACATGCAAGGTAGGCCGGCAGGAAGGATGTCAGGGCAGCTGGGACATGAAGCTGGAGTTGGCCTGTTTGCTGCTTTCTAACACTGACTCCCAACTTGTGCTGAGTCTATTTGTGACTTCTTTTAAAATCTGTTTTCATATTACCTAAGATTGTTGTTACAGTGTGGGCAGGCACTGCGCACTGTCCATGCCAACACAGCTCTCTGACATCCTCCTTGAGACCTGTCAGACTTCAAAACTATTTTTAACCACTGTGAAACATTGAATGCTAAACTCAACAGACAAGGCAGTAATAGGTGACACTTCTCATGAGATTAATCGGTCAATTTCAGTGGGTGCATTCTTGGCAAGATGTTATTTTATTAACAGATGGTCATTACAGAAATGTTTCACAAGCAGGGAGACTGAGGAAGGACCAAACACATCTCAAAATCTGCATACGAATGGAACTCGGTCAGTTTTCAGTATCCTGTCCTTGTTTTGGGTTTTGCTTTTTGTTTTGAAGTATCCCCAGCCCAGAATCTTTAGCCTGAAGTAAGCATGGCTTTCTAGAGCGCATCCTTCCAAAAATATGAGTTACACATTCTTCCAATGCAATTTGGGGGACACAGGAGTGTAAGCCTCTCTTCCCATCAAAAGTTTCAAACACCAAGTTGTATTTCTTTTAACCTCCATTCCTCCCTTGAGGTGAATGAAAAGATTCAAGGACAGGCATTTTAATGCACACCACCGAAAACATTAGATTGTATGGAAGGTAGAAAAGGAACTACAGAGAAGGGCACACTTCGATTTCGGGAACCAAGACAGCTACAGTTCTGGTTTCTGGAATCTGGCATTTGGGGCAGATGTTTCCAGTGGCAGACGGGAGAGAAAGCAAGTCGGTATCACGTTAATGTCCAGTCCATGGGAAACAGAACTAGCGAACTTTTTGTTTGGGGGTTTTGATGAAGTCTTGGGAACTCTCTTTAAAGGAGCACCCCAGGGGCACCTAAGGAATATGGGAAACCACAGCGGAGGGGCTGCCGACCCCGGCTTCGCCTCGGCCACCTCGGCGTGGGTCTGCCCGCACACCAGCGGCTCTCGGCTCGCGCCCTCCTCGCCCGCCCGCCGCCCTCGGCTCACAAGTGTTTCGCATTACGCCGGCAGGACGCCGGGGACTGCTTTCGCTCAGAACTTGGAGAGCAGACGCGCGAGTGCAACGGGGACAAAATCACGTACCGGCAGGCGGAGGTGGGAGTGACGCCGGCCCGGGGGGAGCGCACCTCGCGGCGCGGCAACAACTCCCCCAGATTTAACCAGCCTGGGAAGGGGAGTGATGCGGCGCTCGGGCGCTGGGCGAGGAGGAGGAAACTTCAGAAATGGAGGAAGGAGAAGAGAAAGTGGCGAGCGGTCTGCAGCCTGGCCCCCAGGCGCCCCAGCCCCGCGAGTCCGCGCAGGCCCCCGCTGTCCCCCGTGGCTCCCACCTGGCAGCGCCCCGGCCCGGAGCCGGCGGCTGGCTCGTCCCCGGCCTCGCCTCCTCTTCCTCTTCCTTGTCCCGGGAAGGGTTTCGGGGAGCGAAGAACCGGGAGAAGCTGTGCCACGGGGCGCTGCCCCTCCTCCGGCCGCCGGACATCCCGGCGCGGTGAGCGGGGGAAGGACGAGGCGGCGCCCGGCGCCCGCAGCCCGGAGCCCGCGAGGGCAGGAC
>NW_006209696.1:453421-465383 GCF_000334495.1 Tupaia belangeri chinensis
CCCCCGGGAGCACAGAAAGGACAGGTCGCGAACCGCCAGCGCGGCTCAGTCCCTCCCGGGTGGGAGAGGTCCCCGCTCAGCGGCTCGTCCCGCCCTCGCCCCGCGGAGCCCGCCCCCGGGAGGAGCCAGCGACCGAGCCCCGCCCCGAGCGCCGTGGCCGCCACCCGCCGGCGCGCAGGTCCCGGGAGGAAGGCCAGGGCCCCAGGGCTGGACGGAGAATCGCTCAGCCCAGGCGTGGGGCTTCGGGCTTCCTGCCCAAACGAGTTCAGGCTGCACCCTCTTCGGCTTTGCTCCCGATTACTTTCTGTTACGGATTGGTTTTCCGTCCTGCAGTCGGTGCACGGAGTTTTCAGACTTTTCAAAGAGGTTTATGAACCAAGGTTCATGGAAAAAACATCTGGGAAACGGCAGTACCAGTGTGCCCAGAGCTGCCTTTGAGCTACAGAACAGCCGCTCCAAAGACAGCTGTAACAGGAGTGCAAAAGATGCCATCACACGGGGGCCCAGTCCCAGAGGTGGAGGGGGCGGTACCTGTCAAACTGTCAACTCCATTCCTATTCTGCTGGCTCATCTGTGGAGTAAACTTTGCCTCACACGGTGTGCTGTGAAGTTCTCGCACTCCATCTGCGAACCCTTTTTCAAACGTGATCCTAATCAAAAACCGTACGATTCAAATGTGTAAATGCCGAAACAAACACAGGTGCTCAAGGAGCATTTAGACAGATGTGTGGAAATCTGGACGTCAAAAGGCCCTTAAGACTAGCTTTCGAATATACGTCTAAAAACAGTCATATGGATTTCATTTCTGCCCTAGCTAATAAAGAAAACATTAAAAGGCCCATTCACTCTAGGTATTTTGTTTTTGTTTATTTAAACCTGAACTGCCCCGATGTAGAAATCAAAGATGTGGCAATTCTTCACTACAAAACGTATTGAATAAGATAAAAATTAAATTTCGAGACCTGAAGGTGGTGAAGCTGCAGTGCTCTGTGACCCACGCGGGGAGCCTGGAGTTGGCGACTAGAGACCTTCCTGGAAACCTTGAGCATGTCTGGCGGGCTGTGCTGGCAGGTGGGGACACAGAAGGCTGAGTTGTCGGGGAGGACCCTGCTGCCGGGGTGCTGTCCTCTATCTCTCTGTCTCTCTTGCTCTCAGGAGAAAGAAATAAACCAAACAAAAGAAGGAAGGGACGAAAAGAGAGAGGAAGGAAGTGATTGTACATTCAAGGCAATCTGATCCCAGTTGGAGGTGGGGACTAGAGGGCTGTGGAATAAAACCCCTTCTGGCTCCCAACTGTTGGGGAAGGAGAAGGTGGTTTATGAGTAGACTGCACATCTGTAAGTCCCAAGTCACGAGCACCAGCTGATGGCTTTTGAACCTCCCTGCCATCCCACAGCTGCATCCTAGAGTCACTCCAGCTCCTGCTAACTCCAGCAGAGCCCAAGGCACTCACTGACTTACTCTGACCGGACTAAACCCTCGGCGTTAAATCTGTTCAGCTGATTTCATTCTAGATTATTCTCCCAGATTCACCCTTTTTTCCTCCCTCATGTGTAAATCGTTCCTCCTTTTCAATGAGTCCGAGAAAAATAAAAAAAGCTTATGATAGTATGCTACAATAGAGTAAGACAAGTTCCTGGTTCTAGCTTTTTCATTGTAGGGGAGAATCTCCATAAAGGGCTCATTACCAGAAAGTCCAAAGAGAATTTGAAAGCAAAAAGACACAAAGCAAACTGTTTCTTCTAGCTAGAAGGCCCAGAGAATAATTTATCCCCCCAGGAGTGTTAAATGGCTCCCAGATGTGTCCTCCACTGGCCCTGTGACTGAGACAGACCCACACCCCAGTGTCTACCCACAGGGCACATTGTTCAGGAAGTCTTTCTGGTGACAAAAATGGGTGGGAGTCAGTGAAATTTATTAATAACTTATGTTTTTAACTACTCAGCATGTTTCTCTAAAAAATGGTTCTCAAGGAAAATGCTGTGATCGTCCACATATTTCTCCTCAGTGAGGAAGCGTCAGAATCATTGGGACCAGCAGGTGGCATGGCAGTTAAGGTGCTGGACACTCCCACATGGCTGACCAGGGTTCAAGTCCTGAATCTGGTGGCTTGATTTCTCACTTTCTCTCTCTCTCACTCTCACCCTCTGTCTCTCTCTGGTCAAATTAAGAAATAAATAAATGAATACATAACATTTAAAAAAGAATCATATGTAAAGTCTTTAATATTTGACATTTTCTACAGAGTTATGGAAATAATGCTACTGTTAATCCAGGTAGGATCTTTCCATTAGTGGACAGCTTGCAATAGTACAAGATAATGCAAATATTATTACAATCGAACAAACCCAGACTCGTATTTTACCCCTCAAGAGCAACCACTCCATGAAGTCACAACCAATGCCTAACAACGCTCTTACTCTCTGTGGCAGAACAAAGTACTTGAATGAATGATAAATACAAGCAGTGTCATGTCTCTTTTAGGGCAAAATTTGTTTATGACAATTACCTTAAGGATATAAAATGGTGACCCTTGAATTTTCATTTCTTTACTTTTCCAGTATTTGTCAGTTTCCATGACTTCCTACAGCTTTATGTTCTGAACTTAGAATCAATTTCTGGTTACTACGTGTTTAGATTGCATTAGGAGGCCCAGAGCAAGTCCTGAATCTGGTGGCTTGATTTCTCACTTTCTCTCTCTCTCACTCTCACCCTCTGTCTCTCTCTGGTCAAATTAAGAAATAAATAAATGAATACATAACATTTAAAAAAGAATCATATGTAAAGTCTTTAATATTTGACATTTTCTACAGAGTTATGGAAATAATGCTACTGTTAATCCAGGTAGGATCTTTCCATTAGTGGACAGCTTGCAATAGTACAAGATAATGCAAATATTATTACAATCGAACAAACCCAGACTCGTATTTTACCCCTCAAGAGCAACCACTCCATGAAGTCACAACCAATGCCTAACAACGCTCTTACTCTCTGTGGCAGAACAAAGTACTTGAATGAATGATAAATACAAGCAGTGTCATGTCTCTTTTAGGGCAAAATTTGTTTATGACAATTACCTTAAGGATATAAAATGGTGACCCTTGAATTTTCATTTCTTTACTTTTCCAGTATTTGTCAGTTTCCATGACTTCCTACAGCTTTATGTTCTGAACTTAGAATCAATTTCTGGTTACTACGTGTTTAGATTGCATTAGGAGGCCCAGAGGATGGCATAATGGTTATGTCACTGGACTCCCACATAGTTGACTGTGGTTTGAGTCCCAGACATCAAGGTTTAAACTCATGCCAGGCACATGTGGGTGCATGCCCAAAATCAAGAGAGAATGAAGGAGAAGGGATTGTGGCATGGCCATCCCTCCAAAGGGAGGGGTGATTTCTCACTTTCTGTCTCTGTCTCTCTGACAAGCGCACATATCCTACAGCAAAAATCTTTAAAAAAAAAAAAAAGATTGTATTAAGAAGTCTGTAAAAATATCCAGTTTTAGAGTCATAAGGATCTTAAGGACACTGATTTAACACAGTTGTCTTCATTTATTCATTGAGTTTTCCTCCAGACATTTAGTTTGTGCCTAAACATAGAAACATATTTCCTGTGAAGCTGATAAAGCTCAGGTTTAGGGCTCCTCCCTGGGACAGTCTCTTCCACAGTGAACCCAGCAATGTAGTCACATGATTGTGCATGTTTATAAAATTTACAGATGTGACTATTTTAACTTGATTAAGTTAACATCACAATTTCCTTCCACTGGAATTTCCCTCCGCTTTTCTCCTTGAGTTACTGGATATTAGAGATTTTGAGAATGTTTTGAGATCTGCTAGGGAGCTTGAATTGGAAATACATTTAGTTTGGCTTTCTCAGGATATATTTATGTAGTTTTCAGACTCTCTACAGTATATTTAGGTTATTGCCTAAGTTTCAGTTTTTCTGTTGTGCAACTCACCAAGTATTACACCCAAGATGCAGGACGAGAGACGCCACCAGGAAATGAAGGGCCTGCTGGGGGCACAGTAGTAAAGCTACTGATCCCACGTGGGAAGGTCCCACATTTGTGTCCTGGGACCTCCCTGTGCATGGCAGGTGTGCCTGCCTAAGATCGAGGCTGGCTGAGGCTAGGAGAGGATCACAGCATGAGGAGGACACTGTTTAGAGTGCCCATCTCTCTCTCTCTCACTCTGAAAAAATAAATAAACTTAAAAAAAGAGAGAGACATGAAAAAATCTTACAGACCCTGACACTGAAAATGTGGGGAGTAGAGGTGAAGGAAGATTTGAAGTGTAAGCAGCAGCAGGTGCCACATGTAAAATTATTCTAGGCCTTGGGAGACAAAACTGCAAGAGGAAAAACTACTTCTAACTGATGTAATTTCTCTCATTACAATAAAACATTCAATAACACAGTACATATACTTTTTTTTTAATTTTTTTTTAATTTTTATTATCATCATAATCTTCTTTATATTACATTGGATTACATATAACTTTACAGTGTATTACATTGTTTTTTTCAAAAGGGAATGCCATGCATGTCAGTCAGTACAGAGACATTAATCTCCCCACTTCAACATTCCATATCTTTTCTGTTTTCCCCAATCATTATTTTAATATTCTAATTATTTTTATAAAACAGTCAATTGCTATTTCTCGTTTTGCTTGTAAAAATACTTTGCCCATCATGAAATACTTCTCAGACCAATCCAGTTGAGAATACTATACATGTCATCATCAACAGTTAATAAGCCCTATCTGTTTACATATACTTTTTATTATTCTAAACACACCATTTTTTTCATGTAAGTCATGTAAAATTTACCAGAATCTTTGTTTATAAGACACAAATCTAGAACCGTACCACTGTGTGTGTGTATGTGTGTGTACTGTAGTATGTTTATCTAGTCTTCCTATCAATAATAAAGCAACTTAACTAGAGGAAAGATTGAACTATCTTTCAATTATTTTTTATAGAGAATGATACAAGAAAAAAAAATCACTGTCAGATGAAAGACTATCAGAGTACGCTACCAAAAATGTAAGAAAAAGCATTATAGAGGTGCCAGGCAGTTAATAGAAAATACATTGCTCTTCTATACATTGCTAATACATTCATAGTATTAGCAAAATTTTAAAATTGTAATTTGAGGGTCAGGCGGCCCGGTGGTTAAGCTGCTGGACTCCCACATGGCCAATAGCAGTTTGAGTCCTGAACCTAGTGGCATGCTTTCTCACTTTCTCTCTCTCTTTCTCTCTCTCTCTGGTCAAGATTAAAAAATAATAATAACAAATACAATTAAATAAAAAAAATTCTTAAAAAATAAAATTATAATTTGAACAATTTTTCATTGTATATAAATTTTGATTTTGTATCTAAGATTTATTGTATTTTAAAATCTTTTTTCCTTAAAGTCGATCCCCCTAAAAAAGGTATCAAAATTTCAGATCCCACCACACCTGATCTGTGTTCACTATGCGTCAGCTACATGCTCAGTCTTAGAAATACAAAGGCACAGTGATGAATCAGACCAAGTGCTTTCCCTCGAGGAGCAAGTTTGATGGGGAAACAAATGAACAAAGAGGATAAAACAGAGGAAATTTTTCTGTAGCCAAATATAGGACACATATCCAATTTAGTGTGGAGGATTCCTGGAAGGCTCACCAGAGGAGATAATTGTCAATATGCTCTCTTCATCTCCATCTCCTGTGAATACATGACTTCTACATAAAGACTACAATTCACTAGCTTATGGGATATATGAGACAACCTGAATTCTTCACACTGTAACTGCATTGCCATTCCCAAAGCATAAGTACTATACTCCTCAAAGGTACAAGAATAGATGGAAAGTGCTGATCCTTGAAGCATTTAAATTAGGATGCAAGAGTACTTTAGAAATGCTAAGATTTTTTGTTCCGAAAAGTCCACCAGAGGGGTAAACTTGTGTATACAGATCTTAGAGCACAGTGTTGTCTGTGTGGCAGGTGGCCCAGGAATATTAAGACAGCTGTCAACATCAAGGAAAGCACCAGCCCATGAAAAAGGAAGCAGATGGATTGGGGCACTTCACTGGCTGCCTCCTAGAATAATAGCCGTGCAGGGCCAAATGAGGCAATGTCGTGCTGCCCAGGGCAGCAAAAAGCTATTACTGGATATAAGCACTCAATTAGGAGATGGGGCGGAGTACCAGCCTCCCTCTTCCTTTGTTTGTATACTCTAGCTTTCATTAAGGACCACCACAGCAAATAAGGGGAAAAATGATGTTAGCATTTCTCATTCTGTTACATTCTGATTATCATGGTTTGTAACATGGGGAAATGCCTCAGACTTAACTACTTCAATGAGAGCAGATGGTGAAATTTTTAAGTAATTGGTTACTCAGACTTCTATGGGATGCATGATGTTTAATTGTATTGTTTGGGTTTTATTTGCAGAACATGTGGAAATTGAAATCTTTCACACACACACATATTTTAATGTTTAAAAAGTAAGATGTGTTAGTCTGACCTAAATTATATTTACTCTTCCTTTGATATCATGATAGGGAAATGAATATTTTACAAAAACACATTGACACTAACAGTTAAATATATATTCTTCAAACACTGCAAAATTTGCTAATATTCAAGTGTTATGCTCTTAAAGTATGTCAATAGAAGGAGCATATCATTGACAAATGTAGATTTTAAAATGTATTCCAAAATGGTTGTTCACACCAAGACAACTTGATGTGCTTTTTGTCTGAGTCAAATGTTATTTTAAAATATAAAGTCACATGTAGGATATTAACTTTTATTAATGCAGCTTCATAAGCATGACATAATAGTTACCACAAGATGAGAAACTCAGTCTCCATATTCTGTTTTCCCCAAATATCTCCATTAAGTATATATATTATGCTCTGCATTGCACATTTCCAATACACAATTCTAAATGCATCTCTTCTGTAAAGAATAATGATTTATACATGTCTGAACTGTACTATATTAGTGTTGACTGTAAATTTATTTATTAGAGCTTCGCAAAACCAAGCTTAGAGTAAAAATATAATTGTCTTGTGAATTGGCTTCCTTTTTATTAATTTTGTAGTTTTATAACATAATGTCCCAGAAACCTGAGTTTTCTTATGATGGACACTTTGTTCCTAGTTTGATTTGTTGGGAATCGTTTAAAAACATGGCATAGAGGCAGCTGCTATTGTGAGCAAATGTTTTGATTAGGAAGAGAAAGCAGCTGGAAATGTTGCAGGCTGTCATATAAGATGAACCACAGTTTTCACATGGGGACTTTACCTAATCTAAAATGGAGATTAACATTTCCTTTACATGAGTTTTCTTTGCATAGAATACAATAGAAATCTATTCATGTTGATTACAGTCTGGAGTGATGAGGTCATGAATATAGTGCTGGGTATAAGCTTGACATACTTACCTACGGAAATCTTACATGCTCCAATCTGAAATAATATCATTAACACATGTCTAGAAAATTGTACTTAAAAATAAAAATTGCACGTACTGCTAAATGTATAACAGTAACAAAAAAATCCATTTGGAGCTTATAAAAAATAAATGCTACTGTAGAGAATTATGTTTTTAGTTTTTAGAAATGTGGCAAGTACATTTTTTTAAGTTTTTCTAAAAATTATTTTTATTATTTATTTAATTTGACCAGAGAGGGACAGAGAGAAAGAGAGATAGAAAGAAAAAGTGAGAAAGCAAGCTGCCAGTTCTGGGACTCGAACCACCGTAAGCCATGTGGAAGTCCAGTGCCCTTAACCACCACGCCACCTGCCAGTCCTGGCAAGTACATTTCTCAATGACCCCACTTTTATTTTGAAAAATGTGTAAAAACTTATCAATCTATAACTTCATTGTCTTTGCAAATAACGAACAAAACCACTGGACATCAAATATTTTCATTGGTCTGTCCTACAAAGTGAATTTCTTCCTCACTTCTTCTAGTCAAAATTTCAGTGGTAAACAAATAAACAAAAGTTACCTAAGTAATAAGGTAAAATAAGATAAAAAGTTTCTTCTCTTAGGTTTGCCCTTATTGTGCCCTCTGAAAATGACTTCATACTGCTCTATTTCATGAATAAGGCTAGGATACCGAATTATGTTTTACATGTCTTTTTTTGCATATTATCAACACAAGAAGTGTAATAAGTATTTTTAATTTACCTAGACATATTTTTCACAAAGTTAGTGGAATAAATCTATTTCTCTTGTTGAAAATATCTGAAAAGGATGTTAAGGACCTGACTAGCAGAAGACAGTAACTTCTATCCAAGAAACTATTGTGATGGAATTTGATTAGATACTTCAGACATTCTGCTTAGCAAAAGACAGTAAGAAAAATACAATCTGGACCAGCAGATGGCATAATGGTTATGTTGCTGGACTCCCAGGTAGTAGAAAGCGGTTCGAGCCCCAGACCTAGTGGCTTAAAACTCAAGCCAGTCATGTGTGCATGTGTGCCCCAAATCCCAAGAGCAGAATGGAGGAGAAGGGATTGTGGTGTGGCCATCCCCCCTGCGGGGTGATTTCTCGCTTTCTGTCTCTCTGTTTTTCTCTGTCTGGCGAGCGCACATGCCCTATATCAAAAATTTCTCTAAAATTTTTTTAAATACTATGATATTTTTTATAAACCTTCAATAAAAATATTCAGATTCAAATGGCAAAGTAAAAAGATCATTCACATAAGTGATTTCATACTAATAATCATTCTTAAGTTTTTGTTCAGTTCTACATTCCATCTCCTATTTCATTCTTCTCTCAGCTCTCCCAATAAGCACATTGAGGTAGTCAGTTTCTATTGTAAGTGATTTGGTTTATGTCTCATTTGGGCAAATGTACTGACAGGCTCCTTAGAATGATCAAATCTAGAAGACAATTAAATGAACAAATTGTTTTTATGAACTTGAGTGTTGGCCTTGATTTGAAGTAATTCAAAAATTAGAAGGATGATTCTACTTCCATCTTGTTCAACAGAAACTCCACCTCAAGTGATCAGTCAAGTATGTCATCAAATAAAGTAGCTGACCACATCACAGGATAAAAGAATCTCTCTATAAAAGAATCAGTCACATGCAGCCTGAGGGAGAATGGGTCAGGAATAGATTTCACAAACCACAGGTCTAGAAACATGGATCAAAAAGTCCTGCAACTAGAACTCAGTGAAAACACGTAGGGAAGTGGACTTACACTAGTAATATCACACTAGTCAAAAAACAGTGTCAAGGTCCAATAGAAGTGCACACAACACTAGGCAAACGATACATACATAGTTAAAATCTGCTTGCTGGTTTGGTAAGGAAATGTGGAAGTGAATGGGTGCTAGAGCATTGTGAATCAACTGCTATGTGTAATACAAGGACACCTGAGGCTTTTGGTTTGTTAATATGAAACTACCTTTAAGTGAACTCCTTGCTACATTCTCTTGACCTTCTTTAAAATAACTGCATAATTAAAAAGTAAAGACAATGATAAAGAATGAGGAATAGGCAGGTGGAGAAACTGCTGCACTGATCCTAATGTGACCTACATAATTCGAGTTCATAGTTGCCAATTACTTCCTGAGACAGGTTAAACCAGTCAATCAGGCGAGAGAAGTCTTACTAGTGGCCAAATATCTAATTTAGGACTAAAATCAAGGGTGTATGAGAATCACAGAGTTTGACAGTTGTTTGGTATTCGTACAAGAATTGCCTTTCTCACAGCTATTACCTGGAATTCACTGTGAAAGTTGTCATGTTGATAATATTGCTATTGTGAAATTCAGAAAGGTACCTGGACCATTCTTGTGATTAGTGTTTAAGGTTTTTTTTTTTTTCCTTCTAAAAATTGGCAGCAGTATTTTCTTTTCTTTTCTTTTCTTTTTTTAAAAAAAAAGAAGGATTTTATTTAACTTTACTTATTTATTTATTTTTTAATTTGACTAGAGAGAGGCAGAGTGAAAGAGAGAGGGAAAGTGAAATAGTAAGCCACCTGCCAGCCCCCAGTATTGTACCTTCCTTTTCTTTCTTTTTTTTTTTTTAGAAGTTTTTTGGTATAGGGAGCGTGTGCTCACTAGAGAGAGAGACAGAGAGACAAAAAGCAAGAAATCATCCCCCAGGGGGGATGGCCATGCTGGAATCCCTTCTCCTCCATTCTCCTCAGGATCTTGGGCACACACACACACACACACACACACACAAACACCTGGCATGAGTTTAAGCCACCAGGTCCGGGACTCAAACTGTGGTCAACCACATGGGAGTCCAACGACATAGCCATTATGCCAACTACTGGTCCCTGTATTTACTAACTACAAATTGAAAGAATCCTATAAGTCATACCTGTAGACCCACATTTGCCACATTGGTTGCAATCATCAACATATTCAGAAGTTGAGTTTCAGACATTCTTTCTTGAAAACAAATTACTCACCTACTAGTTCTTCATTATGTAAAATGTCATTTGATCTATACTGCTATTTCATATACAACTGTTCAACATTTTTGTTTAAAATTATCTTACACTTATTGAAAAACTATAAGAGTAGAACAAATAACCTCTTATTTCCTGAACCATTTGAAAAAACGTTGTCAAAATGATGTCCCATCACACCTGAATGCTTTGATGAATAACTGTCAAACATTACTATTCCTCTAAAATCTAATTACCATAACACAACTCTCAAAAAAATTGTTTGATATTCTATCATCTTATTTATTCTCAGACTCCAAGTTTTGTCAGTAGTCTCACTAATGTCCTTTATAGCAATGTAATCCAGTCCAGAATCACATATCACATGTAGTTGTCATGTCACCTTAGTATCTTTTATTCTGAAAAAGTTACTCAGTCTTTGATCTTAGGCCAAATTTTGTGGGTGATGGAATAGCTCTGTATTTGGGTATGTCTGGTGTCTGGTGTTTTCTTATGGTTAGATTCAGGTGAGGCTTTTTCTTTTCTTCTTTTCAAAAATATCACAACAGTAATACTATAGTTTTCTCATTGTGGCAGATGGTACATGATTTCAGTTTGCCTCATTATGGATGGTGTTACTTCACTTCATTAAGGTGGTATCAGCGAGTTTTCTCCAGTGTAGCTACTTCTTCCTCCCTCTGTAATTATACTATTTTGTGAAGAGGTAGTTCGAAGATAAGTAAATGTCCCATTTCTTGACAATATTTCATCATTTTTACCACTCACTGGTGTCTCTAGACTGAAATAATTATTACAATGGTTGCAAAATAATGATTTTATTCTATCATTCTTTCTACATTTATTTGTAGATATCGTGTAAGTTATTTCCTTATTTATTTCTATCATATAGATTCATTAATTTCTATTTTGTTCAATGAGTTAAAATTCATTATAATCTTTATTTATTTTGATTTCAAATTGTCCCATGTGTAGACAGTGAAAGCCTCATTGGGCTGTCTTGCATGTCCACATCATTCTTTGAGCTCGCTCTTTATAGAAAACAAAATGCTTCGATTCATTTTGTATTTTTTCTGCTCTTCTGCAATTAGACATTTTCCCCAAAATCCCTGTTCTTTTTGGTGGAGAACAGAGCTAATAAATTGAAATCTGTGTGCCAGAGCACACACAAACCGTCTAACCATGAGCTCAAACTAATAACTCCAATTGTAATTCAACAACCTGGAGTTCCTTCAAGTTTTCTTCCATTCCATATTGGGCAAGTCCCTTCTCCAACTGTTTGGAGGCTTCTTCTCAGCTGTTTTTGATGATCCTCCCACTATGTGTCATTAATCTTTTACTACTGTCATTTCTCTTTGACATCTGGTACACAGGCCTCCTTAACATTCTCTAGCTCCAGCTTCCCATGTCTTTGTCATCCAAGTTGGG
The DNA here is from genome assembly GCF_000334495.1 of Tupaia belangeri chinensis. Taxonomy (NCBI): domain Eukaryota; kingdom Metazoa; phylum Chordata; class Mammalia; order Scandentia; family Tupaiidae; genus Tupaia; species Tupaia belangeri. The sequence continues at coordinate 465,287 of NW_006209696.1, forward strand.
TTCCAATGACTGGTTCAGGGCTGCTCCTGCTGTTTTACCATCACCTCTTCCCTACAAGGTTGCACATAATAGCCTTTGAACTAAATTATTAGGGAAA
>NW_006209696.1:465403-515002 GCF_000334495.1 Tupaia belangeri chinensis
AGCCAGTAAGTAGGTAAAAATTAAACCTAACTTGTTTTATTATACCATAGGGCACATAGTCAACAGAGGCAGGAAACATGCGAAATCACCCATCACCCTTCTACCCCCTCTCTACCCTCCCGGAAGGGAAGGCCAAGCTGCAATCCTTTCTGCTTCATTCCCCTCTTGGGATTTTGGGCATGCACACATGCCTGGCATGATTTTCAAGCCATTGGGTCTGGGACTCAAACCATGGTCAGCCATGTGAGAATCCAGAACCTTAATCTCCATGTCACTGGGTGGTCCCAAAATTTAATTAAAAAATATTAAATTAAAAATAAATTAGCAAATGGCAACCACTTAAAATGTAAATTTGATTTTTTATTTTAATTTTATACATTCAATTACTGTACATCACTATAGATTAATTTGTCTTCTTACTTTTATCTAAACAGTATCATATAGTATGTCTTCTGTCTGGTTTCTTCCTATTCTGCAGTTTAGAAATTCATGGTTGGGGCTAGCAGGTGGTGTCATGGTTGTGGTGCTAGACTCCCACATGGCCAACTGTGGTCTTTACCCAGTGACTTAAAACTCACACAGGGCTTGTGTGCATGCGTGCCCAAAGTCCAGAGAGAAAAATGGAGGAGAAAGAATTGTGGTGTGGCCATACCCCCAAGGAGTGATTTCTCACTTTCTCTCTCTCTGTTGCTCTCTGTGTCTCGAACAAGCACACATGCCCTTTAGCAAAAACTTCTCTCAAAAAAATCCACTGTTGTCACTGAGTATATTATTCTTTTCTCTTGCTGAGTATCATTTCATTATAAGGACATACCATTGATTGTTTATCTATTCACCATTGATTGACCTTTGGGGTTGTTTCCAATATTTGATTGATGTGAATGAAGATGATATGGACATTCTTGTACAAATAAATACTTGTTTGGAAATAGATTTATTTTTGTTGGATAAATACCCAGGAGTGGAATAGCTGACTTGTATAGTGAATACCTATATAACTTCATAAAAAACTGTAAATAATACAAAATGGTTGTATTATTTTACATTTCATATTTTATTTTATAGTATACACTTCACCAGCACTGTTTAAGAATTCCAGTGGTTTCTTATTGCTCACATTAGGTATTTTCAGTTTTTAAGATGGTCATACTTTAATAGGTGTACAGCAGCATCTCATCATGGTTTTAATTAGCATCTCCTTCATGACTAATGATGTGGAGCACCTTTTCCTGTGTATTGGTCACTTGATCATTCGCTTTTGCGAAGTGTCTGTTCAAATGTTTTGCTAATTTTACTGTGAATCTCAGTAAAATGTCTGTTCTCTACTATAACTCTGTCTAGAAGTCTACCTTAGGTAATATTAATACAGTCACTCAAACCATTTTATACTTACTACTTTCATAATATATTATGTATATATATTAACAGCATACCTGTATTTTTAGATATAAAATATATTTCTCATAGAGTGCACATAGTTTTCTTTTTTTAGCCATTCTAATTATTTCTGTTTTTCTTTTTTTTTTTGAGAGGTTTTGCTATAGGGTGCACGTACTAGCTATAGAGACTGACAGAAAGCAAAAATTCTCAACCCAGGGGGGATTACCACACCACAATGTATTCTCCTCTCAGTATTTTTGGGCACCCGTACACACACACCTGGCATGGCTTTCAAGCTGCAGGGTCTAAGACCACATGGGAATCCAGCACTTTAACCACTGTGCCACATGCTGGCCCCTATTTCTGTATTTTAACTGGATAATGTAATACAACTTTTAAAAAAGCTTTTTTACTTATTTCCTGAGACAGACAGAGTTAGAGAGAAAGAGAGACACACACACACACTCAACATGGTCTTTTATGCTGTGATCGTCCTCCCAAATCCTGCAGCCAGCCAGGATCACTGGCTTACCCTGTGGGCACACCCAGAAAACTCAGGTAGACCCTGAATACAAACCCAGAATTTTCACATACGGCTTCCAGATCTGCACAACAGCCCGCCACCCCCACCAATGCCTGTGCCAACACACCTAGGTGATGCATAATTTAATCCAATTAATAGTTATTCTAATTATTGATACAGTGGAATTAAGGACTATTTCTCCTCTATTTAGATCTTTTGTATCTGCTTTTCTTATTCTGTAAATTATTTGAACATTTCTTAAGTTTCATTTTTTTGGCTTTTCATAAACTGCTCTACATGTTGTCAAAGAAAAAGACTACTTTATATTTACCCAGATACTTATCATTTCATTACTTCTTGAAAGTTAGTTTCTCTTTGGTACCATTTCTCCTCAGCCTGCAGAATTTTTTCTGTATTAGAATTCTGAATTGATATTCTTTTCCCCCTTTTAACACAGATACTGTACTAATGTCTTCTGGGATAGACAGTTTCTAGTAAAAACAAAAAACATAGTAGTTTATATCACTGTTACTCTGTATATAAGATTTTTGTTTTCTGGGATGTCTTTGATATTCAATAAGATTTTCAGCAATTTTCTGTGATGTACATAGGTTAGTTTTGCACTTGCTATACATAGAGTTTTTTGAGTCTTCAAAACTTATAAATTATGTCTTTCATTCAAAGACGTTTCCAGTCATTACTCCTTCAGAAATTTATTCTGTCCCATTTTTTCTTTCATCTGCCTGTGAGACTCCAATGATATGTATGACAAAAAAAAAAAAAAGAAAGAAAAAAACCCAAACAACAAAAAAATAAATAAAAACCTTTTTGTATTATTCCACAAGACTCTGAAGCTCTGTTCATCTTTTTCAAAAATTTCATCTCTGAGGACCAGCAGTTAGCGTAATGGCTCTGTCACTGGACTCCCATGTAGTAGACCGTGGTTCGAGTCCTGGACCCGGTGGCTTAAACTATCGCCAGGCATGTGTGCGTGCGTGCCCAAGGTCCTGAGAGGAGAATGGAGAAGGGATTGAGGCGTGGCCATTCCCCCTGGGGGGGGGGTGATTTCTCACTTTCTGTCTCTCTGTCTCTTTCTGGTGAGTGCACACACCCTATAGCAAAAATCTCTCTCAAAAAAAATTTATCTCAAGAACCAGCAGTTAGCGTAATAGCTATGTCGCTGGACTCCCACGTAGTCAACCGTGGTTTGCGTCCCGGACGCGGTGGCTTAAAACTCACGCCCGGCGTGTGTACGTGCGGAGATCCCGAGAGGAGAATGGAGAAGGGATTGCGGTGTGGCCATACCCCCGGGGGTGATTTTGCGCTTTCTGTCTCTATGTCTCTCTCTCTGTCTGTCGGGCGAGCGCACGCGCCCTATAGCAAAAACCTCTCCCCCCCCAAAAAAAAATAAAAAAATAAAATATATATATGTGTGTGTGTGTGTGTGTGTGTATATATATATATATGTATATGTATATCTGTATTTCTATTGATCTATGCCCAAGCTTACCGCTTTTTTCTTCTGTTATTTCCATTCTTTTATCCTATGCAGTGATTTTTAAATCTCAGATATTGTATCTTCCAGTTTCAGAATTTCATTTTATTTATTTTGTATTCTTCCCCTGAGAATCCCTATCTTTACATTTATCATAACCATATTTTCTTTTACGTCATTCAGCAGAGTTATGATAGCTGCCTTAAACTCCTCATCTGATTGTCCCATTTGAGTCATCTCAATGTTGGCTTCCACTGATAATCTTTTCCCTTAAAACAGTGTTCTATTTCTTCATATGTTAAGTATTTGGGATTCTATCTTAGATATTTTGAATATTATGCTGTGGGAATTGTGGATTTGACAATATAACTCCAAAAAGTGTTGTCATCTTGTTTTATAGAAAAATTAAATTGGATAAAATCAAACTCAAAACTTTGCCTTCCTTATATTGGACATCAGATGAAATCTCGGTTCATTCTCTTAGTCTTTGCTGAAAGCTCTTTGAGCCTGCCCTTTTCTGTGCAAGGTTTGGGGCTCAGTAAGAGACTTTGGAAAGTTTATATTTAAAAATTTTGAATTACTGAGACCAGCAGTGGCTATATTGCTGGACTCCCATGTAGTCGACCGTGGTTTGAGCCCCAGATCCGGTGGCTTAAACTCATGCTGGGCATGCGTGCATGCGTGCCCAAGATCTCAAGGGGAGAATGGAGGAGAAGGGATTTCAGTGTGGCCATACCCCCTGGGGTGTGATTTCTTTGCCTTCTGTCTCAGTCTCTCTGTCTTTCTGGAGAGCACACACACCATATAGCAAAAACTTCTCAAAAAAAATTTTTTTTGAATTACTATTCTCTGGCTTTCTTTTTTTACCATATTTCCCCCCATTCCATTTTTTTTTTGTTTTTTTTTTTTTTGGAGAGGTTTTTGCTACAGGGCACGTGCGCTCGCCAGACAGACAGAGAGAGACAGAGAGACAGAAAGCGAGAAATCACCCCCCGGTGGGGATGGCCACACAGCAATCCCTTCTCCTTCATTCTCCTCTTGGGATCTTGGGCATGCACTCGCACCTGGCATGAGTTTAAGTCACTGGGTCCGGGACGCGAACCGCAGTCAGCTACGTGGGAGTCCAGTGACATAGCCATTATGCTAACTGCTGGTCCCTCCCCCTCTTCACCTTTCAGTGGCTTTGGCTGTGCCATACCCTGATTTTTTCCTTCAGGGTATAGAAATACCAACCATTATACCATCTGCTGGTCCCAGAGAAAGTCTCTTCGACGTTGATTTTGGCAATAATATTCTTGGAATATTACACAGGTAATAAAAGCAAAATAAACAAGTGGGACTATGTCAAACTAAAAAGTTTATGCGCAGTGAGAAAACAATAATATAAAAAGCCTATGCATGAAAGCAAATATTCATAGACCATATATCTAATATAGGTTTAATATCCAAAATACTAAGAAATTCATATAACTCAGTAGCAAAAACAAACAGTAAACAAAAAAGAACACATAAGACAAATGGCCCAATTTAAAAATGAGCAAAGACTCAAACAAAGAAGCCAACAAATGGCCAAGCATATATGAAAAGATGCTCAATATCATTAGTCGTCAGGAAAATACTATTCAAAACCATATATAACAATGATATATCACCTCACACCTCCTAGGATGAATACTGTAAAAAAATCAAAAGATAAGTGTTAGTGAAGATGTGGAAAAAAGAGATCCTTGTACACAATTGTTAAGAATGCAAATTGGTATTCAACCATAATAGACAATGATGTGGTGGTTCCTTAATTAGAGACCAACAGGTAGTGTTGTGGTTAAAGTGCTGGACTCCCACATGGCCGACTCTGCATTCTGAGTCGCAGACGCAGGGACGCTTTCTCACTCTCTCTCTCTCTTTCTGGTCAAATTGAGTAATAATGATAATAATAATAAAAATAAATAAATAACATTAAGTAAATAATTCTTAAACATTGTTTTAAAGTGACTATTTTGGAGGGTTCCTTCCTGTCCTATTGGAATCTCAAGGAACAATATGTCCCTGAGTTTAACTCCTCTGGTCTTCGTGGATGATCGTGTATCCAATCATCATTGTCCTTCGCTGAATCTTCCTGTTCTCCGTGACTTTTCACGTCCTTTTGGGAAAACAGCTGGGAAGGAGGAGAAGTGGAGTTGGTAGGAGTGTTAGGACCACAGAAATGCTGTGTCCTGTGTCCATAATAGACAATGATGTGGTGGTTCCTTAATTAGAGACCAACAGGTAGTGTTGTGGTTAAGGTGCTGGACTCCCACATGGCCGACCATGACTAGAACCTAGTCATTATATAACATATATAAATATATATAATACATAAAATATATGATAATATATTCAACTTTAAGAAGGAAGAAAATCTTGCCATTTATGACAGTATGAATGAACTTAGAGGACATTTTGCTAAGTAAAATAAGCCAGAGGCAGGGAAACAAATATTACATTATCTCATTCATGTATGGAATCTTAAAAAATAGTTAAACTCGCAGTTAACAGAGATCAGAATGGTTACCAGGGTTTTGAGCATGGGAAAAAAGAAAAACAAAACAATGTTGGTCAAAGGGTACAAAGTTTTAGTTATAAAATGAATATGTCCTGGAAACTTAATGTACCACTTGGTGACTAATCTACTAAGAAAAAAATATTTTTCCCCCTTCAAGAGTTATGTAAAAAGGACCACATTGGACCACTTACTCTTTATTTTGTAGTTGTCTTATCTGTTACATCTACATTCAGTGAAACCTCCAAAACATGTTTTCAGCTGTCAAACACAAATTAAGAACATAAGATGTTCTTAAAGTTTTCTTCTATTGTTTCCCGATTGTTTAAAGAACCTCCTTTGGCAACACTTTCAAAGCAGGTTTAGAGACAATAACTGCTCTTGGTTTCTTGTTCAGAGTGTCACTTCATTTTCATTCCTGAAGGATATTAGTGCTGGAAATAGAATTCTGGCTTAACAATTTTGTTTTGTTTTTCTCAATGATTTCTGATGAGAAATTAACTGTCATTGAATTGTTGTTTCCTTACTAGTAGTGTATTATTTTTCTCTGGCTGCTCTCAAGTTGAGCTTTTGAAATCTGTAGGTTATATGTCACCAATTTGGAAGGCTTGTAGTTATTTTTATTTTAAATATTTTTTAGACATTGTACTCTTTCACCTTTCCTTCTAGAACTAATTATATAAATGCTGACTTTCTACTAACGTCTCAAAGGGTTCTGTCCAACTTGCAGTTAGTTTGCTGGTAAATTTTAGTCTTTAACCTAACCTACGATAATTTACACTTCGGAGGCCCCTGTTAATAGTTGGTCTGTGCATTCTGTCCTGGTTTGACCATTATATTCAGTGACAGACTAGGGTGCACTGTGCTTCTTCTACCTTACCCAGAATTTCCAAAGTAGTTTTTGATCATCTAATTACCACAAAGCTAACTTATGGGGATCATATGTACTTCAGAATTGCAGGTCATTAAGATGTTGACAGTGAGGGAGGCTGTTTGTATGTGAGGGTGAAGACTATGTGAGGAATCTCTGTACCTTCAGTTCGGTTTTGCTCTTAATCTAAGATTGCTCTAAAAATAGTCTTAAAGATGAGAAGAAAAATCCTAGAAGAGGGCTTCTCAAACTTCCATCCATGTGTTTATTATGAGTGACTGATCAAAATTTGAGAACTAGGGTTATAGTCTGGGTTTCCCAGAAAGCATTGCTGAGGCAGAGGGACTTCATGCCACTCACTTTATTAGAGAGTAAAGTTACAAAAACTATGAAGCAGGTTAAGGAGAGGCAATACAAGGATATGCTATTGAACTGGCTGCTGCTAAGTATGACTAATTGTTCAGAGCATTCATCTGGGAAAATACATAGTGAGTCTCAAGACTGTCCATGAGTAATGCCAAACAAGAAAAAAAATGATTTACTGGCTCCTGTCTCTGACTGGTCAATGGTTCCCCCTGCTGGGCTATGTATGTTTGGGAATGGCAGTGTTGGGAGCATGGGAACAAAAATAGGGCAGTTCCAAAATGGGGAACGAGAGCCCTGGGCATAACGTGGGGACACAGTGAGGTTATACCTACATAGAACTGGCTGAACGCTATAGGCAATGGCAGCTGAAATAGAAGACAGTGAGCATGAGAGAATCTGAGCTTAGTTTGAGGTATGAAAGAGCAAAGTATTATGCTATTTTTTACTACAGGTTCCTTCTGTGCCAGGCATGGTTCTGGCTGCCTAGGTATTCCCAATGAATTTCTCTATCTCATATTGAAAAATAAGGTCATCCAGAAGTTTCCAGGCGATCTCAATTGAACCATATAAACTGCTATTCAGCTGCTTTGATCCTGTAAAATGGCAATGTCATATAGTTTAATAGAATATGTTGACTTTCTATGGGGAACCCTAGCAACTGGCTTTTCTGTTGGTGCAAAGGTATTAAAAGTAATGACTAGGGTATTGAAAAATATTAAATAAATAAAGTTCCTTAATAAAGGATTATAATAGTCTCAAACACGCAGAATACAACTATTGCCCTTGCAAACCAGGCTCACATGCACCTCTCTAAAATAAATACTGAGTCAAAATTTAGAACAATTTGTGAAAAACAACTACAAAAAAATTGTTTAAAAAATATAGTCTGGGAAGAGCTTTACATTATCATGCATGGTCATGTTAGCCTCTAACTTCACTTTCTGGCTTCCAGAAGTGGAGTAAGCAAGTGTACCATTAGAGTCATCTATTCACTGACGCCACTCAGACTTGGAAGCAATTTGAAACGGTTATTATCTTGAAAATAGGACCAGATCAGAGTCTAATCCGAGGACCTACCGTCCCTTCTCACTATATACTACTCTCTGGAAGAAGAAAGAGTAAACAAGAATTTGGGTTCCTCCTTTATAATTATGGAGTTATATTATTATTTCTTCTGATCTAAGTTGACTAGGGTCTTATTTTAATATATGCCTATACATTGATTCTAGCCCCTTCAAAGGATCTTCAAAATGTTTAAAGAAAATGAATATTATGAAAAAACTAGGCATGAACTTCAAAGGATTTTTTCACCAAAATAAACTCGCACATTAATTTCATTTTTCCATATATTGAGGTCTTCTCATTTATCTGAAAATATAATTAGCATACGAATACTGTCTTTCGTCTTTAAATAAAGAGACTAACATTTCCTTTAATTGGCAAACATACCACCGACAGTTAAAAAATACTCCTGAGATAGATAGATTTCATATTTAAAAGGAGAAATTTTAACATTAACAAGATACCATATGTTGATAATAGCCATGGAAAACTTATTAATTCTTAAACAATCTTGCTTTACTATGTATAAATGAAATAAAACTATACTATGAGGGTTTTACAATATAAAAAAAGATTGATAGTTTATGAAACTGTAACTCACTCAACTAGTGGACAGTTTTTAAGACAATAACAACCCAGAATCTAAAAGATGAATTAAAAATTCCAATAGGTAGTACATTCCCAGAAATGACAAAAGAGCTGATATATTACATTTAAGAATTATAAAACAAACAAAGCCCCTAAAATGGGGTAAGAATAACATATTTGCAACATATATCTATAAATCTGCCAAGAAAGTTGTCAAGAAGTTCGTACTAACTTTCCAAAGTAAGTAAAGTGTGAGCATCCTATGACCTTAAGACAGTGAAACCTGATACATACACATTACCCTTAGTCCAAGGAGATAGAGCTTGAATGTAAAATTGGCTTAACTTCAACAGAAATGATTATATTTAACTGGAGGAAACATCAACCTGCTTCAGTAATATTTTGCAATAACATTATGAGATATCATAAATATATGGATTTATAAACTTTTGCATAAGAGAGTAAGAAAGAGACTGAATTCTGGGCCTAGTCCATTATACTGTTTATGTTTCAAGACCATCAATACTAGTATCATTTATCTCAAGATGGAAATAAAAATCATGAGTTAATCTTGAACATTAAGCCAGAAGCTTGGGACAATATCTATGTGTGATTATATTATACTTCAAAAAAATAAGTATGTCTGGTGCTTCAGAATCTGCCCTTTCTTGTCACTTTAAAGGAAAAAAAAAAGACACTTCATAAGGCCAAGACTATATTCTACTGGGGAAGAAAAAATATTTCAGAAATACTTTCAAATTGTTCTATTTGATTTGAGAATAATATTTATCTTCTTTGAGAAGTCACATAGAGGTCATGAACAGATTCTGGGCCTACCCACAGTGGTGGATAGGCAGTAAGTCACTACCTGGTTTATTCTAAATCACCAGAAAGGAAGTTTAACAAGGTATGCCTTTTAATATTGTATAAAATTGATCAGAAGGAGAGAGAGTAATGACTCTGAGGCCGTACCTTGCCAACTCAAGCAGAAGCACCTAGACTAAAGAAGGGTCGCTATGAAATGCAGTAACTAAATTACCTAAATCACTCAATTAAACACAGTAACCACTTAAAAACAACTACTGTATTTCTTTCCAGCTATACAAGTATAGAAACCTATTAATTTATGTGAACTTTTAATATCATTCATGTTTTTAAACTAAGAAATAGGAGTGGGGGCCCCACTGGCATAGTGGTTAAGGCAACTGGATCCCACATGGTCAACTGCACCGTTCAAGTCCTGGACTCAGTAGCTTGAAAAACATGCCAAAGACTCTGAATTGAAGGACAAATGGAGAAGGGGTAGTGGTGCGACCATCCCCCATAAGGGATGCTCTCCCTCTCTCTCTCTAGTGACCACACATACCCTCTGGCAAATTAAAAAGAAAGAAAGGAAGGAGTAATAACCAGGAAGCAGTAAATAGGCATAATTAAAGTGAGGTATTATTTTAATATACCCAAGATAAAAGCAGGATGAATTTGTGTTAAGTGTTGCAGTTGACTTAATGTTTTGTGTTCTTCTAAAATTCGTATATTAAAATTATAACCCAATATGATATTGGGAGGTAATTAGATCCTTAAGGAGAAACGATGTGATGACATGATATGATCACTGCTCCTATAAAGGAACCCCCAAGAACCCTCCTGCCCTCTCTTTGCCTTGTGAGAACATGAGAATATGGTGCTCTGTAACTAGACGGCCCTCACCACAACCAACCATTATGGCACCCTGATCTCACAGTGCTAGCCCTCAGAGCTGTGAGAAATAGCTTTCTGTTGTTTATAGGCCACCCATTCTATGGTACTTTGTTTTAGCAGTTCAAACTGACAAAAACAAGTATTCCAAAGAGTAACTGCACATGTTTCTGAAAATCGCAACACGGTATTAAAAATTCCAAAGGAAGGGACCAGCAGTTAGCGTAATGGCTATGTTGCTGGACTCCCACGTAGTCGACTGCAGTTCACTTCCCAGACCCAGTGGCTTAAAACTCACGCTGGGCACATGTGCGTGCGTGCCCAAGATCCCGAGAGGAGAACGGAGAAGGGATTGCGGCGTGGCTATCCCCCTTGGGGGGTGATTTCTCACTTTCTGTCTTTGTCTGGCGAGCTCATGCGCCCTATAGCAAAAACCTCTCCAAAAAAAAAAAAAAATTATTAAGCACAGGAAAAATTCATAATGTTTAGCAGACAATCTATAAATGAAAAAATGAATACATAAACCTCAGTCCTTTGTGGGACCAGCAGTTGGCATAATGGCTATGTTGCTGGACTCCCATGTAGTTGACCACCATTCGAGTCCCAGACCCAGTGGCTTAAACTCACTCTGGGTGTGTGTGCTTGCGTGCCCAAGATCCCAAGAAGAGAATGGACAAGAAGGAATTGAGGCATGCCCATCCCCCATGGGGCGGGGGTGATTTCTCGCTTTCTGTCTTTCTGTCTCTGTCTGTCTTTCTGCTTTCTGGCGAGTGCACACACCCTGTAGCAAAAACCTCTCAAAACAAAACAAAACAAAACAAAACAACCAAACAAGCAAAAAACCAAAAAACTCAGTCCTTTGTGCTCTATAAAGCACAGGATACATACAGCCATATTAAAATGTTGAAATGCAAAATACATGATAGAATAAGTTTTGAACATTTTACAAGGTGCTACATTCAAATGTAGATATTAATGAATTAAACGTTAGAGCATAGGGATGTCTAAACATGAAAAAACACTTAGGAATTTCAGTGCAGTTTTTAAGTGATTTTTATTTAGTCAATAAAGTACTATGTATGAAAAAGTTTTTGGGGTCATTTTGTGGTGTGGTGATTAAGATGGCTAGATCTCACACGACCAACTATGCAGGAAGAGTCCTGAACCAGAAGGCTTGAAAAACATAACAGATGCATTTACATGCATGCCCAAAATCCCAAAATAAGATGTGAAGAGGGACTGTGGTATGACCATCCCCCACAAGATGGTGCTTTCTTACTTTCCCTCTCTCTCTCTCTCTGGCAAGCACACATATCCTCTTGAAAAAAATTTTAAGAAAAAGAGAATAGGTTCTCAAATTCTCCCTAAGTTTTAAGTTCTCTGAAGATAAGGAATATGTTTTATTTACCTTGTTATTACCATTGCTGTGTATCACAACTGTTTCGTAGGTGTAGAAATATTCATTATACACTGAATAAATAAACCGAGCTTAACTTGGGTCTCTGACCAATTACTAGTGCTTAACAATAAAACACCAAACAGCATAGTAAAACAACATTATTTTTTCCAGCATTAAAGAAAGCACACTAGTTGATATATTACATTTTATGTTTTATTGATGGTGACACATAGTAAAAATTTAATATATATTAATTACCCACAGCCCCTTATAAATATTTAAGGTTCTTTTGCACAAGCACAATTCATAATGCAGTCATACAGTAAACTAAGTTTTAAAAAAGATAATTCAAAAAATAAAAAAACATTAAGGATATAAATCATGATGGGTAAATATTGAGATGGCTCATAACTCTTAAGTTTTACACGTTCTAATTGCAATCAAATGTAGGCCTTTACCAAGGAGCTGATAATTCTAAGGAGCCCTTTTCAGGGAATATTTAGTTTTCATATAATGAATGGCCAGATTAGCATACCTGAAGTCTATGTTCTTAAAAAGCTCATTCAGAGTCCATAAATGTAAGCAGATTATAAAGTATTCTTAGATGCACAAACATCTTTTTAAAAAGTTGAAGTATTGAGTTGCCTTAGATAAATTTCTTGAACAGAAAAGTGCTGAGGTTTCCCAATACTATCTTTTCATGTCTTCACCGCCTGGATCTGATCTGATAACAAAAACAAACAAACAAACAAATAAAAATGAACAGTCTTTACAGGGCAAAACCTATTTTCTAAAATAATCCAAGACAAATCTATACAACATGCATACACCATTTTTTCTTTTATTTTTTTAGTTATCAGAGAGGAAATGTGCTCATCAGAGAGAGACAGTGAAAGATAGCGCATCCCCCAGTGGGGTGTGATTACGCTGCAATCCCTTCTCTATTTCTTCATCCTCTTGGTATTCTGGACACGCATCTCTACACACCTGACATGTTTCTTAAGGCACCAGAGCTGGGATTCAGATTGCCTTTGGTCATATGAGACCTGGTTCCCTTGACCACTAGGCTACAGGGTCAGCCTTACGCCTATATTTTTAAAGTACAATTTGTATTATAGTTTTGTTTTTATCATATCTTGAGATTTTACATACTATAATTTTTTTAACCTACTCAATATATTGATATTGCCTAAGAATATAATTTCATCATTTGCTCCTTGGACTTTACCAGGCCTTGCCTTCTTAGCTTCCTAGTTGTTGCTGTTGAGAAATTTGACGTTACTGTTTCCTTATCTTCTACATGAAACCTCATTTTTTTTTCCCCTCTCAGGAAGCTTGTAAAATCTTAATTGTCTTCAACATTAAATTTTAATAATAATGCACCTTGGTGTGGGAATATTTTCATCCACTGCAAGAGCTCTTGATAGGACTTTCAAGTGAAAACTCACTATTTGGTTCTTTAAATTAGTGTTTGATGATTTGCTACCCACCAATTTTCTGTTCCTTCTTGCTGAATTTCCGGTTATTTGAATATCCAGTCTCCTACACATGACCTTGACTTTCTTTTTGCTCCGATTCCCTATTCTTCTTTTTCTTTTTTTTTTTTGCTCTATTTTTTTTATACTACCTACATTTTGTCTTTTTATTGAGTTTTCCATTTCTATTATTATCTCCAAAGAACTTAGTTCTTTGTTCTTCGTCTCTTTCAAGCAGTATCCTGGTCAAATTTATGAAAGTAGTACTCTCATCTCCTTGAAGATACGCTCTAATGGGCTTTTGAAATGTTCTCCCTACATAAATTTTACTTCCTCTAATTTGTTTGTTTATATTGTCCTATTTCATGATTAATTCTCAAATGCTTGGTGGTCCTGTGTCATCTTCATACAAATGAGAACATTAAAAAGCTGATTGGACTACGGAAATTTGTGTAAGGACTGTCAAATATGGTCTGCATTTTAGTGTGACTAAGACATTTTCTTAGAAATTTTCAATACTAATGCCCTTAGGTCTTTTTTCTTCAGCTGGTCAGATTCCTCAAAGTTGATGTTTCCTTTCTCCTGCCTACTGCCAGTATTTTCTGGGAGAAGTAGAAGGTAGACGAGAGTTACAATATTCATTATGAAAACTTCTAGTTATGTCTCATTTTCAGTTCAGCATTACCACATGCAATTATGCCTTTCTTTCCCCCCAGTTCTGAAAAACTGTTTGATTCTTTGCAGAGAATAAAATTGCATCTTCTTTTTTCAACACCACTTCATCTTTATTTTTAATTTCCACCAATTTCTATACCTTTGGGAGAATGTCCAATGTAAATTAGGCTGCTTTCCAGATTTCTCCAGTGCTAGTTTAGAATTCAGCTTTCTCAGGTCTGTTAAGTTATTCAACATTTATCAGATATCCAGCTTCTAAAATTTGGTTGCTATTTTCACCATTTCCATTCTTTTTTCATGTTTACATTAACATCTTTTTAAAAATGATTTTATTTAATTTTTATTTATTCATTCATTTATCTTAATTTGACCAGAGAGAGAGAGAAAGTGAGAAAGCAAGCCGCCAGGTCTGGGACTTGAACCGTGGTCAGCCATGTGGGAGTGTCCAGTGCCTTGACCATCATGCCACCTGCTGGTCCCCAGGTTAACAACATCTTAAAAAAGAAGTCTTTTTACTGTTATTGAGATTTGAAGAGGGAATGAAATGAAGTATATGTGTTCAATCTTCTACCTTTCATTGGAAAACCCAGACACATAGTTTATAAAAGTTTAACATTAAAATGTGAATTATTAATTTTTTTATAAAGATAAAGTGATCAAATGAGTAAGTTTAATTAGTTATTTGGGAACATAACTTTTTAAGAATACCCCATTTGAAAGTTTCAGAGCTAGATAATTTTTGGCTCTGTAACAAGTTCTGTGTATTATGTAGTGGTTTTTTAAAAAAGACCTCATTGTCTAGTATGGGTTCTTGTCTTTGGTTTGTTATTCACAATTATTGAGAACTTTACCATGAGAGAATGACCATTAAATGTGTCATTTAACATTTCACCCAATTTTTCCAACCTTAAATTTAAATATTAAGATTAAATTGGTACAAAAATGAATCAAAGGCCTTGTTTACCATGCTAGGAAATTTCAGAATTCTAGAAGCAAAATGAAGGAATATAAGTTCAGAACATTGTCACAGTTAGATTTACAAAAATGCCACTAGCTAATAATTTACAGGCGCAGATTAGTTGCCTATGTTTTCTGCTACTTACTTTGCAAAAGAGTTTTCTTTTTAAAAAAGAAGGCATGGTCTCATCGTGTCACAATCATTCTGCCTCAGCCTCCCAGCTGGGACCACAGGTGTGAATGACCTTGCCCTGTTCTTTTATAGACAGGGCCTCACTATGTTGCTAGGCCGGCCTTGAGACATGACCTTCCTACCTCAGCCTCCCAATGAGCTGGGATTACAGCACATGCCACTGAGTCCAGTCTGTAAACTGGGCCAGGAACTGAATCCAGTACTCTCATGTGGTCAAAGCCTGTGAAGGCCAATGTCTTAGCAGCATGCAATACTGCAGTTGGACTGCACAATAGGTTCTTACCTCTCTTCAAATTCAGAATGACAATTAGGAATATCGAAATGTAAACTATTTAATACTACATGGAAACTATGATCTCCTATTCAAGTCTGAACTCACACCACTTTCAAAACGATCTACTTAGTTTCCTCTTCTGCTCAGTAGAGTCGTTAGGTAAGAGGGTAAATCTGACATTTATTGAGTGCTTTCTTGTGATAGGGATTTTAACACATAGAATACCTAATTTAATGTATACAACAATTTACAATATTTTATTTTTTAATTTTACAGATGAAAAAAATCACCTTCATAAGATAATAAGAGATGCTAGCTAATACGTAAGAGTTAATGATAGCTGGTGGAATAAAGCTGCTGCTGGACTTAAAAGCCCAAGTTCTGCTGACTTTTATAAAATGGAGATACTATGACTTACCTTTCAGAGTACTATTGTGAAAGGTCATAAATATGTAAATATGTCAACGTAAGGACAGAAAGGTATTTCTAACAATGTGTCCTCCTTAAAAATACTTGGGAAGTAAGAGAGATAATTGATAAGAAAAATCAAAGAAATAAAAATTAGGCTAGGCAGAGCATAGGTGGCAATTGGTACTATGATGCTGGATCATTACTGACACCTAGTGGCCTGCTTGCTACAGACAAAATGAGGAAAAAAGGACATGCAAGAGGTATAATTTAAAGTCCAGATGATCTGTATCCTATTTTCAGTAAGAACTATGCTTTGAATTACTTTATTATGAATGACAGTAGGGTTTCCAGCCATACTATGTCTTCACTGTGAGCAATCGTTACTACTTCTAAATTAAAAAACAAGGCTCAAAGTATGTTTCTGGTATATTTTCTGCAATGTTCTTCTGTAACCTATTTGTTTCTGGTGAGAATCTATTTCATAATCTTGACTACTTCTTTACAATAGTATAAGAAATTAGGTTGATGAGGTCACAGAAAAATCTGAAAGCCACTATAAGTTCTCAATTAATTTCCACTTAATTATAAAATGATTAGACTGTTCTTAGAGTCTAATTGTAAATTTCATTAGATCACATGCTTAAGAGATAAAAATACAATATCCTAAGAAGTTAACTAGAACACAATATTATACTAATAGCACATACAAATATTTATGAAATGTACATTAAGTACTTTAAACCAAAGAAACATGCCTTTATATATGGGCAGGCAGGCTGTTTTGCCTGCCATGTGCTATATCCCTGCTATTGTTGCCAACATATAGAAAAAAAAAGAAACCACATAGAACTGGCTTTAAAAGGTTAGTGCAGGAAGGATTCATACTTCAAGATTACAAGCAGAATTTATACCTTGTCATGCACCCTTGTTCAAGGCAGGGAGCTACCTAATAGGAATGACCTTCAGTGCACACAATTGGACATTTTTGAACTGACCATTAAATCCTTCAATAAGGACCTAAAGAATTTGGTTTCATTTGCATCTATCTGTTGCTCTGTATGTTTCAAGACTTTCCTTTGGCTAGTAGACAATGTAATCTTGGGAAAAATTATATATCTTCATTTATTCCTTGAAATAGTAAGCCTATAACCAACCTATGATAATTATTTCGATGACTAACAAAAACTGCCAATATACAAAACATCAATAGAATACCAGTATGTATAATACAATTAATAAATACAAGCCTTAAAATTCTATTTACATGTTATGCAGAAATAGAGGTATATATGGAGTACAGTATTATTCTTAAAAGATCTATGCCATTCAGACTTACTTTAATAGTAAGGCTAACATTTGTTCCAAATTACAAATGTGCTTCCATTACTAGATCTGAGAGAAATTTATTACCATAAATTAAAATTGTTTTCTACACTTTTGTATATATTAACTGTAAAGATATTCAGACACTTTATTTAAATAAATCTTTTAGAAAAAAAAATCAATAGAAGTAAGTGGAGCAAGGTATTGGATACTTACTGTACTGTTTTTTCTGACAGCAGAAATAAATGGAAACAAGAGGAAA
Organism: Tupaia belangeri chinensis; assembly: GCF_000334495.1. Lineage (NCBI taxonomy): Eukaryota > Metazoa > Chordata > Mammalia > Scandentia > Tupaiidae > Tupaia > Tupaia belangeri. Next base: position 482,892 of record NW_006209696.1, read on the forward strand.
AAGGCAATGATATAATAAAAATAAAATATCAAAAAGGAAACAAAAATGTGAGTGGAAAGGAAACAAAGGCTGAAGAGTCATAGTACTTTGTGATGTACCTTGAAGCCAGGCTACACCTTCTTGCAATCCTTCTCCTTTTATGGCATCACTAGCACTGAAATAAATTCATAAGAAATATATCCATTTCATTACATCATATAACTACAAGAATAGAGGATTACAATTTTGCCACGTGGTAAACTATACTCTAATAAAATATCTGAGCAAAATGAGTTAAGCATTTAAATAGAAGGTAAATAGGAAATGAAAGTCTGCTCAGGAGCAAGATATGAATAAATTATTCATAATTTGTATACATGTTTTGAAAACTGTACCATTAAAGATTATTACCCTAGGAATAGTACTTAGACTGACATAAACAAAGCATAGACTTTTGAGTTATTATTTCAGTGGTAAAAATTTTTTCTTTTTTTTTTTTGCTATAGGGTGCGTGCGCTCGCCAGACAGACAGAGAGACAGAGAGACAGAAAGTGAGAAATCACCCCCCCAGGGGGGATGGCCACGCCACAATCCCTTCTCCTCCATTCTCCTCTCGGGATCTTGGACACGCACACACATGCGCCCGGCGTGAGTTTTAAGCTACCGGATTCAGGACGTGAACCGCGGTTGACTATGTGGGAGTCCAGCAACATAGTCATTACGCTAACTGCTGGTCCCAGTGGTAAAAAAGTTTTATAGAGTCCACCATCCTACTATACCTGGCCTCAATGGTTCAACAGCATTTACTTACTAGAAATGCTTGATAGAGATTCTAACATAATCATAGGAAGAAGCAACTTTATTTGAAATGAAATTTGTTCCCTACAGGACATAAATCCATAATCATAGCTTTGGTAAAGGTGGTAAAATAAAATAAAACCTCAGTGGATTTTAAGCATAGTTTTATATTGTAACTTTTATATATAATCATAATTAAGTTATATAAACTAAAAACTGCAGAGGACTTTTAAAGTATCAAATTATTTTTTCAAAGATGAAGACTGATAGTTTCTCATAGCATGCTACTAGTGATTTATTTTCAAACGGTGATTGTATAATAGCAATTAACACATATAATTAGATTTTTTGGTTAGGATTCCTTTTAGTATGCTGAAGCATGAGTTTAAAATGTAATAAAATACATAAAAGAATTGGATTCTAATTCTAAAGGAGAAATCACCTCAAAGAAAATTATTAGACTAAAATATGGCTTATCATAGTTATTTTAGAATAGAAAGACATCAACCAACAGTATGAGATTTGCAATTACTCAAAGCAAATTACTGGTTATCTATAGTAAAAGCAAAATATCAGTAGCTGCAAAACTTAAACTAAGAAAAATCAAGCTATTGACCACACACATATAGTCCCAAACAAGTGTTACGATGAAAATCAATCCTACCCCTCTGGTGGAGGTATAGCTAGCCTACTAAAAGCCCCAAATCTTTTTCTAACAAGTCCCAACAATTTGGAGTCTACCTTTCCTTTCAGAAGAATCATAAGAATGAAAGCCAAAGTCTTCAAATTCTACAAGAACCTGTGTGATATGGGCCCTGGTTATTTCTCAATGGCTTCACAGCCTACACATCACATGCCCCTAGACTGTTCTACACCAGGTAGCCTGAAACTTTTTCTGTTCTTGGAACACACTAGGCACACTCTCCTCCAAAAAGGGCCTTTTTCTTGCTGGCCCCTCTATCTAGACAATTATTCCTCCAAATTTTCACGAGTTGCTCCTGACTTCAGTTAGGTCTGAGAGAAGAAACAACTCTCTATTATTCTTTTTCTTATTGTTCTTTATTTTATTTCATCTATCCAGCTGATGTTTTATACATTTATCTACTCATTATTTGGCTTCCCCACAGGCTAATAAGTGAATTCTGTGCCAAAGACTGAGTCAAAGGACTCTACCTGAGTAGAGTAACATAATCAAACCCTGAAAATTAGAGTTGACCATATGTTTAGTATGATGGTAACAAATAAACCACATCTTCCTCTAATTTCTCAGACTATACTTCTTTGTGGTATTTTCTTTATTGCCCTGCAAATGTAATTTGTATTTAAGCAAGAGAGAGGCAATATTTTCTCTGTATCACTGAGCATTAATTACCTTTATAAAAAAAAAAAAGAAAAGAAGGATACATATGTTTTCAATTTGCCACATTATTTAAAAAGTACTGCAGGCCCATCCACAACAGCACAAGTGGAAGAACACTGTGATGTGGTTGCTGAGGCTGCATGGGAACCCTGGGTTCAGTTCTTGGCCAAAACTAAAAACTGGTTGGAGGCATGCACCTGTGGTCCTGGCCAACTGGGAGGCTGGGACAGGAAAATCATTACACAGGGAGACCCTGTCAAGGAATGCCTGTCTCTCTTCAATTCCCTCCCTCTCCCACTCTTATTCTCTCATAAAATAATTGCCAAAAAAAAAAAAAAAGAAGAAGAAGAACAAAGTTTAAAAAATGAAACACTAACTTGAATTTAGCGGGGAGATGTTTAGGTTGAACAGAGGTATCAAAATTACAGATAAGTTTATCAGAACTACTTGGTATTCTGTCAATTGTATTAAAAAAATCTAGAAACTGGTAATATGACATTCCACTTCCTTATAGCATCAGGATATCATTTTTTTCTCTCACAAAAGCATACTGACATGTTACAATTAAATAAAGACATCTGGTAAAATTCAGTAATTCATTATTTTAAGTAGAAAGAGGGCATTTTGTAATTAGATCCATTTTTGAATGTTTGATTTTCAATAAAGGCAGTCATAACATTTAATACAGTGTAAAAATTAAAAATTATTCTACTTCAGAGGTAATTAATTTAGATATGATACAGAGTACAAAGGTTCTACATCAAGATGTTTGTCTATCCAAAATTCCACCCCTCTCTACCAGCCAAATACCTTAAGACCTCAAATTCCAACTCAAGAAATTTCATAAACATTGACTTTTCCTCTGATCATGAAGGACAATTTTCAAGATATGCAGTATTTCACTCCTGGGTGGAGGCCTTGAGTACAGGGGAGTCTGAAAAGCTTTCCCAAGCTCTACACTATACTATTACTCTTTCAGGACCAAGGCAAGCTCTTAAAATTCTTTTCTAAACTCTGCTACTCCCTTGTTTTCACCTTCTAGCCCCAATTCAGTAGGCAGTGAATTTCTTTGCTTCTGTGTCCAACTTTTCCCCATAGAAACTTTCTCATAAAAAGAGGAAAATTCTGGCAGAGAAGGACATTTTAGAACAGAAGGAGGTAGATGTGTAAAAAGGAGCTTCAGAAAAGTAGTAAGAAGTGTTATATACTATGTAATATGTAATCTCTGATGAACATTGTTAGGATATTCTGAAAGTCAAATTGGAGTTAACTACATTAGAAAGAGACTGTTTGCCAAGTAAACAATGCACAATAAATTCTGACACTATTTAGGAGTTCAACTGTATGCCCAAATAAAATCGATAGTCCTGTTTCTATTTGTTCATTTAAAAACACTTACTGTATACCTATTACATACCAAGTACTATCATTATCGTAGGAGGTTACACAAGTGAACGAAACTGACAAACTCAGTTCTCAAGGAGCTAATGCACTAGCACAGGAAGACGACTAAAAACCAAAAAAAAACTGAAAAAAATAAAAGGAAAAGCAAAAGTTGTGACCTGTTAATTGTGACCCTTCTGAAGAAAGTACAATAGCACACCAGGAACATAAATTCAGAGAATGACAAGGGGGCAGAGGAAACAAGTGCAGATGCCCTGAGGTAGAATTATGATTGGCTGATTTCACATGGAAAGAAATCTATGTGGTTGAAGTCAGGTAAGTAAACAGGCTGTTTAAGTGCTCTCATACAGGAATTATTAATATTTTTCTGTTCTCAAAAAGGTTTGAAATTATTTTAACACTAATATATTCATGAATACATGTATTGCCACTTGGATAAAACAAAACCCTTAGCTTAAATCTTATCATGTTCATTAAAAAATGAAGCAGGAAAAACACTCCTGAAGCTTAGAAATATTTTCACAAAGATAAAATAAAAAATAAATATAACACATTACCAAATATGCCATGGTTTATCTTTGATGTTCTCTAAACACAGCAACTGAGATACTTTTATAGATGTCACTGCATCTCTAAGATCCATTTTGTTCGCAAAGAATAAGATTGGAATTCGGCGGTGTTTAATATCTGAAAGAGAAAATGAGACGACCATCATACTTCCAGCTTTTGGAATCACTTGCCCCAAATCCTTAAAATCGAAATTAATTAAACTGTACTCTAATTTTGTCTGTATTACACATGCAAAAACATTTGAAGACACATACTGTTAGGCTTGTTTTTGAGCAAGAAGAAATTTTAAAAACACTTCTTTCTAAAACCACTTGCTGCTTGGTTAGGCTAGCCTCAAACCAAAGATAAGCAAGATTAGACTGTGGGAAGGGGGACTCAATAAGCTCAGTAGTAACAGAAAACTCCTACTCAAAAGGGTATATTTTGTTTCATTTTTGATGTGAACAGACAGGAGGTAAACTTCAAGTACAAGAAAGAGAAATTGGGTCCTCATTATACTATTTTTAGCCATAATATTACAAGTAACAAGCCAGACTTTGAATATTTTTACATTGTTATAATTTGGAAGAGTTCTCATTCTTTTGAATAACTAATATATATAAGTGGTTCAAAATTTAGAAGACAAAAATGGTAGACTGTAAAATAATTTTCCTCTCGAGACCAGCAGTTGGCGTAATGGATATGTCACTGGACTTCCATGTAGTTGACTGTGATTTGAGTCCTAGACCCGGTGGCTTAAACTCACGCTGGGCATGTGTGTGTGCGTGCCCAAGATCCCAAAAGGAGAATGGAGGAAAAGATATTGCGGAGTGGCCATCTCCCGAAGGGTGATTTCTTGCTTTCTGTCTCTCTGTCTTTCCAGCAAGTGCATGGAAAAACCTCTCCTAAAAAAAAATTTTCCTCTCACATTTGCACCAGGCCATGCAATCTCCCTTCATGAAAAAGGCAACCCATATCATCAATGTCTTAAAATCTTTGTAGAAATATTTAAAACATAACTGTTATATATTATTCATCATACTAATCAATCTGACCAATCTCATTATTTTACAACTTTACCTCTTGATTTAATTATAGATCTTGGAGATGGTCCCATATCAGTACATACAGAGCAGCGTCTTCAGTATTTGAGTAGTTCTGGAATAATCCTTTCTTTGATCCATGTACTGTAATTCATGTAACCAGTATATATTGGTTACAAGTGAAATATATTGGTTACCAGTCTCTGTAACTATTGTCAGCAAAAAAAAATCAGGTATATTTCTGTTTTCTTATGCAAAAATGTGTTATGACTTTCCTGACAACCTAATACAAACAATGCTGTGATGAAAAAACTTGTACATAGGTTATTTTGTACATGGGCTAGAGTGTACGCAGGATAAACCTGAGAAGTGAAATTGCTGGGACTAAGGACAGGTAAATTGCAATTTGATAGCAATTACCATAATGCCTTCCTTAGGAATTACATCAATTTACATTTCAATAATAATATATCAGACAGCATTTTCACTTTCTTAGCCAAGTGTTATCGAACATTTTTTATCTTTGCCATATAATGGGTGGTAAGTGAAAAGTATGATCACAATGTATTCACTTGCATTTTTTTTGAGAATGGATAAAAATTTCTATATTCACAATATGTTTAAATTTACTTTTTTGTTGTTGAACTATTTTATAACATCATTTTACCATTTTCTATTGAGTTTTTACTTTCTTAATGATTTGTAAGAACACTAGTATGGAAATAAGCCCTCTAGCTATAATACGAGTTGCAAATATTTTCCCTTGCTTGTCATTTTCCTTTGACTGTTCATGATACATTTTGCTATTCAAAGCGTTTTTGTGGCCTTCAATTAAATAAAATTAATATACACTTCATCTGAGAAATCACTCCCTTTGGAATCTATCCTATAAACTAAAAGGTCAGTACATAAAGATAATGGTCAGGGCTTCAGCTGAGGAAATCAAGGTTCCTATTGAGTATGAAGCTGATATTTTAGGAACTATTCCACTTTATTGATCAATATTCCAATGCTGCTTGGGGAGAAAAAAAAAGATTACAAAAAAGGGAATATATAATCAAAAATTAATTCCTAACCCACATACAAGGGTGCTGTTTTTAAAGTGATAGAGTTGAGAGACCAAGGCTACTGAATCTTTGCTCTAAACTCCATCTTCCAGACCCCCAAAAAGCTCAGACAGAAGTCATTTCAATCTGAGGTGTGTCCTGCAGTGTTCAGAGACCAGAGTCTGAATCTCTGCTCTAAACCCCACCTTCCTGACTCCCAAAAAACTCAGACAGTTAGGGAAACTTCTGTCTTCTCTCTGTCTCTATTTAATTTTTTTTCTTTTTTAAAAAGTTTTAAAACACTTCTAACCTCCAACCTTTCTCTTGCTAATTTCAGAAGCCATTTCAATCGGAGGCATATCTTGCCATGTTCATTTTCATTTTTTTGATGCTAAAAAAAGTTTTTTTCCTTTATTGGTTCCCCCCCCCCCTTTTTTTTTCCTTTCTTTTTAAAATTATTTTTAACCTTTCTTTCTCCTTTTGCTATTCAGCCTCCATACACTAAGTGTCTAGACAGGCCTACGTGCATGGTAGCGAAGCATCTGAATACTTTTAGGGTCACAGAAATACTCAACCCTTACTGAACCTGCTGCCTAAATGAAGAAACTCCTCTCTATAAATCTGAACTCAAAACCTCTTTCTGTGGATCACATTGCAAAACACAGTAGAGGACAGAAATTTTCTCAGAAGTACCTTACAGTAAAGGGAAGGACATGATTCTACAGTTGCAGAAACCTTCCCTAAGCAATTAGCCAAAAGTGAATATACTATCAAATGATGAAAATTCAGAGAAGAGAGACTGCAGAGTGAACAGCAGGGAGAAGTATGAAGCTGTAGAGAGCACATGCTTCTGAACTCTTGGTTGAAACCCCACAGCTCAACTCAGGTTTACCTATTCCCTAGAAACTGTGAGGCCTTTGTAACATCCAGTTCCAAAGTAAAAAAAAAGTGCAGGTTGCTTGGTGAGCATCATGGAAACAAAACTGCAAAGAGACTGTGGATAACCTCCTCCCACACTCTGAATGCTTAGAAATAACTGCAAGAAATTGTGGGAAGAATTCAGAATATTCACAGTGACAAAACAAAATGAAATGTGAGAGATGAGAGACAATGAACTCTGGAAGGTCCAAGAACAAAGAGACAACGAGTTCCAGGAGGTGAGCAAGTTCTTTCACAATTTGAAGGGAGAAATACAAGCCATGAAAAAATAATCAAACAGAGCTATTAGAGATGAAGGATGTAACACAGAAAATCAAAACCTCCCTCATAAGTATTAAAAGCAGATTAGACCATGCAGAACATAGAATCTCAGATGTCGAAGACAAAACCTCTGACCTAGAAAAAAAATCACCAAAAAGACTGAGAAAATAATCCCCAAAGTGAGCATAATATATGAGAAATACTAGATAGCATTAAGTGCCCAAATATCTGGATAATCATTATCCCACAAGGTGAAGAAACTAGTAAGAGCAATGATAATCTATTCCGTGAAATCCTTGAAGCAAACTTTCTAATCCTAGAGAGGCATTCAAATATCCAGAGCCAAGAAATACAAAGGACCCCAAATAGAATCAACTTAAAAAGATCTTCTCCAAGGCACGTCATAGCTAGATAGGCCAAATCTACAGACAAGGACAAGATACTAAAATTGTCAAGAGAAATGTCAGGTTACTGACAAAGGTCATTCCACCAGGCTAACATTAGACCTCTCCTTGGAAACAATGAGAGCAAGGAAAGAATGGGAAAATATATTCAAAGTGTTAAATAAAAGGCAATAATAACCTGTTACCTTGCATTAGAAATAGTAAATACTCGTTATTGCCAGGGCTTTGACTAAAATGCCACATCTAAAGATGTGACCAAAAAGCTATGGAACTAAGGTAGATCTCAAGAAAGCCAACAGAAGCTCTTGGAAAGACTGCTTGGCACCACAAACAGTTCTTCCTGGCAGAGAGGGTTAGAGAAGTCATATGAAATAATTCATACCGTAAAATAACTTGAACTTTTCCAGCCCAACATTGTAAAAATCAGTAGAGATATTGCAAAAGAGAGGCCACAACCAGAGGATTGCCTTGAGGAAGACTTTGAAGGAAGAAAAAGAGACTGATTTTTACTCGAGATGGTAAACCACAGAATACTTAACTGAGTTGGGAAGGTTCACATGTGAACTGTGTGCAGGGTGTCTGCGCTCAACAGTCGGAGTAGTTGACATGTAAGTAGTTTCTCAAAACAATTTAAAATCATACTGTCTCTGTTGTTATATAGTCACAAACAAAAGTATAACAAATATTTTGAAAGTTATATTTAAAATTTAATTTTTTGGAAAGTTTGAAAGTTGTTTATTAACTGTCAAGAACTATGATGTTTAAGCAAAAATATTATGATATGTAATGTTTGTGGGAAAATTGAATAAATAAATAAGTAAATAAATAAAATGAAAGAGTCACATAAAAGGTACAGGCTGAATCACTTTTTTTCAAGAATTTGAACAAGCCTGAGGTTGTCTGATAAAAATACCAAAGATACTGTGGTTAAGTAGCAAGAACTGTTAGAAAGCATTACACTGTTTGATTCCATTTTTAACAAATCCATAATTCTTTTAAATGACCATCCTTTTCTAAAAGTCCTAGCATAAAGCCTACTTAAATCTCTTTGACAAGAATAAGTCTAGAAATGCTGAGCTAGTTCTACTGTCTTTACTAGAGCACTGTTTGTAAAGAGGTAGGGGTTAGGGGAGAAGAACTTTCATCAACAGGTGAATGAACAAAGTGCTGTACACTCATAGTATGGCATATTAGGCACTATTAAAATAATAATGACATCATTTTATTGACTTGGAAATGTTTCCATCATGTTATGGTAATTGCAAATAGGAAGATGCAGATGCACATAATGAATAAACTCATTTTGGAAAATAACGAGAGTCCCCAGAGCTCTCAAACCTATACATACCTTTGTTTCCTATGTAAGTATCTATGTTCTTGTGTGTGTGTGTGTGTGTGTGTATAAAACATATAAAAAGGGTGGAAGAAAAAATAACAAGTTGTAAGTACTAGTATCTTGAAAGGGGGTGGGGAGCTGACAGTTGGAGATTAAAAACAAAAAAGATTTGTTTCAAAAAAATTCCCACAATACACATGTAAAAATGGTGTAGTTAATCACACATACAAACTCTCAGAGACAAGTGGAAAAATGGATGAAAAGAGGGTAACCAAAACCATTTTAAGGGATGCTGAAATACATAGATTCTTTTTCTTTTTAATTTTTTTTTGCTACCAGCGCATAATATTTCTGTAATCGAGAAAAAAAGGGCATTTTTATTTTTCAGGAAATAAATGTTAAACACTCCCAAATTTTTTAAAAAGCTTTGAATTTTAAAAAATATGGTGATATATGTAAAGATACTATGATTTCCACATAACTAATGTTTTACATTCAAAAATTTTAAATAAAAATAATTACATGGTATAAGCAACACTTTTTGTGAATACCAAAGGACAAAACAACACATAAATGGACTCCCAAAGCACATATATATCACAGACATGACATACCTGGATGATTCAGAAGGGTATCAAGTTCTTCTTTAGCCACAACCATTCTTAATCTGTCACTGCTATCAATGACAAAAATAATGGCTTGTCCTTCTCTATATAATATAAAGAAAGAAAAATATTAAAACAACACTTGTAAATTTTTCCATGGTTATTATTCATATGTATTTCCTAACCTAATGTATTACTTCTTCATTTCCTATGTCCATTTATCATGAGAAGTTTTGGTGTCATTTCTTGTTAGTCTAAATAATGGTGTGTGTGTGTGTGTGTGTGTCTGTATTACTATTATTATTATTTTTAGCTTTCTGGTATAGGGTATGTGCACTCACCAGAGAGAGACAGAGAGAGAAAGTGAAAGAAATCACTTCCCAGGGAGGATGGCTATATTGTAATCCCATTTCCTCCATTCTCCTCTTGGAATTTTTGGGATTTTTTTTCCCAGTGTGATTTTTCAAACTGCCAGGTCTGGGACTAGAACCACACAATCAACTACGTGGATCTAGCGCTTCAACCTCCATGCCACCTGCTGGTCCAATGATGATTAATAAATTAACTACTGGTCATATTTTGTGACTTTTCATTTAAATGCCAATATAATAAATTCAAGGACATTCTATTTCATAACTGAAAAAATCAAGTGATTTTTTTTCATTTAAATAATCAGTACATAAGGTAGGAAAAAGTTTAAAAATCCTAACCTATTAAACAGATACAATCATTACTTATATTTTGGTATGTGTCAATTGACACTTTTCTTTGTGCATATTCACATATGAATATATACATCTTTATTTAAAATGGAATTCTACTGTTCTATGCCTTCTCTTTCTGATTGGTATCCCTTATCTAATATTCTTGAGACCAGAAGTGTTTCAACTTTCAGATTTTTTGGATTTGGGAATATTTTTATGTGCACAAGGAGATATCTTGGGGATGGGATCCAAGTTTAAACATGAAATTAATTTGTTTCACATACACTTAATACACTGATCCCGAGGATAATTTAATACAATATTTTATACTGCAGTATTTTGACTGTTACCCACTACCTAAGGTCAGAGGTGAAATCTTCCACTTGTGGAATTATATCAGCACTCAAAAAAATTTCAGATATTTAAGAATTTTGTAATTCAAAATTTTAGATTAGAGATGCTTTAAATATATGTTTATTTTTTTTTTCAGAATGGTTTGAACTATTATTATATGAAACGGTAAAGCTCCGTATCAGTGTTTCTTACTTTTTTTAACCTTAGACCACAGTGAAAAATACATTTTCAATTGAGATGCAGAAGACACATACTATACATAAATTTATTCAAAACAAGTGTCTCCTAAAACAATACTTACAGGGAACCAGCAGTTAGCGTAATGGCTATGTCACTGGACTCCCACGTAGTCGACCGCGGTTCATGTCCCGGAACTCATGCCGGGCACATGTGCGTGCATGCCCAAGATCCCGAGAGGAGAATGGAGGAGAAGGGATTGCGGCGTGACCATCCCCTCTGGGGGGGGATTTCTCGCTTTCTGTCTCTATGTCTCTCCATCTGTCTGGTGAGCACACGCGCCCTATAGCGAAAAAACCTCTCAAAAAAACCAAAAAACCAAAAAAACACTATACTTACAAGTAGCTATTTTTATTTATTTTTTTCATGCCACAGGGTACTTGCATTTGCACAAGAGGTGGTAGGGAGAAAGCACAGAAAGCACCCTTGAACAGGGTCCAGTCATGCCACGATGCTTTTTTCAATTCAGTCAGAACTCCAGACACACATGTGCCCAGCATATTTTTCAAGCTGATGGTACTGGAACTCGTATCCTGTTCTGCCTATGGAATATGGCTTCCTCTGCACCTAACTACTCCAATAAAAGACCAACCAACAAATAGATTTTATTTTATTCTATCTGATTTTTTACCAGCTGATAGGTAGCAGAGACCAGCAGGTGGCATGGTGGTTAAAGCGCTGGACACTCCCACATGGCTGACCATGGTTCAAGTCTTGGACCTGGAGGCTTGCTTTCTCACTTCCCTCCCCCCCACCGGTCTCTCTCTGGTCAAATGAAAATAAATGAATGAATAAATATAATTAAGTAAATAATTCTTTTTTTAAAAAAGCTGACAGATAGCCTTTGACTGGTTTAATTGATCATACCAACACTTCACACATAACTGATTCCTCTGCACCTTTCTTTTATAAAACAGTTAAATAGCATCATATTCCATGATGTGTCATTAAACATTGCGTCAAACCTCTGTTGTTAAACTTTGAGATTATTTCCATATTTTCATTATTAGGAAAAACTTTGGAACAAATTTCTTTCTACTTAATATTTAAAAAATTTTTCTTTCTTTTCTTTTTTTTTTTTTTAAGAGGGATTTTTGCTATAGGTCCCATGTGTTTACTGGAGACACCGAGAGAGAGAACATGAGAAACCAGACTCCCTTCGGGGGAATGGCAATGCCACAGTTCCTTCTCCTATCTCAGGACTTTGGATATGCACACACATGTGCCTGGTATGAGTTTAAAGCTGCTTTATCTGTGACTCGAACAGTGGTCAGCCATGTGGGAGTCCAGTGCCACAACTACTCCATCTGCTGCTCCCCCCCAAAAAAAAAAATTCTGACGCTTTAATATTTGTTCTTTTGAGTTAAATTTCTAGGACTATATAATTTAGATAAGCATTGCCAAATTGTTTTCCACAAACACTTTTATCAATTTACCTGACTACAAATGCTTTTCCTACTCTTTCGCCAGCACTGGCTATTTTCATTCTTTTTAATCTACACCAGTTGGGTTGTATATCATTTTGTTTTGTATTTAACTGCTGGTAAGATTCAATATTCTTTCACATATTTATTGGACATCTATGCTTATTTTGTACATACTTGGTTATGACAGTTATAAGGTATAATTTTAAATTTTAATGGAATTAGTAACCAAATAAAATAAACACATAACCACATAACACTCTTTTCTTCTACCAGTTAAAAAATGATAATGCACATTATCATGGCCATAATTTGCTAGTGTCATAGAAACCAGTATGGTTAAAAACGCCAAGGGGCCAGCAGGTACCATGGTGGTTAAGGACGCTAGATTCCCACATGGCTGACCATGGTTCGAGTCCCAGACCTGGCAGCTTGCTTTTTCACTCTCCCTCATTCTTTCTCTCTCTGTCCCTCTCTGACCAAATTAAAATAAATAAAGTTAAATAAAAATAATTTTTAAAAAATCTACCAAGGGTCCAGGCACTGGTGCTACAGTAACAAAATTGGACCCACACGGGGAAGGTCCCGGGATGCAGGACTTCCTTGACACGTCAAGCATGCATGCTCGTGCCCGTGATCCAGGCTTGCCAAAATTAGAGGTTGTTTGTGGTGTAAGGACCCTATTCAGGGTGTTTATCTATCTATCAATCATGGAAGAAATTCTTAAAAAATTGATTAAAGACCTTAAAAAATGTTCAATCACTTTAAGTCAGTGAACTTACTTTTAGAATTCATAGTAAGGAAATATGAACTATGGCTAAGATTTAAAACAAAAGAATATAAACTGAAGGGTTGTTTATGATCTTCAAAAATAGAATAGTTTTCATGTCCAAAAGCAGAGAAGTGATTAAGCAAATTTTGGCACAGCTGTTTGAAAAATATTAGGCAGCCATTAGTTAACTTGTTTTTCTGATTTACTCATATTATAGAACATTAAATAAAAAAGAGGATAAAAAATATACAAGGAATATAATTTTAGATGGCTCCTATCTCTTTAATTATATAAAGTGTGTATTGCATATTTCTTTTTTTAATTATTTTATTTTTTTAGGTTTTTGCCATAAGGGCACATGCACTTGCTGGAGAGAGAGAAAGACAGAGACAGAGAGAGAGAAAATGATAAATCATTCCCCAAGGGGATGCCACAATCCCTTCTTCTCCATCCTCCTCCTGGGATTTTGGGCATGCATGTACACATACCTAGTGTGAGTTCCAAGACACTGAGTCCAGGACTCAAACTGCAGTTGGCTATGTAGGAGTCCAGTGCCTTAACTACCATGCTTCAAGCTGGCACTATATCACATATTTCAAAAATGAAGCATATAAAAAGATAAAAGACGATGAATTTATGAATAGCAAAATTTAAGGGAAATAATTTTTTTTTAAATATTCTTTTCTCTTCTCTGGGCTGGCAGGTGGCATGGTGGTTAAGGCACTGGACTCCCACATGGCTGATTCAACAGTTCAAGTCCCAGACCTATTGGCTTGAAAATCAAGCCAGGCACATGTTCATGTGTGTGTACCAAAAACCTCAATAGGAGAATGGAGGAGGATGGATTGTGGCATGGGCATCCTCCGTGGGGATGATTTCTCCCTTTCTTTCTCTCTGTTTCTCTCCAGGGAGTGCATGCACCCTATGTCAAAAAAAAAAAAAAAAAAAAAAAAAAAGGAAAATACATCTATAATTCTCAAACTTTAAAAAATGAACACTACTTCTCTTGTCATGCTATTACATTTTTTACAGCATCAGAATAATATGCAGAAGTTATATAACAGAAATGTTCTAGGGTTATATCAGAGTTGCTATAATTTAAATAAATGTACTCTTTTTAAAGTTAGCTATGAAAGAATACATTTATTTTAGTAATAGTTATTCAATATAACCCCATCTTAAGTCAAGGAGCATCTGTACTGTAAAATAAACAAGCAAAATCCAAAAAACTGCATTCTCCCAGGGAATGTAATGCAGAATAACATAGACACACCACATTTCCTTTTTCAAACTGACCCTCAAATCTGAAGCATTTTATTTTCTGGATCTGTATAATTTTAACAGAACTTCAGGGTAAATGTGCTGCTCAAGCCAAGCTGGATCAATGTGGAACATCATGAGTTTGGTTCTGTGGTCAATGCGTTAATATGCTGGGCATGCCGCCCGTGATCCTGGCTGGCTGGAAAAGCTGTAGGGGGATTGCGACGTGAGTCCCTGTTGAGGGCACTTATTTCTCTCTTTCTCTCTCTCTCTCCTTCTCATGAAAGGAATGAAATAAACTGAGTCCTTCAATCTATTGGGTTGTCGGAAAAGACATGGTGCATTTTGCATAGAAAAACAAACAAAAAAAAAATCAAGATTTTTCTGACAACCCAATATTAAAATGCTCACTGAAAGACTATTTGGACTAAATCTCCTTTGGTTCCTAACTCAGGAATACAATATTTGTTCTGACATCAGTGGGAAAAAGTTAACCAATTTACATCTAAATCTGACCTAAATCTTACAGTCATCATGTATCATTTCAAGGAAGGAGTGCATAATCATAAAAGGAAGTTTAGTCAGGGACGTTGTTTTTAGTTTCACACTCTGAAAATGAATGACAATGCTGTTAAATGAAGGAGTCCTACTTATATTAGAAGTAAATGAGTCTATTTTAATGCCACATGCAATCTTGAGAATGTATAATACATTTGGATCTTAGTAACTTGACAGCTGTTAATTTAAAGTAATCAGTGAACACTTGAATTGTGTAAACCGGAAAGTATTTTGTTTAGAATTGCTCATTGAACAGATGTATCAACTGCTAGACAATACTGTTATTTTAACTACAGTTAGTCAATAATATTTACTGATCTATATGCTAAACATCTTATTAGGCCTTGAAGAAATAATCTGAATAAAAAAATAATCCCTTCCCTTAAGGGGTTCACAGTCATATTAGGGAGGCAGCTCTGGCATAGGACTTCAAGACATGATAAGCATGATTGTATATGCAGAGGACAGAATTACTGGGCTTCACAGTGAAACTTCAGAGGAAGTGACTTTTGAGCTGGTTCTTAAAACATGAATATAATAACCTTAAACTGAAAAGAAGTAGGATGAAACAGGGGATTAAAAACTGAGAGATGGGCCCAGCCGTGGTGGTGCAGTGGCAGCACAGAGCTCGGCAACGTGGGAGGATGTATACAAGACTGGGATTCAGAAACTGCGTGGACCTCACATGCTGAGCACACTCAGGGACCCGAGATTCCGCTGGCTGAGACCGCTTGTGAAGAATCACAGCATAAGCCCCTGTTTAAAGTACCTCTCTCTCTTTCTCATGGAAGAAATAAATAAGTAATGTTAAAAAACAAAGACTGAACAAAGAACAGCATATGCAAAGGCTCAAAGGTCATGAAAGATCTGAACAATTTGAACAACATGGAGTCAGATTAAGCATTTTTAAAATTAGGAATAGTACTTAAATCATACAAAAAATGAACAATACAACACAGCCCATATAATCATTTTTTGTTATAAAAATATTACCATCTAGTTAAGGAACATTCACAAACATACTTACTTATAATAGTGTTCCCAGAGATTTCTGTATCTTCCTTGACCTGACATGTCAAACACTGTAAAAGACAAACTACAGGAAAATAAAAACAAAAACCAAAAAACAACAAAGCATGACTATATCCTAAGTGACTACCTTAAAGTGTTAACTTTTACTTAAAATTTTAAATTATTTTCAATCAAGGAAACCACTCTTGATATATACTACTCAACATGAGCCAATTTTCAAGTAAAAGTTCTATAAAGTGAATGTATTAATGTAAATATGATTTTGCAATAAATAACATATGGAAAGATGTTTTCTTTGCTATTGAAATTACTGGGGTTTGTCTAAGCTCAAAAATAAACCAGAATCAAGTGGTTTGAACATGTTACTATCTATGGGCTTCTGAAATAATAAATTACTTTTTCTAAGAGTAGAAGTAATGACCCAATAAATTTGATATTATTTTTCGCCCACTACTTCTTAGTCACAGAGATAGAGTGGATTACCTGGGTGATTTGAATTTCTCTATGCTGAATCCTATTGTTGGAACTATATCTTGAGATTGAGCCTTCAGAGAAAAGACAAGGTTCAGAAATTTGCAATTACCAAACATGAATTTTTCCTCAGGTTAAAAAAGGCATGCAGATTTTCTATTCTTAAAATATGCCACTAAGGAGATGACATGATGAAACAAAATTAAATTTCTGCAAGAGGCTCACTGCATAGAAATTCTTTATAGAGTTTAAGGCTTACTAATTTATATCTACAGAGTGGGTATTTAATTCTTTTCTTTTTCTTTAAAAAAAAAAAAAATTGCTACAGGGCATGTGCACTGGCCAGAGAGGGAGGAAGGAAAGTGAGAAAGCACTCCCCCATAAGAGATGGCTACACTGCAATCCCTTCTTTCCCATTTCCCCTTTTGGCATTTTGGACACACAAACAACAGGCATTTTCCATGCTGCCAGGTCTAGAACTCAAACCGCATAGTTGATCATTTGAGATCCAGTTGCCTTAACCACGTCATTGGCTGGCCCCCAATTCACTTTCTGTAATTTGCTGCAAATGACTAAGAACTTAAAAGTTTTTGTAAATGGTTTTAATAAGTCACCCTGAGTTCACATGCAGGACTTTTGCATCTTTCAACATGTACTTTTGAGTATAAAGTATGTCTGGTATTGTCCTCACATCTAGATAGTCCCTGCTCTCCTGGAGTTCATAACATAAAGGAAGCAAACAACTTTAAACAACTAAGTGCCATTTGAGCACAATTTTGAGCAGTTGTTAATGCAAAGAAAGGTGATTCACAGTGGGATCATGGCAGATAGGGTGGCCTGGAAACAGAGAACTCAGGTAAGGTGACTCTGTGGAGGTGCTATCTGCCCTCCTGAGTGGAGGTGACCTCTGACCCACGAGTCAATGACAATGAGGAGAAATGCTATAGCAAGTTCTTGGCAAAGAACATTCCAGTCAGTGCAATCAGTCAGTGCGATGGTCCTAAAGGAGGAAGGAACACGCCACTAGGGGAAAAAGAAAAGGTCTGTATGTCTAAACTGTATTGAGTAGGAGAAAAAGTGGTAGACTGAGGTACCTCTTCCAGAGGTAGGCTTAAAGACCATGGTGGGGAACTGTGGGTGGAGAAAAGACTGGAAGAGGGCAAGAGAGCAGCAAAAGACCAGTTAACAAGTCCCACAGGCAACTAAAATGCATTTTACTGACAATCTAAGTCATCAAATGCCTCTTTGTTTTCCACCATCAAAACTGTTCCTTTGTTTCAGGAAAATTTCACCCACTTTCTGATCCAAATGCTTAGAAGTTATTTTTGATTTCCTCCCCTTTTTTACACTTCACAAATAAACATTCTCTAAGTTTACTGGTTCTACCAGGTCATTGGAAAAGCCATGATGAATTTTTGCATAGAAAAACGCAGAAAAGATGTCATGACTTTTCTGATGACCCAGTATCTCAGTAACAGTTCAGGCCCTTATCAATTCTTTAAATCACTACAACAGCCTCCTCATTGCTCCTAACTGCTTATGCTGCCTTGAACAAGGTACTTAACTTTTGTAAGCCTTGGTTTACTTGAATGTGAAATACTATTATCCTTAACTTCTAAAGCTATCATGAGAAATGACCTGGTGAATGCAAAATATTCACCATGGTGTCTGTACTATAGTAAACATTCAACAAATGTTTGCTACTATTACAATTACACTCACTAATTCAGTCTGATCCTCAACTTTTTCCATACTGCAACGAGTATAACTTAAGAAAAATCCCTCTTTAGTTCATCTTATTGAATTTATGGGAAAACAGGCGGACTAGATGAAAAATTTTTGTCTCACATCATGTTCAACCTCTGAGTCTATTTTTGTGAAATCTGTTTATTTGTATTTATGTTTAAAGGTTTTTCCTATAGGGCACATGCACTCAACAGAGAGAGACAGTGAGAGAGAAACTGAGAAATCACCTCCCAGGGAGGATGGCCATGCTGCAATCCCTTCCCCTTCATTCTCTTTCTGGGATTTTGGGCATGTGTGCATGCTCGCACGTGTGTGCAAACACACACACACACACACACACACATACACACACACGCCGGCATGATTTTCAGGCCCTCAGATCCAGGGCTCAAACTGTGGTTGGCCACATAGAAGTCTTGTACCTTAACCACTATGCCACTTAAAGTCACTTGAAAAGACAGAAGTTGAAGTCACTGGAGCTTGGTTACCTTAATAATAACATGCAAGTGAAAAAATCTTCCAGAGCTATCCTAGTTTTACCATCCTGAAGTTTGCTTACTCAGCTTTCCCTTCTGGCTATCCTTTGAGCTGCTTTCATATTCTTCAAAAATATCATTTATTTTATTTATGTCAAAGAAAATTTATTTCCTGCTACTGAGATTCCTGCCTCAAAACTTGGAGTTCCTTCACTGTACGATAAACTTTGGAATGCAGAGTTTCCTAATTTTTATTGCCCTAAAAAAAACCCCACCATTTTGATTTTAAGGAATTTTTTCTTTTTTCTTTTTTTTTGTCAGAGGGCCCATATGCTAGCCAATCAAAGACAAAAAAAAAAAAAAAAAAAAAAAAAGGAGAGGATTAAGCAATATGTAATGTGGAATGATCATGCTGCAATCCTTTCTCCTTCATTTCTCCTTCCTGTCAGGATTTGAGACAGGTTTGGGCATGTTTTTCAAGATGCAGGGGATGGGACCCAAACCACACTTGGCTATGTAGAATCTGATTCTCTCAATCAATAGGCTATGAGACTGGCTCAATTTTAAGGGTTTTCACTGTGCCAATCATGTGGTAAAGTTATCAATTATTATGAAGAAAAAACCCCGCCAATCTCCAGGGAAAGGAGGGAGATTTTAGCGATAGGCTGCGTATGTTCATTGGAGAGACAACAGAGAGAGACAGAGAGACAGAAAGTGAGAAATCACCCTTCCCCCCTGGTGGGGCGGGGAGAAGATGGCCACATGACAATCCCTTCTCCTCCATTCTCCTCTCAGGATTATAGGCACACATACACATGCACCCAGCATGAGTTTCAAGCCACCATGTCTGGGACTAAAACCACCATTAACTACATGGGAGTCCAGTGCCTTAACCACTATGCTACCTGCTGGTCCCAAGATTAGAATTTTAAAAGAAAGGTATATATTGAGCCAACGCTGTAGTACAAGATTTATGTGCTGTGCAGAGTGAGTTGGATCCCACATGGCAGCCATAATTCAAATTCCAGCATGGTGGCTTGAAAACACATTGCACATGAGCATGCATGTCCAGGATCCTGACAGGATGGAAAAATGGAGGAAAGGGAGACTGTAGTGTGACCAGGCTCTGAGAGTGCTTTCTTTTCTCTCTCCCTGACCCATCTTGTGTGTGTACAAGTTCCCTATGGCATTAAAAAAAAAAAAAAAAAAAGTATATAGAGTGTATCTCTAAGAAAATGACACCAAGACTAGATTCCTGAAAAGAGTTACCAAGTTAAAATGTAGTCCCTCTCTCTGGGTCAAGCAGTTGGTATAATGGCTATGTTGCTGAACTCCCATGTAGTCAACCGTGGTTCCAGTAATGGAGCTGATGGCTTAAATTCGTGCCGGGCGCGTGTGTGCACATGCCCAAGATCCCAAGAGAGAAGAATGGGGGAGAAGGGACTGCAGCATGGCCATCCCCCCACCCCCCCGGGGAGGGTGATTTCTTGCTTTCTGACTCTCTGTCTCTCTGTCTTTCTGGTGAGCATATGTGACCTATAGCAAAAACCTCTCAAAAAAAAAAAATAAATAAATAAAAAAGTCCCTCTCTACTTATTCATCGGTTTAGAAAATACCAGCAACCTCGGTACATTAATAATAAGCAAACATTTAGAAAATGTTTGCTAAATGTGTTGTCAGCCTTAGCTGCTGCAGGAATTATTATCAATAATAAAAACCAGTTTGGGTCCAAGACTCCTCTAGTTACCTAGAGATTTATTTATTTTATCCAGAAAACAAATAGGGACAACTTTACTATACAATGAGATGCACATTTTTTTTTGCAAGGCATCAATAATTCACTGAAAATAATGTTATAATAGTGGCAGTGTGCTCATAGAGACTTTTCCTTGGGTTCAATGTAGGAAGTGTTATCTTCATATTTGAGAGACAGAGGCTTGGGAACATTTAAAAAGTCCTATTTCAAGGAGTCCCTTGGCTATTATCATCAATTTATTTAAAAAAAATAATAAAAAGAATGAAAGACAGAAAGAAAAGGAAGATAGAGAAAAAAATCGCAAAGTAAATTATTCTGTTCTCACAACCTGTATGTTAATTTTTCCAATGAGATAGAACTGCCCAAAGATTAAAACTCAGAAGTGGTGCCAGTAATTTGGAAAGCACAGATATGTGGTTTTTCTTTACATGTATCAGAACTTAACTGTAACTTATGCATCATATGTTAATGTGCTAATTTCACATATTTTTCAGTTATTAAAATGTGTGCAGAAACTTACTGCTAAAAGTCTTGCTTACTATTATTGCTATGCATATCACACTTCTAGGATAAACTGTCCATTATCCACATAACCTATAAAAATGATTTATTGTTCCCTTTGTTTTGCTCCTCCTGTAAAAGGTAGGCAATGAAACTTGAAAGTAAACTTGGCAAATTTTTGATAATCTTTTGGAAAAATGAAAAAAGAAAAAAGAAAGACATTTGAAAAGAATATTCCAGTATAATAATCAAGATTTATCTATATGCAACATAAAATACACTGCAATTATAACTGAACTTAATTTAAGTACTTCAAGGTTAACAGGGTTTCATAATATGACTACATAAAGTTACAATGCCAAGCAAAATAATTCTGCACATAACTTTCTCCAGTAGCAGAAAATACATAAAGCATCTAAAGAAGGTACTTACATTTGAGGGTTTAAGCTTGTTAATTATTGTTGTTTTGCCACTATTATCTAGCCCCAGGCATAAAACATGAACCTCCTTCTTCTTCAGGCCAAGCAAGCCTGAAAGTCTGTCTAGCAATCCCATATTGAAATTCGAATACTTACAAACCTGCTGCAAATAAGAAAGACAAAAGCTATAGCACCCAGATACCTTAAGTATGAAAAAAAAAATATATATATATACACACACACACACACACATATATATATATACACACACACACATATATATATAAAATTTAATAATTTAAAGATATAGAATGATACTGGGAAAACCATATGAATGTAGCTTTGCACTTAGTAAACAGAGCATAAGCCGATTACCAGAAAGGAGCCTTAACTTAAATGCAGACTGGCAGCTTATAACCCCTAGCAACACAGATAATGCCCTTGAAATAACTACCTTTCCCACGGTAATTTATGACATTTAAGAAAAATCACAGCCAGCCTCAGTATCACTTAGTCTGACAATTGTGATACTTGAAATCATCTATGAATTAGGCCATTATGACCTTTCTGGGAAACTTAAAATGTATGAACAATAGCGTTCATGTAGAGTCTGATGCTGATTCTTAGAGAGTTGAGAAAAACAGACTTTTGGCTATATCATTTGAGACACCGGCTAAATCTTTATCTGAAGTCAACCCCACTGGAGTATTTTATAACAATATAAAGTTATATTAAATTGACTGGTTTTGTTTGCTTGCTTGATTCCTTCAGTTTTGGGTTGAGTTTTTTCTCAGTAGAAATCGAAAATCCAGATACATTTCTTCTTTGCTCTTTGCCCTTATACTTGTATATTTTTATAAAATCACCACAAATCCATCTGGAGATTGGGTTTTGTATATAAATACCTATGCACACACACACACACAGATTGGGTTTTGTATAAATACATATGCACACACACACACACACACACACACAATTTTACCAAACCTTACTATCAGGTAGTCGGAAATATCCTGACACATATTCACGTAGAACAGAAAAATGCATCATGACTTTTCCAAGAATCCAATAAATATTTGTGAATTGTGACTATCCTGAAGTGTCTTACTAAGTGCTACTTTAAAAGAACTTTATCATACCAGTATAGAGTAAGAAAGTAGGGTTGGCCTCTGGCTTAGTGATTAAGGATCCCACATGGCAAACTGCAGTTACATCTGTGGCCCTGGGTGGCTTGAAAAACACACTGAGCCTTTTCTGTGTATGTGTGTACATGTGCACACACGTACACGCATGTGTCCATAATTCTACAAGATGGAGAAATGGAGGTGGAAGAACTGTGGATGACCATACCCCAGTGGGGGAGTACTTTCTCCTTCTTTGTCTCTCTCTTGGCAAGCGCATGTACTCTGTCAAAAAAAGAAAAAAACAAAGACAGTAAATACTTATCTTAGATTTTAATTTCATTGGCTCAAAAACTGTAAGGTTTACTTTGTTAATTTATCCCTAAGTGTTTATTTGTTTTACTGTATCAATTCTTAGGGAAAAACAACTATGTAGTACAAACCTTTACAACAATTTCATCAGCAATTCAAAGACAGTATTCTACAGTCACAACTGTTACCAACATTGCTTGCTATATGATAGCTTGATGGCTGCTCATAACCATCTAAGGTACTGTTAAATATCTACACTATGGTTTTGAAATGAAACTTTTCCAGTAAAGCTGCTTTGGGTCCATCAACCCTCGAAACATCACTATGTGGTAGGAGAAGAGACGTGTTGCCAGCCCTTAGCTGCTGCAGGAAGTGCCACAATTCAACTGTGTCCACATACTTCTCATTACTCTTCAAACATTCATCATTAAAGTTCTCTACATATTAACCTAATTTAATTGATTTATTTTCATATGCTCCTAAGCATCCTTGCTGCACTCTGGAAATAATTCTTGAATTAGAACTTCTGGAATTAGAACATCTCTTGGCTGTTCTCTGAGAAAGTGCTTCCTAAAGGATTACATGTAGCCTGGCAGAAAAGTCCAGAAGAATTAAGATGTCATCCACACTTAATAGGTTGGAAGATAAGCTGCAGAGAGATAATGGTCAGGCAAACACCATGAATGGTACTTTGTAAACTTCAGACATGTTAATCCAGTGTACTTATTGCTCTAAACATTCTTATTCGGCTTTCAATTTTGGACGATGAAATTTCATATTACCACCAAATGAAAAAGCCAAAGTTAAGCAGTGTTCAAATCAACCAAAAACTTTCCAAAAGCAGTTCAATACGTTTGCTAGGGTCGCTAGTACTCACCACAAAAGCCCACCTCTCCTTTTCCACTGTCATGCTTTAGGAAAAACTACCCGCGTGGAGTAAAACACGGGGGAAAAGGCAAAGAAGGATTCAACAACGGAGAAGGTAGGGCAGGGGTGGGAGTGCACCAACTGACTACAAAAAAAGGGGATGAGGAGATACCTGATCTTTGAGGTTACTCCGGCGGGCCCAAGAGCTAGGGAGGCACAAGAGTGGATCAAATCCGTCCCTGGAATGGAAATCTCGTGCTGGGGCTGGGGGTCGCTCAGCCCTCTTCTCTATGCGTCCAAACCTAACACCCCCGGTTCTGAGCGACGCCTGCACCAGCTGTACTAAGTGGGGTTACCGGCAGCCCCTGCCTCCGCCGGAGCATCAGTGGCTGAGCAAGCGCGTTGGCGCGCGGCGTTCCCATGGCAACAGTTCCTTCCGGTCCCCAAGCCACGCCTCCCAGCGGGTCTTCGCGGTCGTCCGCTGTGCACTTGCCTCTGTAATAGAACAGCGTCAGAAGAAAAGGCCAGAGGTACGCTGAAGAACTGTATTAGGTGTGCACACAGTGGCGGGGTGAACGGCCGCTCCCCGGCCAGGATTTCCGCAGTTCCTCGGTGAGGCATTATGGGAGCTGTAGGCGTGCGCACGGCCTTCTGGGAAGCGAGTCCTGGCCCAGGTCTCAGCCGCTCCCAGGGGTGGGCGGCGAGCGTGGCGCCCACGGGCCGCAGAAGGCCTTGGCTTTTTAACCCGCACCGGTGCAGCGTGGTGGCAGTGACTACAGGGCGCAGCGTTCTTTGCTCAGCAAGACGAGATGTTGTCGGCTTCCCGTGACATTGGCCGGCCTCTGGGATCTGACAGATCATAGACCCTGAGTCCTGGAGCGGCAAAGCTGTTCATGTAGTTAGTGAGAGGAGAAAAACGGTGTAAAGAGACAGGCATTATTTGGCAACGGAAGTATGTCTGTAATCGTCTTTCTTAGTTCTGGTTTCCCGCAGAGATTTCCACGATGCTTAATCTTGTGTGATTGGATTATAGCCCCCAGCGTCAAATCAGCATGTGGTCAGCCAGGGCATTAATAGTCAATACTTAAAAGTTAGCCACCTTAAATCCCACTTCATTTTATAGTAACAAATGACCCTGATTTTGAGACTATTTAGACAGGTACTTTCCCCTTTCTTTTTATTACTATGGCTTCCAGTGCACAGACTACAGAGCCAATCATTTCAAGAATCTAGGAATTTTTTGGTCGACCTTTCAGTTCGCCCCACCCCTCACCCCCAACCAAAGAATGGGCTTTCATGGTTAGTCAAAGAGTTTTCTTCATTTCCCTTCTTAGCCAGGGATTTGAGTTTGTTTTTTGTTTGTTTGTTTTCCCCTTTCCAGTAGCTTGTGTTCTGTTTACCACCCTATCTTTACTAGGGTAGTAAATTTAGACTTAACATTTATAATCAGACCTGTTAAATAGATTTAGGAGGGCAGGGAGGAAAAAAAAACTTAGAAGGAATTATGTCAAAGTATGGGGTACTTCTTGGCACTTCTCCACATTTCCAATTGTAGTTGTTATTTTGACAATGAATAACAATGTGGTTCTGCTAGTGACTGTTGAAAGGCCAGAACAAAATGAACGAACAAAAATCCTGTAGTAATAGATCCCAAAGTATTAATATACAATGTTTTTCTAAAATGGAATGTATATAAATACATATATATATAACTTATTAGTATGTATTCTCTCTGCACTTAAGCTTCCTGAGCTTCAAAAAGGTACTATTTATCTCATCTGGTGGTTTTGTGGATTAAAGCAATAACTCACTATAAATGTTTGGCATATAGGAGACATTCAATAAATAATTTCATATCTTCTTTGTCAACCTAAAAATGAAAGTAAAATGAGGCAAAACATATAAACTAAAAGCAGTTTATTTGGGTGTAAGAATGAGAACTACACCTCGCTTGCAGTCCCAATGAATATTATTCAGGTAGCCTTGAGCATGCTCACCCAGGTCTAACAATCCTCAGACAGGATTTAATGGCAAAAACCATAAGCAGGAGGGATGGAGTAAATGGTTCACATCATTGTTTTGAAATTAGTAATGAGGGTGAATTGATAACACCCTTTGTTACTGATGTCATTGTCATCAGTTTGACAGGTAGTTTGGGGGGTAGATGTTTTTGCAGAAATAGTCCTTGTGTCAGGTTAAAGTAGTCTTTGTGCAAGGTTGTGGTTCTGGCAGAGTTCTTTAAATAGGAGTTCTTGTTATCTGGTATACTAGTGTGAGAAAGCACCACATAGCCTTTCCAGATTTGTTTAATCAGGATTGACACAAATGACTCCATTTCAATTCTGAAGAACATGTATGCCTTTGTCCTGAAGTGTTTATTATATGAGGGAACCAGCAGTTAGCATAATGGCTATGTCGCTGGACTCCCACGTAGTCGACCGCGGTTCGTGTCCAGACCCGGTGGCTTAAAACTCACGCCGGGCGCGTGTGCGTGCGTGCCCAAGATCCCTAGAGGAGAATGGAGGAGAAGGGATTGCGGCGTGACCATCCCCCCTGGGGGGTGATTTCTCGCTTTCTGTCTCTATGTCTCTCTCTGTCTGTCTGGCGAGCGCACGCGCCCTATAGTGAAAACCTCTCCAAAAAAAAAAAAAAAAAGAAAATGTTTATTATATGAAAGAGATTGACCCACCCCCTTAATGGGGCAGTTTTTTCATTTCTATCTCTGAATGCTTTTACAGGGAGGTGTTAAAAATTTTCCTGAGTTCTTGGTTATTATGTCTCACTTTAATAACAGATAGAAGCTAATTTGTATATAGTCAGAATATAACATTATTTTTTTTCTTAGAGATAAGCAGAGACCTTATGTTCCACAAAACTTCTATGGACAAACTTACTGTTTGCTGTTTGAAGTTTATATTTTCTACCATTAAGGTGAGTTCTATTTTTGCATAGCGCAAAACATTTGGTGAAAACTTGCAATAACATGGGCAGATTAAACATTCAATTTTTCAGTAAATTTGGGCAGACAGGTAATTATTTGGTCAAAAAATTATGCAAATAGTTTTGTTAGGTGAGTGTAGTTGATTATTATTATTACCAGAGATGAAATAGTGGTCATAAAACCCATCTTTTCAATCATTTAGAAAATGTCTTTCTTGAAAATGTTAGCCTTGAATTGTATTTCTTATGATTGAATCTACTGTCTTGTTTCTCTGCCAACTAAAATTGCTCTCAAAAGTACAGAGGACCGGCTCCATAGAACAATGGTAAGGCACCGCTCAAGAGAAGTGGGATCCCATATGGTGACTGCAGTTGGAATCCTCAGCTCAGTCAGCCTGAAACACATAGGACGCGTGTGTGAGTGTGGGAGATCTGACTGGAGGAAAGGGATTGCAGTATAACCAGACTCTCTGGAGGGCGCTCATCTCTCTCTCTCTTTTTCTCTTTGGTGTATGTATACACACTATCATGAATAAAGAAAAGAGTACACTCAGGCTCAGCATAAAATTGTTCCACTTGATTTAAGAAGCTAGTTTGACTCTAGTTTTATTCTTGACAAATATTGTCTCTATTATGACAATAACAAGCTTAAAAAATGGTATGTGATTTTTCTTAAGGCTACTTATGGTACCTGTTTAAGAGAAGAGAGTTTTAAATACTCTCTTTACTGGTCTTAATTTAATACTGGCCTTTGGAACTATATAAGGGAAATTATTTTTAAAAAGATAAGAATGAGATATGAGTACAGCCCCATTCCAGTTAGTTCAGGAAACTTTTTATGTATTTTCTTAATAGAAACTTTAAAAGAATATAGAAAATCCCTAATTTAAAATTTATAGGAAATATTTGAAATGAACACTGATGGTCTAAGCCTGTGTTTGAACAGTTGGAAGTAGTGTGTGTCTTTTTATCATCTGTAATACAGTACTACCCTGCAGCGACCAATTCAATTCAATACTCAAATCTCACAAAATATTCTGCCAATGTAAAATCACTACAAAAATGTGTTTCACTTATTTATAA
Source organism: Tupaia belangeri chinensis (assembly GCF_000334495.1). NCBI lineage: Eukaryota > Metazoa > Chordata > Mammalia > Scandentia > Tupaiidae > Tupaia > Tupaia belangeri. Next base: position 510,652 of record NW_006209696.1, read on the forward strand.
TGAGTTATGTGACTTTGCCTAGATCTTAGTGACATTATTTATTTTGATAGATTATAACTATGATTTTACATCCAAAACTATTGAAGTGTCTAAAGAGCATCTAAGTTTAAGAGACTAACATAAATTACATTAAAGATATATCAATACAACAATACCAAAAAAAAAAAAAATCACAAATTCAACCACCAGAACTGTAACTTTTATTTGCTAATAGATATTTTAATAAACAGGCTTACTCCATCTGTAAGACCCTGATAATGCTTCTTAGGAAATCATAGAAAAATAAAATACAATAATAAGTAATTTGTACGTTGTACAAAAGTCTTATTATGTTGCTCAGCAGGTAGTTTTGCTAAACACCATATTCTTTCAGTAAATAGATGACATATGTAATGCAATTCACCACAAACAATCCCTCATGTTGAGAGCTGAGCATTCTCTAACACTATTAACTCGTAAGCATGCCAGCACATGAAAATTTACATGGAACATCATAATATTATAGTAGATTTTATAAGATGAAAACAACACCACCTTCAAATAAATCTGGACTACTTCACTGCTTTAGTAAAGTAGAAAATAGGTAGGCTTGCAGTTCAATTTGTTAACACTCTTTTACTTTTTTATCTCTCTACCATATTGTGAATACTCCCAGAAAAGAGAACATAGGCTTGTGCAATGAACCCAAGTGGAAGGCATATTGAACCTCCAGATGGTGATATAATGCCAAAGAGAAAAAAAATACAGTGCTGCACTTCCTTATTCTCACAAACAGATCTTTTCCCCCTTTTTAAGGATAGATGGGTATAGTGCTATATCCTTAATTAATGATAAATATCTTAATTAATGATAAATACTTTTTTAAAAGAGGTCATTTATGCTTATAGGAAGGAAAAATATTTTCAGGTGCAGTTTTTCATTACTGAAATATAGCTCTATGAGGGACTAGATGTCTCAACCCAGACATTTGTTATGTAGGTATTTTATATAAATATACAATTTAGTATTAAATGAATAAACTTTTAGAATTTTGTGCTATGAAGATTTTTATAACTCTTATTTTGAGTGCACTGTAACTGTTGACATCATCTGCTAATTAAAATTTGACATGGCCATTGAAATATATAAAATGGCTTAATCAGATACATATTTACATTTACATGTATATCTATAACTTCTGGCTAGGCTAGAATAAAAAAGAAAATGGAGAGCAGACTGATCCCATTATTCACAATCTGATTTTACACCAAACCTAAAGAATAAATGTGCATCTTTAAATTCCAACATGTTGAATTACATATAGCCTATCCAGAAATAAAGCACCAAGCATAGTGAAAAGATCACAACTTTCCTGTAGGATAGGGAGGGGTACAACAAACGAAATGACCACATTGCCCATGTATTTCTCTCAAGTGACAGAGGGTATTCATGTTTTTTCATATGAAAACAGACAAAATAAAATTATTTTTACTAAAATATTATTGCCTTGTGTCTCTTATTTTTCTTTTAAAAAATTCAGATGGGAGGGACCAGCAGATGGCATAATGGTTAATTATGTTGCTGGACTTCCAAATGGCCAACTGCAATTCAAATCCCGGATGTGACACCCTGTAACTCATTCTGGGTGCATGTGTGTGTGTCCCCAAAATCCCAAGGGGAGAATGGAGGAGAAGGGATTGTGGTGTGGCCATCCCCTCTTGGGAGTACTTTCTTGCTTTATGTCTCTCTGTCTCTCTCTGTCTCTCCAGCAAGCACATGTGCCCTATAGCAAAAATCTCTCTTAAAATTTTTTTTTTAAATAAATAAAAATTCAGATGGGAGCGTAAGTCTTCAAAATAGTGTTAGAGAAAACAGATGGGTTGAATATACAATGTATATCTTTCAGGATGTATTATTAATATTAACACATTTTTAATTTTCTCAGGGTTTGAATTATAACTGAATAGCTAAAAATTTCTGCATTTTGCTTTGTAATAGACAAAAATAAATAAGAAAACATGAGAAGTTTCTATGGCATTGAGAAGTTCTCACTTAATCTCTACATTCTAGAAAAAAAATCTTTTCAGAATCTGTGGAAAGTCTAGAATTAAAAATTTCAGGTCATCCGATAAGAAGTTTCAAAAAAATTTAGTGAAGATGCCTTTGAAATATTTTATATAACAGTTTTTTTCCCATTATGTACTACACATGCATAAATACCCACTCATTATGCATGTATGTATACTTTCCCACTCTGCAACTATTTAACACATTTCTCATTCATTTTATTATCCCTTCCCACCACCCCCATATTGACTTTTATCTCCTTCTTGATTAAAAATAAAACTACGCACATGTGACAGTTTTTACCTTCTACTGCAAATCTACCAACCTATCTGGATATAGCACACTGCCTTCCGTCTTGGGGTTCTGTGTCCCTGCCTCTGTCAAAAACTAGCCTCCCTACTTAGCTCCGAACTCTAACCCTCTTATCTTTCAAGGCCTTTTTAATAGTTATCCTCTCTTGCATAATCATTTCCCCTCCATATCCCAAATTATTCTCTATAAATATGCTCTAGCATCCATTATCTAAAAACAAACATCTCTGGACGCACACTTTTCCCTCCAGGGGGCATCCTATTTCTCTTGCTCCATTTATAACACAACTTTTTTAAAGAGATGTTTCTAAATACCGTGTACATTTGTTTCCTTACATTTTTCCTTAGCTCATTTAGGCTTTGACTCAATCATTTAATAGAATCTTCCCCTGTCAAGGTCATCAGTAACTTCAGTGACCATTTTTTGTTGTATTCTTGACTTCATAAAAACATTTAATCCAGAGGAGCAACTGCACTTCTTGTTTCTTCATTTTACCTTCCAGTAGACGCCTCAGTTTCCTCCATTGGCTTCTAATTCTCTAACTTCTAAATAATTGGAATGCCTTAGTGCTCAATCCTGGACTTACCTCTCTATCACAGCTTTGTCCTCAGTGATTTTAAAACCTTAAATTCTCTCTCTTTCTCTCTCTCTGTGTATACATATATATATCTGTATATATATATATATATATAAATATATATCTGTATATATATATATACATACACACATGTGTCAGTGTGTGTATATATATATGTATATATATAATTCAAATCTTGATCTCTGGCCCTGACTGCTCTACAGAACCCTCATCTTCACCTGTCTACTTGATATCTCTATTTTAATACCTAACATCTCAGGCATTATGTGGCTAAAATCAACTCTCAATTCTTTTCCACAAACCTGTTTCTTCTCTGTCATCATTGATCCAGTTGTTCATTCCCCCAATGTAGAATTCATCTTTTATTTTTCTTTCTTCATCCTTCATCCCTAATCCATTTAGCAAGCCCTGTGTTAAGACATATCTAAAATCCATCCACCTCTCTCCATTCTCACTATATCTACCCTCAGAAAGCCACTGCTTTTTGAAGTATTCTAATAACCTTGTATGCGTTTTTTTTCTTTTTTTGGAGAGGTTTTTCCTATAGGGTGCGTGCGCTCGCCAGAAAGACAGAGAGAGACAGAGAGACAGAAGGCAAGAATCACCCCCCAGGGGGAATGGCCACACCACAATCCCTTCTCCTCCATTCTCCTCTCAGGATCTTGGGCACACATGCACATGCACCCGGAGTGAGTTTAAGCCACCGGGTCCGGGACTCAAACCACGGTCGATTACGTGGGAGTCCAGCGACATAGCCATTATGTAACTACTGGTCCCAGCATGCGGTTTTTTTAACCCTTTTCCTTTTTGCCTCTTTGCCTCATCTGTTGTGTACCAAGAATACTGTTCTCACAGACACTTCAAATTCCCATATATTAACTCTTCTCTCTGGAATGTTCTTCCTCTAGATCTCAGAGCTGCCACGTTCATATTTTTCAAATACCAGTTTAAATGCCATGTCTTTAGAAAAGATCTCGAATACCATTTACTATAAAGGGGCCACCAGCATACCGTGTAACAGTATTAATTTAATTATCAGTTCCATACATCAGAATTTCCTTATCGTATGTCTTTATCATTAGGCCAATTCCATGAGACAGAGACTTGTCTTGGTTATCATGTATCCTTAGTGATTAGAATAGGACAGTGTACATAGTAGTGTTCAATAAATATTAGTTGAATGAATGAATTTACAGATAAGTGGATTTTTAAAGTCAGTATATATTATAACTGCTTAGAATTATTTTAAAATTTGATAATCTTAGATTTGTTATAGATGTACAGAAGTTAACGCTGAGCTTTGGACAAATCATGATATTTTTGTTGCTCATAATAAATTATAGATATTTAATGATTACATTCAATGGTAAAGTGATCAAGGTTGTGAGGTAGGGA
>NW_006209696.1:515033-535631 GCF_000334495.1 Tupaia belangeri chinensis
GGGAAAGGCTCATTTTCTCAAAGATGATTGGAAACTCTGAAGAAAATAAACAGATTATGTAAAAAATGAAATTGCTTTTCATTCTTGTTTGAAGTATCCATTTGTTGAAATCCTAAAAACTTAACAAGGAACTGAAATCTCTACAATTGAGTATAACTCATTTTCTTACTTGTTAGCATTGTTCAAAGTCAAATCTTTCAGATCTTCCTTTTTTTTTTTTTTTTTTGGAGAGGTTTTTGCTATAGGGTGTGTGTGCTTGCCAGAAGGATTGAGAGAGACAGAGAAACAGCAAAAAATCACCCCCCCGGGAGGGCTGGCCATGCCGCCATCCCTTCTCCGTTCTCCTCTTGCGATCTTGGGCATGCACACACATGCACCTGGCGTGAGTTTAAACCACCAGATCTGGGACTTGAACCATGGTCACCTACATGGGAGTTCAGCGACATAGTCATTACACCATCTGCTGGTCCCTGGATCTTCTTATTGTGGATCTCCCTTTTGTGTTTCTTTTTATATGAAAGTGATAGTTTGTTTTCTCCTGCAGACTTCATGTCATATCTGATCAAAAAATAGATTTATTTTTGTAAAGAATGACTTCAAAAAGAACTTTTAGTCATCATGTTATACCATTTGGTCCCAATGTCGTTTTTATTTTTTTTGCGTTTTTTTTTTTTTTTTTTTTAGCTTTAGCTTGCCTTGCTACCTCAGGACTCACAGAAATGACAGAAGAAACTTTATTCTTAGGTCTACTTAAAATTGAGTTACCTAACTAGTTCAGGTTAGTGTGATGGTGGTCCTAAAGAGTTAGTTTGATGGACCAACAGAAGGCATGGAGGTTAAGGTGGGTCCCACATGGCCAACATCGTGGTTCAAGTCTGGACCTGGTGGCTTGAAAATCATGCCGTGTGCATGTGCATATGTGTCTGCCTGCCCAAAATTCTAAGAGGAGAATGGGTCATCCTCCCTGGGGGATGATTTCTCAGTTTTCCTCTTTCTTCAGCAAGTGCATGTGTCCTATAGCAAACCTAAAAAAAAAAAGTTACAGTTTTGATTAATACATGTGAGTATGTATTCATTTGTTCTAATAGCAACATTTCAAAAATGAAAATAATAAATGAAATCCCGAAGAATCCTAGGGTTCTGGAGAGCAGTTTTATTTTTCAGTACTATCTTTTTTTTGGAGAGATTTTCACTGTAGGGCGTGTGCGCTCTGCCGCCATCCCTTCTCCGTTCTCCTCTTGCGATCTTGGGCATGCACACACATGCACCTGGCGTGAGTTTAAACCACCAGATCTGGGACTTGAACCATGGTCACCTACATGGGAGTTCAGCGACATAGTCATTACACCATCTGCTGGTCCCTGGATCTTCTTATTGTGGATCTCCCTTTTGTGTTTCTTTTTATATGAAAGTGATAGTTTGTTTTCTCCTGCAGACTTCATGTCATATCTGATCAAAAAATAGATTTATTTTTGTAAAGAATGACTTCAAAAAGAACTTTTAGTCATCATGTTATACCATTTGGTCCCAATGTCGTTTTTTTTTTTTTTGAGTTTTTTTTTTTTTTTTTTTCTCGCTATAGGGCGTGTGTGCTTACCAGACAGAGAGATAGAAAGACAGAAAGCGAGAAATCACCCCCCAGTGGGGATGGCCACGCTGCAATCCCTTCTCCTCCATTCTCCTCTCAGGATCTTGGGCACACACGCACGCACACGTCCCGGGTCCGGGACGCAAACTGCGGTCGACTACGTGGGAGTCCAGTGACATAGCCATTACGCTAACTGCTGGTCCCCTGGTTCCAATGTCTTTGAGACATGAAAAATTAAAAGTGTTATAACTGAATGTGAACATAAAATATAATATGGCTATTTTAAATGTTTAAAACAACTGGAATAGAAGGCAACTTCCTTGATAAAGTATAAGCATTCGAGATCAAAAGATATCACATAAAATTAATATTGGGTACCACATTTTATAACATTTAAGAATATTTTAAAATTTTATATAATCGCTTAAAACACACATTGATGATTAGACAATGCTTTCAAGTCATTTCTTTTGCATCTGATATATACTGTTTTTGCATTTAATAATAACAGAAGAAAATCATCTCTTAATTATCAATGGGGTATTTCATTGATAATTCTCTTCATTAAGTGTTTGACAGTCCAACATTCTATGTATTATTGTGGTTTTTCTTTTATGGTAAATTCTTTGGTTATGTATGTCTTAGAAATCAATAGAATTATTAGCATATAAATGTTAAGATTTGAGATTGCTTGGTATATTAATAAATTTTTAAAATAAGCTCTTTCTACTTTTGATATAATTTCTGATTTTATATATCAATATGGATTTCAACACCTATTGGTATGCTTATTTATATTAGAGATTTCCATCCTCAATATGTATTTTAGTTTCAAAATTATCAGTAAGAGTAGCATGACATAATTTTCAATCAGTCATTTCCAATAGTTTTTCTTTTTTTTTTAATGAGGTAACTAACAATTTTAACACAAACTCTTCTCTTACTTTTTTGCCTTTTCCTCAAATTTAATGGGACACCATCTGTTGCCATGTTCTACATCCATGCTTTACCTCTGATTTTTCAAAAATGATATTATCATAGCAGTATAGCATAACTAACACTTTAGGAAACATAGACTGTTAACAACTGTTTCTTCAAAATTCAAAATTAAGCTGACAGTTTTTACTCTATACAAAATTAATCCTAAGTATAGATTATCAAAAGTGTCCAAAAGACATTTATACCCTGTAGATATTCTAGTTTTCAGTGTCATAACCTAAGGTGGATTATGGTTAGCAAAATGATGAATAATGTGTCAGGAACCAAGCACATACAGAAGTCTCTACAATTGAGTGTAACTCATTTTCATTCTTGCTAGCATTGTTCAGGTATTGTGCCTCTCTCCCCCAGTGCCCTTCCCACAATGCCACGATTTCACTTTTTTTTTTTAAAATTTGTTGGTATAAAAACCTTAGAATTGTATCAAAACTGCATTTTTTAAAAAAGAATATGAGATTTCTGCATAGTGTGTGTATATTAACACAATTTTCTTTAAAGACATGTATGGCATGGGAAGAAAGTAAATTGAGAACCCCCCAAAAGCATTTATACACAGTAAATCTTACTTTCCATGCAATACAGAAATTATAAACAGCTCAGATTGTTGTTTATGATAATACTGTTCATGATATTCAGGATTTTTTTAAAGGTACTTTACGAATATTGCAATAATAGCTCTAAATACTATATCAATGAGTAGTCAAAGAAATTAGATTTAACAATACAAACATTGATCACATTGACAGAAAAAGTAGCTTGTTCAGTTGCAAGTTTGTTAGTCAATCAGTGACCACTGATTTTTTTCCACAGAGCTCTTAAGATAATATTTTTAAAAATGTATTTTAAAGATAAAATATATGATAATAAAACATGCATAAAGAAAAACTTCTTTATGACCTTAATAATGGCATTACTGAGTACATCAATATTCTAAAGAGACAAAAGTTACTACTTTGTATGAAAAATTGCCTAATAGAATCAATTATATTCAGACTTCTCTCTGATTGACTTAAGATGTGTTTAAATGAAAATTTAACTAAAGCAATTTTTATCTAAATGCATACAGTTCATCTACGAATTACTAAATGTAGGACTTCTAATTTATTACAAAAGCAGTAGAAGAGGACATTTTAAATTAGGTGTAAATGTTGAAAGTGTGTTGTTTACTCATCTTTACAAATTAGCATAATTTCAAAAATTAATACTATGTCTTTCTAGAACAGAAGTAAATTAAGATTGTTTTAAGTATGATGATATATAAATGTGGAAAAATTTGCATTGAAATGCTCACATCAATACTGGTTTTCATGTAAGCTCATATTTAATTCACGAGAACGAGGGTATCTATCTTCAGTTACTAATCCCTAACTGCATATGTGAAAATGGTGATTTTTATGTCCTTGGAGTTTTCTTTATACTAACGTATTATTTTGGGATAAAGAAAGTTTTCTCTCTTGCAGGGTGGCTATTCCCATCCCCACCCCCGGGGGCAGAGTGATCTCTCTCTCTCTCTCTCCAGGAGAGCATGCACATTATAGCAAAGTAAAATAAAAGCAAAACAAAACAAATAGATAGTTCTCCCATCAATGAAGGCTAATGAGACTGCTATTCTGATGCAAACTATAATAAATAGGTACCTGAAATAGCATTGTCCTCTTTTTATTTTGTAGAACACACTAAGCCTTATCTCAATAATACTGATTTATTAATTGAGTTGCTAAATTGTTATGTAACAAAAAATGAGTTTAGTATGATAAATTAAAGACAACCAGAATTTACGAATAATGGATAAATATGGATAAGGACAAAGCTTTACATGAGAGAGGATTTTAACTAATTCTGAAACCTTTCTAAACTTACAAGTCTCAGAAAACTGCTGATAATTTGTACTTTGTTTTTTAATGCAAAGTCCAAACAATATCTTTATATTACATTGAAAAGCAATCCTTCATCCTCACCTGTCAGGAAATTTTCCTTTAATGCCTTTTTTTTTTAATTTAAATTTTTTTAGGTTTTTGCCTTAGGGCACATTTGCTCTTTGAGAAGAGAGAGAGAGAGAGAGCAAGAGAGAAAGACTGAGAGAGAAGTGACATCCCCTCCTGGGATGGGGGTGGGGAGGATGGCCACATTACAATCCCTTTTCTTCTCGGGATTTTGGGCACACATGCATGCACATGTACCTAGCATGATTTTCAAAGCCACCAGGTCTGGTACTTGACCCACAGTCAGCCATGTGGGAGTCCAGAGTCTTAATTACCATACCACCTGCTGGCCCCACTTTTGTTATTCTTAAGAATGAAAATAGAGAGGTAAGACATTTGTGAGACATGGAAACGGTTTATTATCTATTAATGAGAATATGTTTTTTATCCTCAAAGGGACTGGTGTGAAGTGTATTCATGTTGGGTAAATTTAACTTACAAGCTAAGTGATGTATACTGATTAAATATATGAAATAAATTAAAATTTTAAAAAAGAATGAATTACTGGTGTCTAGTATTTTCATTTGAGGTGTTCTCTTTAAATAATAAAATAAAAATTTCTCTTAGTGATAAGAAATTTGATACTCTGGAAATTCAAGAAAGAACATTCCTTTGTGTTATTTAGAAGAAAACCTCTTTCGAGAGGAAAGTAAAAATGTAATAAAGTAGAACTGACTTAATGTTATTGAGATGCACAAATTTTTTTAAAGAATTATTTTATTTACTTTATTTTTTTACCTTAATTTGACCATAGAGGGACAGAGCGAGAGAAAGAGAAAACATGAGAAAGCAAGGTCGACCATGTGGGAGTCAGCACTCTTAACCACCATGCCATCTGCTGGCCTCAGACATGCACCAAATTTTGAGTTATTAGGTTATTTTTTAAAAGGGGAAGAGTATCTAGTGGTTTACTTTATTTCACAATAGAAGTTTTCTTTTAATTTCTTTGTTTTTAAGTAGTAATTTTGAGTCAATACTAGTAAGCTATATTAAAATATATCCTAAAATCTCAAAAGAGGAAATATCAACCAACAACAACAACAACAAAAATACTTCTGAATTAAGTCTCTATGTCTCTCTCTGTCTGTCTGGCGAGCGCACGCGCCCTATAGCGAAAACCTCTCCAAAAAAAACAAAGAAAAAAAAAAACTTCTGAATTAAGATCAAGAACTCAAGCCTTACAATTAAGACATAAATATTATTTTATGTATTTTATCTATATATTTATCATTAATTTGAATCTAATTGTTAGAAAAGATTAGTTAAAACTACATTTTGATGATTTGTATCTCCTAAATCTTTTTGTTTGTTTGTTTGTTTTTATCTGAAGGCATGCATATTGTGTCACAGGCTCTTATAACAAATCTTTGAAACACTTGCCTAATATTTGGCTTTTTAAGGGGTAATAAAATGATGAGGTATTTACTTTTATGTAATATAAGATTTTTCTTTTATTCACTAAGTAATATGTTAGATCTAGTCACAAGTAATCATCTCATTTCCTTCTTAGATGAGTTGTAAGAATTATTTAATCTTATTTGCATCTTAAAGAATCTGTTCAATCACTGCAATTCAGATTTATTACCTTTACTAGTACCAGTAAATTAGCTTGGGCAAGAGATTATTCCAGAAATGCTTTTGGAAAACAAACCAAAAATCCCTGATATTTTATGATTGGAGGCGTTTTTGAGGTTTTGAGTCTATACATAAACCAAAATGTTCACAACTGGATAACAAAATCCTTTAACTCCTGATGAGAATCAACTGTTAACAAAGAGAGTTACGTAGTAGATCCAGCAGCATGAGTACTTCTGTCAGAGGGAGTTTGGAGCTTAACAAGTCTACAAAAATTTAAAGTCCAAATTATTTCTTTCTGTAGGAGACTGCAAATCCAATTCACACTGGTCAAATTCCTATTCAATTTTTAACATAAAAATAATATTTTTCTTAATGAAAATGTTCTGTGGAAAGAGAGCACCTCTAGTGACATGGCAACCATAGCAAGCACATGCTAATATCTAAATTTTAAGCCTGACTGTCGCTTAAAGACAAGGACAGTATAGTTAAACACATCTTTGTGGAAAAATTTTATGTGTACACAATTCACTCTAGACATTTCTTAAACTGAACTAAATAAGGCTCATACTCCTTTTGCAGAACATTATAAAGATTGAAAATTGTTGAAAATGTTGATTATAAAAACTGAAAGTTAAGTGATTTTAGTACTTTGTGTCCTAATAGAAGAATATTACTAATTTCACCCAGTGTACTCCTCTTACCTTTGAAGTCTTTCTATAAACAAAGTAATAATCTGTGAATGTAGAATAATATGAATCTCTTTTACTTTCTGGGAATCGAGCTTGGAAAAGTTAGGTGATTTTATTAAAAGAAGTGATACATCTGTTTCTAATCACTTTGCTATATATATAAAGGCATGGGCAACAACTGTGAGTTTATAGTAATAGCTTATAATTTATACTACACTTAATTTATTTTAAAACAATAATAAATTTCCCTAGTTAATGCTATAGAAAAGGCTAATTATCATCCATTTCAATATTACTTTTCAAAGCACTTAATTTTCAGTTAACAAAAGTCAGACCCCCTACCCTCAGCGAGTGCAAATGTTTCCATTTGTGTGGTAGGACTCAAAATATTAAAGTTTAAGTTTTGCAACTCCCCTATTCTCTCGGTCTCTTCTAAGATATTTTTAGATTTGCTATTCCACCTCTTATGCTTATAGGAATAGAGTGGAGTGATAGAAACTGAGAAAGAAAAAAAAAGGATGGAGGAATTAAAGAGAGAAGAGGTTTTAAGAAAGTTTTAGACAATTTAATAAAGGAAAAGGAAAAAACTCTAGTCATGGTGAAAATTCTGAGATCCAAGATTTAACCCATTATCTTTCAGTGCAGAAATTTGATAGAGGTATCAAAAGATTTTTAGGAAATGTAGTTAGGTGATACATAATCCATTCTTTACCTTCTCTTCTGAAGACTTCCTGTAAATCCTTTCCAAGCATTGGATTTGGATTTGTTTTTCATTCATTGATTAAGACAGGTTTTAAAACTATAGCTGGAAGGCTGTTTTATTCAGGTTGTTGTTGGAGAGATTTTTACAGAGTAATGCAGAATGAAAGTATGGCATGCTCAACATATTTACCAATACTATACGTCAATGCAAAAATGTTGTAATTCTTGATTCTTATTAAGACAACAGTTTCACAATTTCTGATTGCATTTTTAGTTTAATGATTTAAATAACTCTTTCCTTGTAATTGTATATTTATATTTTTTTCCCCAAATATGCTGTAGCTGTATATCATGAGATGAATTGACTACATACTGGAAATTGACTATCCAGAAAATGAAAGGAAGATCGTTTCTTCAGTTGTTTGATTTAAAAAAAAAACAGAAACAAAAACAAAAACTTTATAAATCCTCAGTAGTAAAGCCCAAGAAATTTAAAATAGGGCCAGGCTGTAGTGTGGTGGTTAAGGTGGTTGAGTCCCACATGGCTGACCGCAGGGTTGAGTCTCAGACCCCGCAGCCTGAGAATCATGACAGGTTTTTGTGTTTGTGTGCCTAAAATCCCAAAAGGAGGGAGAAATGGAGGAAAGGGGATTATAGGGTGACCATTCCCCACGGTGGGGTACTTTCTCACTTTCCTTTTCTGTCTCTGGTGAGTACACATGCCCTCTAATAAAATTTGAAAAAAAAAATAAAACAGGTACATAAGTGTATGTGCATATTTCAGTTATCAGAGTCTATTCCTGAAGACTTGTAATTTATAGAAGTTACTGTTTTCTTCCTATAATTAACCTTTATCCTTATGCATTTTAAACAGTTTTGATTACTGAATAGTTACACCAGTAAATCTCAAACTGTGTCATGCAAAATTTTCAAATGAATATGCTATCTTAACTAGTAATACTCCTGGATATTATAATACCCTTAGGATCATGGGCTCCGTAATCAGTAGACAGTCAATAAATAGGTATCCTTATACTTTAATGTTTCTTTTTTAATCTTGCACACATATTTCAACCTATTCTGACCATGATGAAGTTTGAAATTACTCTAAATACTATCATGCTTACAGTTCTGGAAGATAGAAATGTAACTTAAAAGAAATTTTATAGAGGATATGGGGTGAGAGGCAGTGAAAAGGTAGTTTCATAATACTATAAAAAAATGTTAGGGAAGAAAAATAAGTACAAAATAACCAGATATAGAATAGGATCATCAGACTTTTTGAAGGAAAAATATTCTAAACAGTGAGTTTAATCTTGCAGGCATTGAATGTCCATCCCACAGAAGTTTTAATTCTTTAATAGAATTTATTTTATCAAAGTACACAGATGTTGCTGTCAGTCTTATGCACAACTGTATTTTTCTATTCCTTATTTTTCTAAATACCTTTTCTGTTGTATTATAAAAATAAATATATATGGTTAATAAATTTAATCTGCTTTACATCAGTTCTTATTTAATATATATCTGAAGACAGGTAAATATGAAAACTTTATATTTTCTCTGAATGTGTCCAGGTCTGTGTAAATGTATCAAGCAAACTGCAGATAGTCTATGAGTGATGCATGACCATGCAGGCCGATAGCTGGAAAATATTGCTAGCTATTTCTGACACACTTACTTAAAAAGTGATGGATTTTCCACTTTTTCCTTTTTTAGTATACTTTCAGGAATACTCTAAAGATTCTTCTTTCTAGCTCTATTTTTTTTTAATGAGAAAAATTAAGCTATGTTAGGCAAAAGCAAAAAGAAAATATGTTGAAAGGCTTAGTGTAATGAGACAATCAACAAAATCTAAAAGTAAGGGGAAAAGCTCAAGTGAGGATCCTTTAGTTGAAAGAACATCAAAAAATGTAATTTGGGTAGAAATTTGAGATGTGGGTAGGGCACCTTTATCTCTGAGATCAAAGAAAAATGGATTTATTATATCAGCATCTTTAGACAACCTGCTGTTTTTTTTCCTTCTTTTAACGGTCTCCTTAGTTTTCCTCCTAGCGTAGCAGTCATTTTGTTTTTCTTTTTTTTTTTTCCAGTTTCACAGGGAGCTGCTGATTTTACAATTGAATTTGTTTACCAAGTAGCACTATTTCAATAAGTTGATTCAGCTCAATTCATTGAAACATATATGCCTTTTTTTTCTTTTTTTGCAGCCTCTGAGAACATTATGACTACAACACACATTATCTGTGTTTATATTTTTATGTAATTATATTATGGATCCAGATTGATAACACAATATTTGCTAGTGTGTAAGATGTTTATACTCTCTTTGGAATAGTCATACTTATTTTTTAGAAGGTTTGGAAAACAGCTCAGCATGTCCTTGTAACTTATATTTTTTTTAAAAAAAGAATTCTTAAACTTGCAAAATTTACCAATATAGGACAGTAAGCTAAATGTGTTTATTTTCTTGGGTCAGCATATAGCTATTATAAAATTTGGTTTAAATGAATCATTTTATATGAAATCTAAGGCTATATTCTTAATTCTTTTATTCAAAGCAGTCCTACTGAGGACAACTAATTTTCTCAGTGCTTTGATCATTACGTTTGTAAATATGTGAAGATGAACCAGGGGAGCAGTCATAGGCTTTTTCTATTCTCCAGTCTATGAAAACCATTAGAGCAGTGAGCTCACTGTTGGTCTTTCCAGGAGCGATCTTCATAAGGTAGTAGAAAAATATACAACTATTAATTAAAAAATTAGAGGGGAAGAACCTCTAAACTACCACCTACTATGGAATATGATACTATAAAGTTAATTTAAAAAAAAAATCAAAGCTTAGAGGATTTAAAAGCACAGTATTTTTCTCCCTCTCCCTACTCGATAACCCCTTTCTCACCATAGTCTTGCCTGACACGAGTTCACTACATGGAATCATCAGTCATTTCTGCAAATAATGCTAACATCAGGTGCCAAAAGTGAAACTATTAAAAATAAAGTAACAATACAACCCATAGAGTTGATTATAATGATCTAAAAATAAATATTTATGTCAATATGGGAGCTACTTGGTCACAAAACATGAAAGGTCAACTATTTCTCATCTTCCATCAAACTCTAAGTACATCATTGAGGAAACCACGTCTGGACAAATTTCTTTAGGTTAATCCGTGAAAACTTCCCAAATACAGCCATACAAAGTTACACATCCATGCTGAGTTATTTACCACTGTGTAGCGATAATCTGCAGTGGGCGAGGGTTTTATGTGCAGGTTACTCAGAGAGGATCTATGCAGCATGATTTTACAATCCAGGTTGGAAGCATGAACATGAGGTGTGTGCCCATAGTCTGAAAAGGAGCCTGCGATTTGTGAAGCGACGTTTTGAGAGTCAGAAGAGGGTGATAGAGAAGATGTTTTTCATTTTAGAAATGCTGAGGCACAAAGCACAGGTGTTATCGTACTTTCATACGTGAAATCCTTTCTCTTGTATATGCATCATGTGTAAACGTAAAGTCTGTATGCTGCTGACTATTCGTCTCTGGTGTCCAATGAGGATGACCCCAATTCTTCTAATGTCACTGAGAAAGAGAGAGAGAAACATGAATGAATATGTAGATCTGGTGAGTACAAAAAAAATGAATGTTTAGATAATGTTAAATATGCTCCATGCCACATTTGCCAAAAATCATGCAGCTTAATTGTTAAGCACAGATATAAATGACATCAAGAATTTGTTACTCTTTTCTTCTCTCTAGCTCCATAGAATAGATCAAGTTAATCTCAAATAATACAAGGAAGAATTTTATACCCAGGTACTATGTAATATTCAAACATTTTATGGGTCTAAAAAGTATATAATTTAGGTAATTACATAATTTGCAACAGTATTAGTAAATGGTGAATATGTATAATAAAAGGTATAATGTGGACTCCATTTCAGTTCTCCTTTCAGTAATCTCAAAAAAGACATTATATTCAACTATATGAAATTGCCATTACATCTTAAAACAAAGACAATATCATATGGCTTAACCTAATCATTTTAATATCTAGTGTTTTAAGCACATTGAGCATTTTTATTGCTCCTAAACAAAGGATGATCTTTGAGGCAATGGAAGATGGCTGACTATTATAACATACAGAAGGACCTCCAAAATGACAAGATAATACATACTCATTTGATGAAGGTAATAGAAATTGATTATGCAATATTAGTGTATATGAGTAATAAATAATTTGGCAAGGTAAAACTTTGTTGGTATGAAGTCTATGATGTGAACAACATGTATTTTAGAAAGCATTTAAAACATTTTAAATAGCTATTTGATATATATATATATGTATTTTTTTGGAGAGGTTTTTGCCTTAGGGTGTATGTGCTTGCTGGAGAGACAGAGACAGACACAGTGAGAGGGGATATGAGAAATTACCCCTCCAGGGGTGTTGGCCATGCTTCAATCTCTTCTCCTCAGATCTTGGGTACACATGCACACATGCCTGGCATAATTTTCAAGCCACTGGGTCTGGGACTTGAACTGTGGTCAGTGATGTAACTGCTATGCCGTCTGCTGGTCTCTAACAGTTAATAGTGTGATGTTTAGCTTCTACAGGAATGGTAGTCAGAAATGGTAAGGAAAGACTGGTAAATGGTATGCTAACCTAAATTAAGGTATTATTGATATAGCATTTGAGTTTATAAAGCCCCGAACAGAACATCTAATTAGAGCAAACACTTGTATCACTTACTCAATATTCATTCTTGAAATCAGGTCAAAAGTCGTAAACCCTGCTGCCATGAAGTTATTCTTATATTGCCCCATTTTTATAGAATCCAGCCAGTCACCGACTGTGACAAATAGAGGATATTCGGAAACTTCGCCAGGTGACTCTGGCATTCTATAAGGTAAAAACATGTAGATCATTTAAATGCTAGATGAAGCAAGAATTACCACATTTTAATTCTCCCTTTATAATATTCTTCCATATCATGTTTTTATCCTCTAATTAAAAATCAGGTCACCCATCTTATCCAAATCAGTTACTTAAAAAAAGTTATATTTATCAATAGATCATTTTTATATGGTGAAACTATTATTAGTTTATCTTTTGTGCTTTTGTTGTTATTGGTCTTACACTTGACAGATCTTGAGAAACTCACATATTTCTATCTTCTTTGTACATTTTTCTCTTTCTTAAGATGGGGTTTTGAAACTTGAGGAATACCTCACCTTCAATCACAACAAGGAGAATAACTAGCTACAGGCTGTTCACTCTTAGCCTCTCTAACATGCCAATGAATCCATGTCGTTTTGCCTTTTCTGAATTTGGTGCAATAGCTCTTTTTATGGTGAATTAATTGATCCAGCTTTCATTTAATTATCCTCAAACATTCAATGAGAATTTATTATTTATTAAAAATCAGTCTTCTGTCATTAGAGTGTCGTAACAGTAAGATTTGCATACTTCCAAGCAACAAATGATGTAGCCCATTAATAAAGTACAGAACTAAGTAAAATCAATGTAAGTTTGCGTTAATAAGAAAAAGGAATCTAGCACTGATCAATTTGAAAGGCAGAGATATAGCAATCATTTTGTTTCTAAGATCTGATATAAGTGCCATGCCAATTGTAGATATTTTTAAATAAAATAATATAAATGATTATTTTAGAAAGGTTAAAGTGTATATGTGTGTATACCTACACATTCACATGTGCTATATATATGAAATAGTGTGTGTGTGTGTGTGTGTGTGTGTGTGTGAGTGTATGTATGAAGTCTTCAAAAATCATGGAAAATTCAAGGTATGAGGAAACTGCATGGATTTCAATTTTTTTGTATCAAAATATACTTCTTAAAAAGTATTGGTGAGTAAGTAATACGTAATGCGGGGGGGGGGGGGGAGAGAGAGAAAGAAATAGCACTTCCAACAGTGTTTTGATGTTGTGATCTATCCTCAGCCTCAGCTAGCCCAAGATCATAGGTAAATGTGTACCCAAGGTACTCACGGGGGTCTCCAGAATTGAAACAGAAACATTTCCTAGTGAGATTACCTTACGGAGGATTACAGGTTTTTTTTCTTTTTTAATTTTTTAGAGAAATTTTTGCTATAGGACACATGGTGGAGAGATAGAGACAGAGAGACAGAAAGCAAAAAATCACCCCCCAGGGAGGATGGCCCTTCCGCAATCCCTTCTCCTCTATTCTTCTCTCGGGATCTGGGGAACACACACACACGCATTCAGTGTGTTTTAAGCCACTGGTCCAGGACTGTGGTTGACTACGTGGGAGTCCAGCAATGTAACCATTATGCTATCTGTTGGTCCCAACAGGATTACATCTTACTATTGCTCTACTGTCCATCTCCAAACTCTAACTCTACTTTGTTATACTTTTTGAAATCCCCACTGGTGTGTGTATGTATGTGTGTGTGCGTATTACCTAAAGTTAGAAAAAAATATATGAAATTAACCTTAAAAATCTCAGTAAAAATAACTCAGAATTGTGTATTTAAGCCACTCTGGCAATAAACTGTATTACTCTTCTTACAGAAATAAATGAAAATTGATGTTAAACAATTTTTTTTAGTTATAGTGTTTTCATAGAAATAGATGTATTAGCCCAATAGGATAATAAATGAATCATTTACAAATTCTTAGATCCAGAGTTTATATTAACTAGTAACGCAGTAATAACCTTCTGTTTTAACTATTTAATGTTTGAATCAAAGCCGTATTTCTTAAAACATTAAAACCTTATTAGAAATGAATCACTAAAATATTTTTATCAGAATATTGAAGATTAATCCAATTTTTATTTACTTTCTCTTTTTCTAAGTTTATGTATTGAGAGAGAAACAGAGAGACAGAGCTAAAGAGAAAGACAGGGTCTCACACCATGATCCTCCCTCCAGCCTTCCTAGGTGGCCCAGGATCACAGGCCCACAAGCACACACGTGGCATGTACAGGTCTACCTGGGAACCACACTCCAATATTCCATAGAGCTTCCTGCATTGCATAGCACTGCACTACCTCTGCGCCCCTGTGGCTAGGCACCATTTACTCTGTTTTCAAGTTTTCATAAGATTAAAGAAGGAAGTAATCCATGGAGACTTAACTAGAGCCATAGCCGTCAACATTCATATTTGGAATATTTCATCATAATGTTTTTACCATTCTTATTTGAACTATTTCATCTTTAAATAGAAACTGAAAATGTGTGAACATGTAATTATACCATCTGAAATAAGAATCCCCCCACTAGGAAGGAAAAGGGTAAATACTTGTTATGTATCCCTAGTATTGCTCTGCTAAAAATATATGGCAGTCAGGGTTAGGTTCCTAAGATTAATGCTTATGGTGAAAATCGAAAATCTCTAACATTCAAAATTACCCTTAACAACTCTTTAAATTATCCTTAAATTACCAAGACACCCCCCCCCCTCTCATTCACTTTCTAGTGGCTGTATGCACTTGCCAGAGAGAGAGAGAAAGAAAGGGAGAATCAGAAAGCACCTCTCATGAGAGATGGTTGGGCCTTAATCCTTTTCCTCAATCTCTCCCTCCTTTAGTGATTTTGGGCATGCATTGTATGCACATGTGCCCAGTGAGTTTCAAGCTGCTGGGTCTGGGACTTGAACCACAGTCAGTTATGTGGGAGTACAGTGCCTTAACCACCACACCACCTGCTGGCCCCTAGCATGTTTCTGAATCCACCTGCTCTGAGACTTGAACCATGCAGTACAGCACAATGGGCCATGTGGATCCAACTGCCTTAACCACCATGTTAAGGCTGATTTATCAGGACCTTTCTTTAAGGATCACAAGTTGTTTATGGTACAATTCCTGAAGGGTTTCTCCTGGAATTCAGGATAGAGTGCCCACTAACGGCTTAGAATTCTTTTGTTTAGTTTTTCTGTGATTGCTACACTGACTTCCTTTTTTCTAAACTGGGTTCTAGTTGAAGTTGAAGACAAGAGTGAATAGAGATGGGATCAGCAGTTAGCGTAATGGCTATGTCGCTGGACTCCCATGTAGTCGACCGCAATTCGAGTTCTGGACCCAGAGGCTTAAACTCACGCCAGGCGCGTGTGCATGTGTGTCCAAGATCCCGACAGGAGAATGGAGGAGAAAGGATTGCGGCATGGCCGTCCCCACTGGGGGGAGATTTCTCGCTTTCTGTCTCTCTATCTCTCTCTGTTTTTCTGGCGAGCGCACACGTCCTAAAGCAAAAAAAAAAAAAAAAAACCCCAAAACCAAAAACCAAAAAACAAAAAAACAAAAACTTCTCCAAAAAAAAAGAAAAAGGAAAAAAAAAGTGAATAGGGATGATGGAAATCCAGCAATTTTCTCTCTTTATGTATAACTAGAATGTGCATAAATTACATGTATGTACACTGTACTCTATATTGAGTCTGGTTACCCTTAACATTGACTTCTGTCCTTTTTACCCCTACTCTTTATACTCTTCCCCTCACACATATTGCCCATTTTGGAGCTTTTAAGTCACATTTTTTCTCCTATACTATAAATTTCAATGCTATCTGATTGTTTCATTTTAGTTAATACCAGAGTATTTCATAATTTGACCTGCAATAAAGATTAGTCATGTTTAAAGGTTCAAAATATATCATAGTGTCTGCCAACGAATATCAACTATACAGGCTTTTTTTTTTTTTTTTTTTTTTTGGTTTTTGCTATAGGGTGCGAGCACTTGCCAGAAAGACAGAGAGAGACAGAGAGACAGAAAGTGAGACATCACCCCCTAGGGGGGATGGCCACATCGCAATCCCTTTCTTCTCCATTCTGCTCTCAGGATCTTGGGCACGCACACACACGTGCCCAGCATGAGTTTAAGCTACCGGGTTTGGGACTTGAACTGCAGTTGACTACATGGGAGTCCAGCAACATAGCCATTACGCCATCTGCTGGTTCCAAGTATACAAGCTTTTAAAAATCATATTGTACTCCACAAAGATATATAGTAAATCAGAAATTACAATAAAAATAAGAAAGCAATTTGATAAATGTAAAAACAAAAATACTGGGATTGTTGCCATGTTTTTTCAAAGTTTCATAGAGATGTTAATGTTAATAAGTATTATTACCAAATAAAAATTCATAAACTGCAAAATAATAAAGTCTCCACAGCAAACAGGGTTAATAAAGTTTTCAAATTATAGTCTTTCTCAGAATCTTCACTATTCTAATGTACATTTTGAATACATACAAGAATTCAGAATAGCTTCTGCTTTATATTCCCACATTATTTGACCAGTGACTATACTTTGGAAAATACTGCTTTACTTCACTGACTAAGTTTAAATATCAAAAGGAACAGGGCACCCTTATTGCTTACGAAGATAAATAAAACCACATATTGGAAAATTGAATGTTCTTTTTCAAAACAATGTGGCTCTCGTATCTTTTAATTACTTGTCAAAGAAGTGTGTTGAAACTGAACAAAATTAAAATAATGTGTTTAAGTGACTTTCCCTTCATAGGCCTATGCCATTCTTAATGTATAGACATAGTCAGATGACTTCCACTTTTCTCTCCTGAGATAACACTGGAAAAACTCTTGAGCTTTCACAATTTCATATACTTGGTGGGTGGAAATGTAATTTGCAAATTTTATATGTTTAGCATAGAAAGGTGATGGGGGGACATTCTGTATACTAGATGACTTCAGTGGCCTATTTCCCTGTTGAAAAGAATTCACTCTTTTCTCCTAGAATGTTTCAATACCATAATTCCCTTTCTCTCCACACATCTCTAGTAACCTGGTTACTCTTTGGCCTTTTTATGACTGTGTTGGCAGTTAATTTAGTAAGGTCAAGGTCTCCTCATTGTTCACAGCCACTGTGCAATAACTTTTCTTTCACCTTATCTCATAACGAAGTTGAAAAATATTCCTATTTTCTGGCTTCAAGAGCTGGGTACCATCATCCTCACATGAATTCTCTGGGATATTACCTAATAAACAATAAATGTCCTTTCTTATCAAACACGTACAATGATAAATTCAGCCTACCATTTGCTGAACCTGTAGAAATTTCTCTTTGTTGATTAGTGGGCTCTGCCCACCTGAGAAATGTCCTTATAGCAAAACCTGCAGTTCATATTTGGAGAGTACATGTGGTAGAACAGAATATCAAGGTTCTGTTTTTTTCCTCCAAAAACATGATGAGGGGCTAGAATTAAGTAATTCAGATATGATTATGTTCAAGTTAGTTTAGAGAAAGGGCTGGAGTAGTGGTATAATAGGTAATTTGATAGTATAAGGGGTAATAAATATATGCTCCCAAGAGTTTACATGTAAATATGTTCATTTTAACATGTATATGTAAAAATAAATGGCTCCAATAGAAGTTTTTATTTTAATGAGCACTTTGAGTTCACATTTGCCTAGCCTTTTAATTTAGAAGGTTCTTAGATGCTAGCAGATGTTATGGTGGTTAAAGTGCTGGAGTCTGACATGGTCTTAGGGTGGTTTGAGTCCAAGAACTGGCAAGTTGAAAATCATGATAGATGTGTGTGTGCGTGTGTGTGTGTGTGTATGCTATCTGTATGTTTGAACATTAAGAGGGATAGACATAGCAGGAGTAGTGATTTTTAAAAGCCTCTCATAATTCTGAATAGAGTACTTAAAGCATGGTCCCTAGAGCCAGAATAATCATCACTAAACCTTAATAAAAGCTTGTTTTGTGAGTAAATAATCCAGGGTCAGGAACTAGATTTCATGTAACATTCTCAAGAGGAGAATGGAGGAGAAGGGATGGCCATTCCCCATGAGGACTGATTTCTCACTTTTCCTCTCTCTCTCTCTCTCTGGTAAGTCCGTTCACCCTATGGCAAAAATTAAAAAAAAAAAATTCTTAGAAAGGTTACAAATACATAACATCACTGCCATTAAAAAGCAGGAGGGTTTTTATCTTCAGAAATTTTCTATATTTTATATTAATCATGCAAGTATTATAGTAATAAATCTATTAAAATGACTCAAAAATGTTATATTTTGAGAAACTATTGCAAGGGAATATTCTCTGTTAATAAGAAACAATCACATTTGATGACTTTTGCCTCCTTACTACTATAATATAAACTTCTTTTTTCTTAGCTCTTACATTTATATATGGATAGCAGAACCATTCGAATAGGGTCCATTCTATTTTATATTGCTTTTGCTTCACATATTTATGAATATTTTTCATGTTGCAATACTCTTCATATTCAGACTCATGCCTGATATTCTTTATGCTGATGCTCAAAAGATTGCTAACAATATTGTTTTATTATAGATTATTGTGCAGTGTTAGATCATGTATTTTTTCTTTTTTGCTTCAGTTAAATAACTTCCTTAGGACAAAATTCCTAAAACAGAAGAATTTGTTTTTAAAGATTAATTTCAAACTCCTTGAGGACAGGGACCGCGTCTCACACATCTTTCTAAATATTTTCTGTAGGCCCTAGTGCAATGCTAAAAACATTATGGAAGTTCATTAAATAAATGGTGATTTAAACTTGAATATTAAATTCTCTACATAAACGTTTGGTCCATGGCATAATGGCTGATTCATAATGAATGATCTGTTTTCATTTAATTCCAGTAAATTAAAAAAATTAAAATATATTAAGTACTTGTTGATATACTGACTAATCTATTAAGGAATGTGCTGGTAGTTTAATTTATTCCTTGTATTGTTAAAATGTTTGTTGATTTTGTGTTTATAGATTTCAGGGTGTAGAACAAGACAGTTAAGGTAGAGTCAGTAGCCCTGGTTAAGGCTTCAGACAAAATTACAAGAAGAAGTAGATCCACAATAGCAATATTCACCTTATTCAGTATCACTGCTTTTATGAGTTTCTCATCTCATGACTGAGATAACACTTCACACTATCTAGTTAATCTATGAAATAATTTCCTAATATGCACACCACGTACCTAACCTATGAAGGAATAATTTACTTAAATGGCGAAAAAAAGAAAATATTCCCCTTGACAGTTGAACTTAACATTCAAATTGAACACAAGTTAAATAAATGAAATATTTTGATACTTTTTAAAAATATGTCACTTTACTCAGAATATTATAAAACAGCAACTGCATATAAAATGCCATATATCTTATGACTATTCCATGCTTGTGGGCAATATTTTTTTGTTCCAAATAGTCTGACTCTATAGAGTTAATTGGGAATGTGAATTATTTTTTGTCACACTTCTATTTTCAGGAAATTATCAGTTTTGTTGATATTACTAATTATAATAATGATGACAATTGGTGGAAATTACTAAAGAATGAAAACTAAAATTTCAAAGTTAATTCATAAATTATCTGTATGTTTGAACATTAAGAGGGATAGACACATAGCAGGAGTAGTGATTTTTAAAAGCCTCTCATAATTCTGAATAGAGTACTTAAAGCATGGTCCCTAGAGCCAGAATAATCATCACTAAACCTTAATAAAAGCTTGTTTTGTGAGTAAATAATCCAGGGTCAGGAACTAGATTTCATGTAACATGCCAAATGCAATTCACTGGCAATGGTTGTCAAAATGTGGTTGTGAAAAGGATACTAAAGTAGTATCCGGGCTCATTGGGGCTGAGTGTTATAACAATTAGTAAGCTCTGAAATATCAAGGAAAAGAAGCAAAGCATATATTTGCCAACTGGAAAAATTCAGTCTACAGAAATGCCTGAGGATATAATTCTGGAACTATGTTACTGTCATATTTTCCTCATTTCTTTATGTTGTACTCACTACCTTCTTTTTTTCCCCCAAGTAATGTTCTTCAAGTGGCTAAACACTGTAGGAAGATGTTTAGGGGTTTATCACCACACGTTTGCTATTTATTCCCAAGAGTGAGGGCATATACTCTGCATCCTTGTATCTGTCCAGTGAAATATGATAAAACAGGCTGTGTGCCACTAAAAATTATTTTGAGGAACTTAATATACTCCTTCTATGAAGTTTGATTAGCCCAAAGAAAATGTATCTGGAAATTTCAAAATGTGATCCCTTTTCTTGTAATCGTATTTCTGAAACAGTGCTGAA
>NW_006209696.1:535662-537578 GCF_000334495.1 Tupaia belangeri chinensis
GAAAAACTTATGTTTTCGTATGATTCCATATGGTACTGTGGGAAGAACAAGGATCTTGGAATTGGTGAGCCTCATTCAGATTCCTGACCTACTAATTACTTGCTTTGTACCCTTTGTAAACTTATCAAATTAAGTCTCCATTTCCTTATCTAGGTACATAAACAGTCAAAGTGTCCACTACAATGACTGGCACATAATGGGCTCTCAACAACATGGAGGTAATAGTTATTGTTGATGACACATACTAGAATTTGTGTCAGTATTAGTGTTGACATTAGTGTTGACATTATGATTATCTTGTTCCTGCAGTTTCATGTGAATTGAGATTAGATCTTCTAATGGGTGGGTAGATGTCTCACCTCTCCTGATCAATATTTCCTGTTCTTTCTTACAAAAATTTTTAAATTTTTATTTATCACCCATTTTCTTTCTTTTTTTTTCTTTCCTTTTTTTTTTTTTTTTTTTTTTTTGAGAGACTTTTGCTATAAGGTGTGTGCGTTCTCCAGAAAAACAGAAAGCGAGAAATCACCCCCCAGGGGAATGATGGTCACACCTCAATTCATTCTCTTCTTGGGATTTGGGCACAAATGCATACTACCCAGCATGAGTTTAAGCTGCTGGATCTGGGACTCAGACCACGGTCAACTACATGGAAGTCCAGTGAAGTAACCATTCAGTAAACTGCTGGTCTCGATCATTCAATTCAACACTGATTTTGACGAGTCAGTTATTTCTCTATCATGGAAAACTTCATTAAAAGTGCTTGCCTCAAAAATCAAAACAAAACAAGTTGTCCGTAACTTGGTATATAGAGATCAACAATTTAGCAAGTGCTGATTGCTGCCTAGGTAGCAATGAGGAATATTTTTTTTTTTTGAAATGAACTGAAAATTTTATATCAAATTGTTGGAAATTGTGCTCATAAGATAGCATTACTGGTGTATTACTAACTAAACAGAGAGAGGGAGTATCGTTCAGTCTTACAGAATTGCATTCCTATAGTTCTGTAAAGAAAAGTTTCTTTCTTTCTTATTTTTTTCTCTTCCATTTCTGTATCTTGTTGAGATTTAGAGTGATCACACTCATGTACCTGGCATACTTTTTAAGCTGTGTGGACTGGGAGTCAAACCTTGGTTGGCCATGTGGGATTTGTTCCCTTAACTACTAGGCTATGGTGCCAGCCCCACAGAGTTCTTAATTATGGTACTGGGATGAGATTTTTGCTACCTTCCTAACCCACATATTACTGGAAACAAATGCTTGCAAATTCATTGCACTTACAAGTACTAAGGAAGGTAATGTTTGCCATTCTTACGAGCTTAAGTTTTACAAAACTCCTAACTGTGACCCAATGAGTAGTGAGGACTTTCATTGGTGCATTGACCTAGGCAGAATATGATTTCTGAGGCAGTTGACTTTCAGACTGGCACTGTCCACATGAGTAACTGCTGCCCACCCCAGGATGCCACCTTTGAGCCAATGGTTAAGAAGCTCATAACCTATGCAAATCTTCAGTGACATACTGGAGACCTAGAGCAGGGAATGGAAAGAAGCGTTGTTTCCCTTATATTGTAGCTCTGTAAAAAAGGACACTGTCCAGCTGGTTACAGCCTAGTGCACTCAGTAGGCATCAGTGTGTGGTGGAATCAAGGGTAAAGGATGATGGAGAATTAACATGTAGGACAATGTGGATGAGGTTGGAGAGAGAGGACTTGGTGAAGGGACACGTATGGGTATTGAGCTAATTCATGCTTATGAACTGTGGAGCCCCAGATGTAATTCTAGATTTTTAGAAGTATACTTATTTGGGGTTAGGAGCAGCTACAAGTTTGATCCTGAGGATTAGGGAATAGGGAGCAATAGGTATTTCAAAGTGCATGGTTAGGCACTGACTGCCCCAGATGCTCTTCCCTACA
>NW_006209696.1:537609-541649 GCF_000334495.1 Tupaia belangeri chinensis
GCCCTAAACTAGGCCTTTCTCCTAGGGCTATGGACCATGGGACAGGTACAAATCATTCTTTGAAAGGTAGTTATATTGCATTATTATAAAATGAATGAAGGTGAGAGGAGCTTGAAGTTCACATTTATAAAAGGATAACTGACTGTATAGTAGTTTTTCAAATGACTGTTTTTACAGTTTTTCAAATGACTGTTTTTACAGTTAATTGGATTTTATCACCACATTCACTTGTATAACCACATACTTTCTTGAGTAGTAGAGGAAGCAAGCTTGTTAGGAACTGCACTGAGCTCCCCCTGGGAGTGCATCTCACACATAAGAATGTCAGCAGAAGAAAAGATGAGAACTGCTCCAAATTATGAAAGCTTTCCCCAACCGACATGTTTTCTCTTAGGTGCTCTGACTTTTGAAAGGAAAGATTACAGATATAAGCTTTATGACATTTCTAATATGTTAGTGTAACATTATTAAGCTTTGGTTTTCATAGCCTCCCTCATTCCCCTCTGTTGTCATAATTTCCTTCTCTCTTACTACCCTGTCAAGAGAAAGGATAAAAGCTTCTCAGGTAAATCCTTGAGAAAAAAGCAATTAGAGTGGAATAAAAACCATGGGGACTTCATGGATGAGAGTGCTGTGTTTGTGCAGAAGTCTGAGAGCAATCTGGGAATCGGGGATATAGAGAAAAGGTGGGTGTAGGAGCGTGTGGTAAGAGTGACTGTGGATTATACACGTAGACTCCTTGTGTGTCTGAGAGATACTAGGGAAGAAAGATTGAAGTTCTACACCATGTTATGTTTCCTTAACCCAACATCTCTCTGGGACAGACAGCTGGGTTCTGGGATTTAGAAGAGGAGTGACAGTGTCATAGTTTCATAAACATAAAATGAACCAGGCATTATTTAGCTAATTATTGCTATTCTTTAATATACCACATCTTGTCTCCCTAACCAGTTCTGTTCTCTGGGATCAGGAACAGAGTAGGTTTGGCACTGGGGTGAAAGGATGAACAAAGGGAGCCCCTCCAGGCCGCCGTGAAAATAAGAATGCTGATAAAGTTTCAGGCCTGATACTCATAGAACTCTGGTTCTTTTTGTTTCCCAAACAAGAGTGTATTAGGAGCAAAAGTGGTAGCGCATATGTCTCTGTCAGAAGCAAGGATAGCAAATCAGTCACAGAAACCTCCATTTGGTCTCCCAGAGATTAGACCTCAGAATTGAATCAAACTGCCAACTTTATATAAAGCACCCAGCTCCCAGCCTGCGTGTGGCAGTGCCATCACAGAGCTTGCCACTCACCGGCCTGTCCCGCTGGACCCCTGCACACCCCACTAAATCACATGCCTCTGGTTCTCAGACATGACCCTTCATCTTAACCTCTAGTCCTTTTTACCTTGTGGCATTTTGAAAGAACAGAGAAGGAACTGTTGTGTCTGTTTTCTTCACAAGGAAGGCTCTAACCTGCCTGTCTCTATAGCCATAGGACATGAGGCAGCTTTGTGGACGGGCACTGGCTGTGGAGCCTGTTAGTACTGTACCACTCCACGGGGCCCACATTCCATGGCTGCAGTTTAGAGGTGCCAGTGTCCATAATGCAGACCAGCTTTATGACTCCTTTATACTAGCTTTCTCCTCAGTGTTAAAGCATGCCAAAGTCTCTTCAGTAAAACAAAAATAAAGCACAAGAAACATTTCCTCTAACTACTACTCCTTCTCATCAGAGACAAGTCTCATGGGAAAAATGATGTATTATGTATTGCTCCTCTGTGATCTTGTATACTCCTCCCCTATTGCAATCTATCTCACAGTTTTACTGAAAATTCTCTGACAAAGTCTGTACATGAACACCTGAACACCTCAATGCTAAATCCAATGCACACAATTCACTTTTTCTTTTACTGAAGTTTTATTTTTTGGAGTGGTTTTTGCTATAGGGCGCGTGCACTCACCAGACAGACAGAGAGAGACATAGAGACAGAAAGCAAGAAATCACTCCCCAGAGGGGATGGTCACGCCACAATCCCTTCTCCTCCATTCTCCCCTCAAGATCTTGGGTATGCACGCTCACATGCCCGGTGTGAGTTTTAAGCCACCGGGTCCGGAATATGAACCGTGGTCGACTACATGGGAGTCCAGCGACATAGCCATTATGCTAACTGCTGGTTCCTATCTTTTACTGAAGTTTTGTGAGGTCTCGGACATGATTCTCCTGAAACTCTGTCCTCCTTTGCCTTTTACCATATAGCTCGTGCCCCGTTTTCCTCATTACTTTCCTGGCTCTTCTTTCTAGTCTCCTGTGGTACTTTATTTATTTATTTATTATTATTATTTTTTTTTTTGAGAGATTTTTTGCTACAGGTTGTGTGCACTCACCAAAGAGACAGAAAAACAGAGAGACAGAAAGTGAGAATTTACTACCCCTCCAAAGGGGGGATCACCATGCCACAATCCCTTCCAGCAAAGTAACCATTACACCATCTGCTGGTCCCTCCTCTGGTTCTCTTTTTCGGTTCATATCTTAAATCTTGGTGCTCCAGCAGGGCTGCATTCTTTTCTTCTGTTTATTTGCATTCTTTAATTTCTTTCTCTGTTATTTTATTTATTTATTTATTTATTTAGAGAGAGAGAGAGAGAGGAGAGAGAGAGACACTTTTGCTATAGGGCACTTGTGCTCGCCAGAAAGAGAGAGACAGACAGACAGAAAGCGAGAAATCACCCCCGGGGGGATGGCCACACTGCAATCCCTTCTCCTTCGTTCTCCTCTCTGGATCTTGGACACGCCCACATTCACATGTGTCCAGTGGAGTTTAAGCCACTGGGTCCAGGACTTGAACCGCAGTCAACTAAATGGGAATCCAGCAACATAGACATTACTCCAACTGCTCGTCCCTTTCTCTGTGATTTTAACCTCTTTAAAGTTTCAGCTACAATCTATATGCTGATGATCATCTGTTCTATATCCGTAGCCCAGATCTTTCACCTGCATAGCGACCTATAACTGTAACTGCCTTTTGAACATCTCCATTTATACACCCCACAGGCATTTCTTATCTTTTACAGCTTGCTCACAGTGATCTCATTTCTATTCCCAAAACTTGTCCCTCTTCCTCTCTCTCTTAGTGGTAATACTATCAACCAATTTAAGAAAGATACTTGATAAAAGCCTTGATTCTTTTACTGCCTTCTTTCCCGTACTCAGTCAGTGGCTGGGACACACATTGCTTTTCCTTGCCTAATAATAAATCTATTCTCTTATCTCTGACCCCAAGTTTAGTCCCATTTCAGAAGTCAGACCCCAGTCTTTTCTGGCTTTGATTGCTGAGAGCACCTCCAGTCTGTTTCAAGTCTCATTCTCCATTTTGCCCTCACAGTCTGAATCTTCCTGAGAATATTTTTTCAGAATTGCAGACGTGATCATGCCATCCTCTTGCTTAAAAAATTTTCAATGGCTGTCCATTGCTTTTATGATAAAATCTCAAGTTCTTCCCCTCACCCCACCCCCTTTTACTGCTTCCTGTGTTGGAATGCTTTAGGGAAGATGGGCTAGAGTAATAGTTTAATCTCTAGCTATTTCATGCTTGGCTTCACTTTACTGAGGCTGCCAATTAGTGATTTAGAGGTGAACTCTTATGTGCTCTGCTGTGAACTGTGCCTGTTTCGAATAGTCCTTGAAGAGTCTTGGTCTTATTGTCACTAAAAATCTGCACTGACTCGAACCTGTGACCTGAAGTTGAATATCTGTATATCCTCTTGGCCATCCCTTGTGTCAGGAACATGAGCTTTGGAAATATTGTGGTTAGTTCTAAGTCCATTTTAGCCTCAATAAAGAAATACAATTTCAACTTAATATTTAAAGTGTAATATTTTCAGGCCTAGAGAATAATCTTTTTTTTTTTTTCCTTCTACACTTCTCCTTCTTATAATTGCTTTTCATAGAGAGGTAAGTAGATCTCAACTCTACTGACTTATAAAATGATACATGAGTGCCTTCATTTTCTTGTCATATGCCCTTTTTTGGTTTTAGGAATGGAAAGTAACAAAAAC
>NW_006209696.1:541672-548218 GCF_000334495.1 Tupaia belangeri chinensis
TCTTTGCTCCTGGCTGATTCACAAATTGCCCCTGTCTTGCTTGCCATTTCAAACAGAGGGACAGAACACAGGATGGACGAGAAAATTAAAGGGGCTGCACGCACACAGAGATTCCACTTTTAAAGGTAAAGAAGCATCAGTAAATAAAGAAATGCTATGTAAATAGAAAATACCCACAGAGGAAAAAGTATAAAGTTATTGAGAAAGATTAGAGAGAAAAGAGAAGGGGGACCTATTTTATAGGAAAAAAAATCCATTTTTAAGTGTTAATAATTTGCCTTTTCAGCTGATACATAAAATATGGTTTATAGAAGGTCAACAAGACAGTTACAAGGCACACTCTTTTCTTTCTCACTGCTGTTCTTGTCTGTAGACCGAAAGAAATTATGATTGTCAAGGGGGTAAAGAAATCAACATTATGCATCTTACACAAGGATGTCCTCCACCAGGGTGTGAAGGGCACTGGGATTGCGGATCAGTTTGTCAAGGAAGCTGACAATGTCAGTAAATTTTGGTCTGTGATTTCTCTCCTTCTGCCAGCAATGGAGCATCAGTTGGTGTAGAGATGCTGGACAGCCCATGGGAGCTGGAAGTCTGTAACCTTCTTCAATGGACAGAATGACCTAAATGCAAACATACACAGATTATTTTCTTTTTGGGATAATAACACATGTGATAAATTCCATTTTATACAAGCAGTAGAAGTAAAGTTTTGGTAAACATGAAAACTTGTGAGTATAAGGGGTTTAAGTAAAGATACATAGAAAAGTTGTGAACAAGAATTGCAAGTAGTGCCACAGCGTCTGCTGACTTCCATGAGAGAGAAATATAGTTTAAACATGTGCAATTGGTATACAAAAGGTAAGTTAAGTTACATCACAATCCGAAGGAATTATTTTTGTGTTTTACCTTGAATATCTGAAAACTCAATTAAAACATCAGAAAGTCAGCAAGAGACTGATGCATTTAGTGCAAACCACATGTCATGAATGTTTTAACTAAAATACTGCTGAAGCACTGATTTCCTGAATCATTTCTCATCCTTTTATAATAATGTCAACATGTATTCTTTCACAAACCATCATTCATTCTTTTCTTTTAATCACTGACTTAATTTTTCTCTCTCTTCCATCTTTCCCTTAGTCTGACACTGACCTGAATATGAAGTCACTCTTCCATAACTTCCAAGGTCATTTAATCCTTACAATGATATTAGTGAGAAGCTTAAGGTCATAGAGCACAGGAGCAGTCACTGAATATCCTCTGGGCCAGTGCACTACAGCAGAACTTCTATGATGACAGATATATTCTCTCTGTACAACAAGGTAGCAACTTCTCCCATGTGAAATATGGTACTTGAAATATGACTAGTAGGATTAAGGGACTGAATTTTACATTATTTTATTTTTAGAGAGATTTTTCGCTATAGGGCCCATGCCCTCACTTGAGAAACAGAGAGACAGAAAGCCAGAAATCACGGCTCCATCACTACCACCCCTCTCTAGGGGGGAATGGCCATGCCACAATCCCTTCTTTTCCATTCTCCTCTTGGGATTTTGGACACGTATGCACACAGGTCCTGCATAAGTTTCAATACTCCTGGTCCAGGACCTGAGCCATGTTCAACCATGTGGGGATACAACAGCATAACTATTATGCCATCTACTGGTCCCATGAATTTTTAATTTTAGCAAGGTTTTATTAATATAAATAGTCACATGTGGGACCAGTGAGTGGTATGGTGATTGGAGTGCTGGATCCCACATGGCTGACTCTGCAGTTCAAGTACTGGACCTAGTGTCTTAAAAAACACCCCAGGCATGTGTGTATGACAAAATCACTAGGCGAGAATGGAGAAGAAGGTACTGCAATGTGGCCATCCTCCCTAGGGGATGGTTTCTCACATTCCCTCTCTTTTTCTGTCTTTCTCTGTCTCTCTTTGGCAAGCACATGTACTCTATGGCAAAATTCTAAAAAGTTAAAAAAAAAAGTCACATGTGGGTAATAGCTATTCTATGGGACAGCAAAACTCTAGGGAAAAGAATCTGTAAAAACCCAAAATTAAGAGTAAAAACAAGATGACAATAAGTATATTTCTTGGTACTTAGGAAATTACGCATGATACAGGACATTCATCTATTTAATATATAAGTCAAGTGCTTACTTCCTAGCAATGTGATGAAATGATCCTGAATTTATATAGCTTGGGTTTTTGGGAAATGTTCAGAGTTATTCAATGAATATTTATTCCTATATCATCTCTGGGAGAAAAACAAGAGAATTTGGTCTTCCATTATTTGTACTGAGAAAATAGACATACAAACTAACATTTATGCTTTTTGTTTTTTTTAAGATAGATTTTTGCTATAGGGCACATGCACTTGCCAGAGATACAGAAAGACAAAGTGAGAACTTGCCCCCGGGGGTAAAGGGGGGAGGATGGACATGCTGCAATCTCTTCTCCTCCATTGTCTTCCCAGGATCTTGGGCATGCACATGCATGCACTTGGTGTGAGTTTGAAGCCGCTGGGCTCGGGACCCGAGCTGCGGTCAGCTACATTGGAGTCCAGCAAAGTAACCATTATACCATTTGCTGGCCCCTGCAAACTAACATTTAAGAGATGCACAATTTAACCCCACCCTTTCCCCTGGGGACCCAACAGCAGAAACAGAGAAATGCAGTATCAATATCATTAACAGAAGAATTGATTTTTATTATAGCACCATCTACATTTTCTCCCTATTATGAGAGAGGAGGGAAAAAGAGAAGGGGAGAGAGCAGAGAGAGGTATTTTTGACATGTCTTGGTGTGCCATGATCCTACTGCTTCCCAAGAAGACTTGCAAGTGCAGAGAACTGTGCCCAGCATGTTCAGGCTGACCCAGAACTGGATCTGGCCCTCCCATCCAGCCTCTAGCCATCCAAACTGGTTCTGTGTGCCTCTGAAACTGCACCTACACATTTTTATAATTTCCTTCTTTAGAACACAATCTCATTTTAATTTATTTTTTAACTGACAGTATTTGATGTGACTCTAAAATGTCCTTAATTTATATTAAGGAGCAGTTTATAAAAAAAAGAAGCAATAATATTTCTTTAGAAACCTCTTTAGCTGCTTGGTTTTAGCATTTTTAGTATTAGAGTCTTTTGGAAGAGTCCAACCCGGCGGGGCTCCAGGACCCGTCTGAGCCCCTTGACCTTTGAGCATCGCTTCGGGTCGGTTCAGTGAGCTGGCAAGGCCGCGACTGTATGCCCCCCGACCTTGGAACAAGCTTGGGTCACTTAGCATGTTGGCAAGGCCGCCTGCTATTCGCTCCGGGACTGTGATAGCCTTGCTGGGAAATGACCCCCCTCTGACTCCCCGATATACTACTATAAAAGAATTACATAGCTCCCTCATACATTTTGAGTGTGTGGTAAGATTTCCCGAAAAGTCCCCCCGACCGCTCCCCTTTACCCTGACCACTTACTGTTAATTACAACGCTTCATTGGGCACAGTAAAGGGTGTGCTAAAGTTCTTCCTGATCTTTGGAAGGCCCCTCAAGACACATTTAATATAAATAATATTTTCACGTACAATAGGACTAGGCCGAAACTGGCCCAGGACGCTCTCGTCCCATGGTAACTAATGTTCTAACAAAATACATAACAGTGGTGCCATAGGCTACACAAGTGTATCCACAACACCATAAACCCATTTTAAAGTTTTTCATTAACTTATTAGTCAATTCACCACCAGTTGAAAAGGCTGTATGCCCGCCCTCATCAAGCTGCTAAACATCGGTTGATAGTTAACTCTGCTTGCTGGAACTGTTTCCTGAAACTGCACTGCTTGAAGTTACCAAGAAACTGCTTTCATCAATCAAACTATTGTTGAACTGTATTGATGATTAATAGACTTGCCCTTAATCAAACCCTGAATGGTTTCTATTGTTAAAACATTATGAATTGATCATTAGTACACGTAGCCCCTCTCCCATTTACTTGCATGTATCTCATTTTCAATAAAAAGGCACGGTGATTCCTAGCAGTTGTCACTCCTCAGAGAGCGATCTTAGAGGAGTGTCCGGCTTAGGACGTGCATGAATAGGCACGGGGCCTTAGTCTTTCTTTCCTTTCCATCGTCGCCTCTGTCAAGCCAACCCACCCCCACCGAGGCTGGTCCCCGGCAGTCTTTTTTATTTAAATAACCTCATCAGTATCTTTGTGCTCAGAACACTTTAACCTGTCAGGATACTAGTATTCCATTACTGAATGACATTTTTTTCATCTGTTTCTGACTACTTTTGCTACCAAAGATTTTAAGGTATTATGTTATGTACTTTAGGGAAATAAGACATGAGTAAAAATGCCTGAAATGCACCAAAACTATTGTGGATATCTTAGAAAAGAAGCTAAGAAGAATAGATTAGAATTCCATTATAGAATAACTTTGAAATCCCACTGTAGAAGCACTTATAGTTAATTTGCCAGAGTTACTTAATTGTAAGAAGATGGAATAAAATAGGTAATAAGTGAATAAAAAATAGGTGATAGTCTGAAAAAAAGATAGTTTCTTTTATTGAGTATCTACTATGCTTGGTGTGTATCTACCATGTGCTGGTGCTTTGTATATTTTTATTCATTTATTTTTAAGAATAATTATTTATTTCATTTTATTTATTATTATTTTTTAAATTTGACCAGAGAGAGACAGAGGGAAAATGAGAAAGCAAGTTGCCAGGTCTGGGACTCAAACTGCAGTCATGTAAGAGCCCAGCACCTTAACTGTCATACCACCTGTGGGCCCTCTTCATTTACTTTTTTTTTTTTCATTTTCTTAGTATTTTATTTGCATTTTGGGAGAAGATATACAAGAAACAATGAATTTTCTCAAACAATAGAAAAAGTTTTAAAGAAAAAAAAAAACATTTTCAAAGAAGAAAACAAGTCTCTTCAGCAAGCACTGGGCCACTGCAGAGGGACCAGTGAAGTGGAAGTTACACAGAGGAAGTAAGCTCGGATTCATCCACAAACGTCTTGTCTAGTTCTGGAAAGCTCCCAGTGGGCCATCTCTTGGGGCTGGTAAGCAGCTCAGGCTCGGGCTGCTGGGCTCCATGTCTGAGTGGCTCACTCTCCAGGGGGCTGCATCTGTTTGCAGAACTCATGGAGCAGCTGCTGCTCCAGCTCTGTCATGGCTCTGTTGAGGGCGTAGATCTCTGCTTTTTGTCTTTGCTTCAGCTCCTGCTGGTCTGACTTCTGCTTAGCTTTCTCAACTCTGCTCACAGGTTCTTTAACTTTGGGTTTCTCTTTATGAGCAGGTGGATCCATGGTTGGCTTCTGGGCACTTCTTAGTCACTTCTCATCCAGCCTCGGGGCTCCGGGAACCACCTTGCCTCCGCCGCGTAGCAGACAGGCCCGGAGCAGGAGAAACCCTGCCTCTTCCAGATCACCGCCCGGAGTCCCCTGCCCTGAGCCTTCATTTACTTCTTAAAATAACTCAATTTTGTAGTGATTGCTATCCCTGTATCTTTTTATTTTTTCCTAGACAAGGTCTTGTTCTTCTTCCTTGACCTGTCAGCTAGGACCACAGGCTCTTGCCATCATGCTTGGCTCTGTCAGTGGTGCCCAGGCCAACCTTCAGCTCATGATCTCCTGCCTCACCCTTCTAAGCTGCTGGGAGCACAGGTGCATACCACAGTGGCTTACATGTAGGTTGGGCGGGGAATCAAACTCCACCTTCCCATGTGGTCCAACCTGTGGAGCACATATCTTAGCAGTATGTGTCACCTTAACTGGGCTGTCCCTGTTCCCTAAATGAGAAAATGTAGACACATTAGAGATTAGAAAACTTCTCTAGATTCAAACAGCTAGTAAGTCACAGAGTTGGAATTTGAACTTAGTTCCTTTGGACTTCTAAAATTCTTCTCTGGCTATTTCCCAGAATTGCTTTAAAGTTCTCATTTAAATACTCTAATACAATTTTAGTTGTGATTTTCCTGTTATCTTTTATCATAGAATCTACTAATTGGACTTCAGTGTTTTCATTTGGATCCCAAGTTTAATAACCTATATAAGTCAAAAACATATTTACATTTTAGTTTGCAAAACTCAATCACCAAATGAATAGTCATTTCTGAATGCTTTGGAGTCTTCTATACATCCATATTATTACATCTATTACATCGTAAGATTTATTTATTTATTTATTTATTTATTTATTTTTTTGGGGAGAGATTTTCGCTATAGGGCGTGTGCACTTGCCAGACAGACAGAGAGAGATATAGAAACAGAAAGCAAGATATCACCCCCCAGCAGGGATGGTCATGCCGCAATCCCTTCTCCTCCATTCTGCTCTCGGGATTTTGGGCACGCTCGCACATGCGTCTGGCGTGAGTTGTAAGCGGGGACGCGAACCGCGGTCGACTACGTGGGAGTCCAGAGACATAGCCATTACGCTAACTACTGGTTCCCAGATTTATTTTTTTTTTACCTGATTTTCCTCTAAGGTGACCCATACTTGAAAACAGGACTTAGGGAGGGCGGAGGGGCCCTGCGCCGGCCCA
>NW_006209696.1:549204-551772 GCF_000334495.1 Tupaia belangeri chinensis
GCAAAACAAAAGGCAAGGTATGCAGGACGTAAGAATTGGAAAATTATTTGCTGAGAACATGTATGTGGATGTGCTTGATTGAGCCAATGCACAGTGTATTTTGGATGGAAAATTCATTTGTGTGTTGTGATGGTGTAAAGTGAATTAATAAACACACACACACACACACAAAAAAAACAAAACAAAAACAGGAATTATACTTCTAGATTTTTCATTCTTATCATGTACTGAAGTGCCTGACATATTAGTAAATATTATTGACCTCAATGAAAGCCATTACAAGAGGTTTTGGATTTGTCCTGATAGAGGAGCAGAGTCTTAGAAAACCTTGAATATCAAGCTACCCAAAGTGGATGCAAAATGCAGAGGATGACTGCATTTGATGTTCTGTTTGACAGAAATATTAATTTAAAAAAAGTTACACCAAGTAGCATTGTCCAAAATGATCTTACCATCTCACTCTAGATTTCTTAGATAATCCAGGTAAAGCTGGGGGCTTGCTCTTTTCTAGGAGAGAGGAATTCAACACAAACTCAGTTTCCTGTAGGAGAGCATCTTACTCTTCCTGTCAGAGGAGTGACAACTTCCTCTTGGCTCTAGGTTCTTAGCTGTTGGGGAGCTGAGTTTCCCGACTCCTGTGACACCCAAATCCAGACTGCCTGCCTATTCTGTTCATTCCCTCTTGACAAAGTTTGTCTCATACCTGCCCTGTGAGAAGAGAGAGTGAGGGGGCCAGCAGGTGGCATGGTAGTTAAAATGCTGGCTCTCATATGGCCAACTGTGCAGCTTGAATCCCAATCCTGGCTTGAAAATCAACACCAACTGTGTGCGCATATGTGCACCAAATCCTAAGAAAAGAATGCAGAAGGGATTGTGGCATGGCCATCCCTCTTGGGGGGGCTGATTTCTCACTTTCTGTCTCTTTGTCTCTCTCCAGTGAGTGCATTTATCTTATGGCAAAAACAAATGAAAAAACAGAAGAGAGAGTGATAAAAGTATGGGGCCTCACTTGGCATCTTTACCCATAATGTGTCCAGCAGAGCATCTGGTCCCAGTAAGACTGGGAGAATTATTGGATGCATGACTTTTCTTCTGTTGATGTCTGGCTTTTAAGTTTCTTCAATTCTTTAACTTATAACCTTGTGAAGTTTGTCTTGAACCCTAGATTATGGCTGATGCCAAATATAAGCATCTTACAGGACAATAGTAATGCCAATAATAATAACAATGGTGGCAGGGACAAGCAGATGGTGTAATGGTTATGTTGGTAGACTCCCATGTAGTTGACTGTGGTTTGAGTCCTAGACCTGGTGGCTTAAAACTCATGCTGGGCACGTGTACGTGCATGCGTGCTCAAAAATCCCTAGAGGAGAATGGAGGACAAGAGATTGCAGTGTGGCCATCCTCACTGGGGGTTGGGGGGATGATTTCTTGCTTTCTGTCTCTCTGTCTCTTTGGCAAGTGCATACATCCTATAGCAAAAACCACTCTAAAAAAAGTAAATAAATAAAAATATAATAATAACAATGGTGGCAGTGATAAAAACAAAACAGATATTAAGAGCTTGTGTGTACTTCCAAGTACACGTGTATTAATTCTTTTAATCCTAACAATAACAGTATGGGATATGTATAATTGTTGTATTGATTATAAAGACCAAAAATTAATCAAATAAAGGTTTAACTTCCTCAACATCACAAAACTGCAGGAACAAGATAGTGCCTAGAAAATGGGATATGCAGTTTAGAAAAAAGTAGATTTATGTGGCTAGAACAGAGTCTTCACAGAGATAAATGGTAAGATATGGGGCTGGAAGGCTAAGGAAAAATTTTATTTATTGAGATTATAAATGATTTTGCATGCTATAAACCTAGATTTTGTGCAAGGAAAAAAGATTTTTAAGAAGTAAATAATTTTAGATTTCCTATATAGAAAAGTTCATTCCGGCTGAAGCATTGGGGAATCAAAGACACCAAGAAGGAGGTTGCACTGACCCAGGCCAGAAATCAGGATGGTCTTGGTGTGGAGGCAATGGCCCTGGTGTACGAGAAGTGGACCGATCTGATGGACTGGGATGATATTGAATATGTTAGCAGAGGAAGGTGACAAGAGTAACTTCTAAGTTTGGGATTTGGTCAGTTGGTAAAGAGAGAGAGGACAGACAAGGGTTAGGTAATGATGAATCCAATTTTCCATAAGCTTTTTGGTTTCAGATTCAAGTAACATTTATAACTTTAAGAGCTTATTATGTGCCAACTTCTGGACACAGCTTTCCTTATTTAAATGTGGAAATACATTATGCAAGCAAGATTATACACATTTCATAGGTAAGAAAAGTTGAAGCTCAAAATGATGAACAGAGGAGCAGCAAGTGTCATGGAGGTTAAGGTGGCTAGCTCCCACGTGGCTGACTCTAGTTCAAGTCCTGAACTTGGTGTCTTGAAAATCATGATGGGCGTGTGAATGTGCATGCCCCACATCCTGAGAGGAGAATGGAGGATAATGGATTGCGAGTGCACACACCCTATACCAAAAAAAAAAAAAAAACCTCTCTAATAAAAGAAAATA
>NW_006209696.1:552136-571807 GCF_000334495.1 Tupaia belangeri chinensis
GGATAATGGATTGGGGGTGCACACACCCTATACCAAAAAAAAAAAAAAAAAAGCTCTCTAATAAAAGTAAATAAATAAAAAATAGTAACAATTCTTTCCCTGGGAAGGAGGTGTACTGACTTTTCCTCTCTCTCTCTGTCTTTCATTAGTGAGTGTGCACACCGTATAGCAAAAGCTGAAGCAAAACGAAACAAAAACAGGTGAATAAATTGAATCAGTATCACATAGCAAATAATTCTCTGAGGAATAGATTGATATTATCATCACGTAGCCTCTGAATGATAGTATTGGTGGTGAAAATAATTCCCAAGTTGAGCCGCATCCTTGCCTCATTTTCCCAAGTGAATTCGTGAGTGCTCTTTGGGTACACTCATCTACTTTATGCTTTCACCCTCTCCATAGTGAGCCCTCTTTGGGTGCTCTATCCACTCTGTGCTTCCACGGGCACATTCTTGACGATGGCTTCCACCTCTGAAGCTCTAGTTCAGCTCTCTTCCTCTCTAGATTTGTATATTTATCACCTAGAAGGTATGTAATTTCATAAAGGCACCTTGGATTTATTTTGTACAAGATTAAATTAGCTCCTCTTTTGGAATTTCTGTCGTTTTCAAAGGATGCCACCATTTTTCCAGTGACTTGAGGCAGTGGTCAGGGAGTCATTTAGGCTTCTGCCTTCTCTGTTGCTCAAAGTGAACTTAAATCAGGCTGATTCTACCACCTTCATGTATTTTAAATCTGTTCCATTTTTTATCCTTTCTTCAAATGACTTGTTTTTCATTTTGATGACTGCAGTGGCCTCCTCCCTGGCCTCCTTGCCTCCCCTTTCCCTCCTCCAATCATCCCCCACAGTGCAGTGAAAGCAATTCTGCTGAAGTGT
The DNA here is from genome assembly GCF_000334495.1 of Tupaia belangeri chinensis. Taxonomy (NCBI): domain Eukaryota; kingdom Metazoa; phylum Chordata; class Mammalia; order Scandentia; family Tupaiidae; genus Tupaia; species Tupaia belangeri. The sequence continues at coordinate 553,014 of NW_006209696.1, forward strand.
AACTGTGATCATGTTCCTCCCACACCTAAAATTCTGCAGCAGCTCACCATGAGCCTGGCTTTCAGTCCCCACCTCTGGCCATGTCCTGTTTTACCCTTTGTTCGGATCATTACAAAACACTTGCAGTCTCTCAGCTGGGTGGGCTGAGCTCCTAGAGAACAGTAACCATTTCTTTTTTCCATCTGTTCCAGCATCCAGCACAATGTCTGGTGAAGTCAAAGAACAGAGCTCCGATTGTCAGATACATACTTTGTGAAAGCTGTACTTTATGGGCAGCTTAAGGACTCCTCTATTAATCTTTATTTATATTTCTTTTGTGCAAAGTTTTGCTTTATAGGTATTTTCTGATTTCTCAATTAAAGAATGACAGAGGGCAGCATATGGAGTGCTTTGTCTAAAAGACTAATTGAGGTTTGTTGTTTTAGGGTATGAAGGGGTGGTCATTAACTAGAGAGAATGTTGATAACAGTTTGATTTTATGATATTCGTAGGCTGTCATCCTTTGGGAGAAGAGTTATACAAGGTTATACCCTTACTTAAAAATGTAAGAAGAAAACTAAAATAAAATGAAAAAAGCATGAAAATGACAGTGATGAAAATGATCATGTGGAGGTAGAAGGAATTAGATTCTGTCAGAACGTATTATCTAAAACTTGGCTGGTTGTTTTAAATAGACTGAACTGGTTCCTTGTCATCGACACTGCAATTTTTAATAGCCTTGAATCAACATGAGGCTTAGTTGGGGCACGTAGCAGACTGTTCTGCTCTTGCTGAATCTGATGAGTTTTCCAATTGTGTTGATGGTTTCTGAATCAAAGCAGGCAATGTGCATCTTTTATTACATAAGGCAAACAAGGATTAGAAAGTCAATATAAAGACGCTGAGATATCCCTGGATAGTATCATTCAATAGGAACTGCTTGGGCTGTGCAGGGTGTAACATTCTTATGTATACAATAGACAATATTTTTAAAAAAGAAGTGGATTGAATTTTTAGTTTTTTTAAGAGATATTTTTGCTATAAGGTGCTTGCATTTGCTGGAGAGATGGAGAGAGACAGAGAGACAGAAAGCAAGAAATCATTTCTGAGGGGATGGTCATGCCGCAATCTCTTCTCCTCTTGAGATTTTAGGCATGCACACACATGTGCCTGGTGTGAGTTTGAAGTCGCCAGATCTGGGACTCAAACCTCAGTCAACTATGTAGGAGTCCAGCAACATAACCATTATGCCATCTGCTGGTCCTGGAAGTACATAAATTTAGTTACTCATATTTTCTTTGGAAATAAGCCATCTTCAAAATTGAGCAAGTACTGAAATATACACTAGGAAATGGAAGATGGAATGATTTTATTTTTATCTTCTCTTTAAATACTCAACATGGCTTTATGGAAAACCTATAATTTAATGTACAAGGAGAATAGTGAAGCAAAACATCCCAGTATACACTTATTTTTTGTGATAACGATTACTTTTATAGATTACGATATTTAAGTTCATAACACGATAATACCATGGAAGCACTGGCAATATATTTTCTTCTGTGCAATAAGAGATGTTTGCATGGACAGAAAGAAAAAAAGAAAACACACACGATCTTACACTTACTTTCTCAAATTCAATATTTTTTAACATATTGAATTTATAATTCAGTTAAAAGCAGTCAAGACTCAAATGAAATTTAGTGCACTAATGAAGAAAAGTATTTAAATAATAGGAAAAAAAGGAATAAGGTGATGAACGAATAGGATATAGGAAGAAAACAACTTTTTTAGAGGCTAATTTTTTGGTTAAAATGTCCTTTTTAACTTGAAGATAAAAAACTTTCTCAAAACTCTACACTTACTGACAGTTCTCAGACTTCCGTTTTTTGGAAGTCACAATAGAATGTCAAGGACAGTTATAAAATGGAGAATGCATGTTCCTTCATAGGTTACCACCTTTTGGATTATGGATTGTGGACCAAATGGGGGACAATATGAAGTGTAGGACTCATAGGTTGAAAGGGTAACATGATTTATCATTTGGAAAATCTTTCTCCCTAATTAAAAGTTAAAAATTGCACCTTCTGAGGCTGAGAAAACTAATGCCTTCTATGTAATGATGCTTCAATTTGTTAGTCATCGAAAGAGCATCAGTGAAGGAGTTGCACTGAAGTCCTAATATATAGCTAACAAGCTGTGTCTTTTGGAAAGTCTCTGTCTCTTCAATAATAAAGACAATTGGGAAACTAGCTGGTGGTGAAGTGGTTAAGGCACTGGACTTCCAGATGGCTGACTGTGGTTCAAGTCCTGGACACTGCAACTTGAAACACACACTCTTGTGCCCAAAGTCCGAAGAGGAGAATGGAAGAGAAGAGATTGTGGCATAGGTGTCTCCACTGGGGAGTGATTTCTTGTTTCTGTCTCTCTGTCTCTGTCTCTCTGGTGAGTGCATGCACATGATAGCAAAAATCTCAAAAGAAAGAAAGAAAGAAAGAAAGAAAGAAAGAAAGAAAGAAAGAAAGAAAGACAGACAGACAATTGGACTCTGCTTGCAATAATATCATTCACTCTGTTCCCAGAATCACTGAAACCAAAGGCTTATTCTGCAGAAACTTTGGCAACATCTCTAGATCTGGAGTTTCTGTAAATTTAATACAAGATTTGGCCTTGACTGAAAGGATTGTTTCTCACTGAGTCCTCAGAGCTTAGATGGATGTTCATGGAAAGACAAAAATTCAGACAGTGCCAGAGTATATCCATGCAAACTTAAACCAGGAAGATTCTGGGTACCATAGTTATTTATTACTATGCCAGTTCCTCTAAAATACATTACATTTTTAGAAATATAAAAACATATTTCAGATGTTTTAATATGTTTAAAAACATATTTAAAACTATTATCTTTTTTTATTTTAGAAGCTAATGCTTCTAAAACTCAGGGTAATTTTCTCAAGCACTCACTTAGAAAACAAACAAACATGTCTTTACTGGTGCTTCATTTTTATCTTTAAAGCTATTAGGCCACTCTAAATAATACACTTCCTGGGTCTAGTAAAAATATCCAAAAGCTATGGAAAAATGGCTTATGAATATAAAGGAAAGGAGAATTAAAAATATCCTCTTTGTAAATGTTTCAAACATATTTAAAATCATAGGAGCAAAGACAGTAAATACATTTCTTCTTTTTTGAGAGAGATTTTTGCTATTGGGCACGTGTGCTTGCTGGAGAGATAGAGAGAGGCAGAGAGACAGCGAGAAATCACACTCGGGGAGGTGGCCACACTACAATCACTTCTCCTCCATTCTCCTCTCAAGATTTTGCGCATGCACACACATGTGCCCAATGTGAGTTTTAAGCCAAGTCTGGGATTCGAACTGTGGCTGACTATGTGGAAATCTAGTGATACAACCATTATGCTATCTGCTGGTTCATATAGTAAACATATTTCTTCCAAATAGAAATTGAAGATTTTTTAAATAAAAATGTTGCTGGTATTTATGTTTTTTAGTGTTGTAGTCATTTATTTTTTTTAAAAAAATTCCACGAAAATTACAGTGTGGTAATAACACATTGGTTACTTGTTTCTTCTTTTTTTTTTTTTTTTTTTTTTGAGAGGTTTTTTTGCTATAGGGCGCGTGCGCTCGCCAGACAGATAGAGAGAGACATAGAGACAGAAAGCGAGAAATCACCCCCCAGGGGTGATGGTCACGCCGCAATCCCTTCTCCTCCATTCTCCTCTCGGGATTTTGGGCACGCACGCACACGCACCCGGCGTGAGTTTTAAGCCACTGGATCCGGGACGCGAACTGTGGTCGACTACGTGGGAGTCCAGCGACATAGCCATTACGCTAACTGCTGGTTCCCAGTTACTTGTTTCTTCTATTTAGAACTTTCCTATTTGAATTATTAACAATGGTGATTGATTTCATCTCATAATATTTCTTATTACTCCTTCCTCTATAATAGACATATATCATGCCAATGTAAGTAGTATGTATTTAATTAAAATCCTGCTATTGCCTAGTAGATAGTAGAAATTACTGAAAAATTGAGAAGAAGGCCATTTTGAAAATTGCTCTGGTAGAATACATATTCAAATAAATGCAAAAATTCTCTAATATGAAAGGTTGAAATAATAGGAATGGACCTTTAGCAATTTACTGTATCTTATACAGCTCATTACACAGGGGCCATTACATAAGAAAGTAGAGTTAGGAAAATCTAATCAGAGACAAAAATTGGAAATGACTGGACTCTCCGAGTCATAAAATCATACTGCATTTCTAGGTAAGTGGATTCTACACGTCCACCATCCTTGGCATAAGTGCTGACCCATAATTGAGAAAGTTACAGAATTATGATGACAAACAAGAAATAAGGGGAAAAGATATTGTCTTCCTTCTTAAATTTTGGAAAAAAATGATCAATTCAGATAAGGTCAAAAGGTTGTTTCCAACCATGTTGCCTATAAAAAGAAAGCACTACAGAAAAAAATTCCATTTTTTTCCTAAGGTAAGCTTCAGAAAGCAATCGAAAACAAAACTCATTATTACATAAAAGCTTTTGAAAAGTAAGGAGAGAAAAAACATAAAAACAAGGCAAAACAAAAAACACTGAGGCAGTATAATATTTCCTAGTAAACCTCAAATGAAATGCTCCCCGGTAGTGGTTTTCTTTTTGGGAGCTGAGCTAGCTTAGCAGCATATGCCTACATGATATCATACCCGGGAGGCATTTGAGTCTCAAACTCTTTCAAGGAGATTTTTTTTTTTTTTTTAACAGCATCATGTCAGGAAAAAAAAACAAAACAAAACAAACCCCAAGACTCCAGTCTTGCATTTAGATCATTAGCTCAAGCTTAGTCGCCTCTCATTTAAGTGGTGCTAGTTCTCCCCTACATATTAGCTCTGTGGGGATTTGGTTATTTAATGTTGCCTGCTGTTCATATTTTGCTCCCATTTTCTTCCGCTAAGCACATCACACAGTATAAGTGTTGGAGAAAAGAACCGCAGTGCCCTTGGTGTCATCTTTGGAGACCGTGCAGCTCCTAGCATTACAATAAACTCCCATTATGTAATAAATAACAATTAGTTTGAGCTAGGATGAAAATAACATAAAAGATTCCCCAGAAATAGCTTATAAAAAAAAAAAATCTTCATATGCTGCAATACAGCCAGGAGACATGCACCTTCAATGGGCTTGTGAAATGTTTTTGGTAATAGGCTAAATAGTGTAAATATTTAAATTGGGTTTTAAGCTACTTTTAAAAATATTTTTAAGAATCATGCTAGCCATATGGTACATTATTTGTAAAAGTACGTTATTTACATTTTTAACATTGAGACACAAAATACTGCAGGAAAATAAGTTACGTTTCTAAACAGCTGTAAGTCGATTCACATTCTTTAATGAGAAATAATGAACACACTTCTCTTGTGACAGAGTAAGCATACATAATTAAAGTCCTTTGATCTCATTATGTAGAACTTTTATGGCATGGAGACTCTAAAAATTGGATTTCTACTGTATAGCTTAGTGGGTAAAAACATGAATTTTGGAGTAAGCAGGGGGTTTGAACTTCAGTTTCACCATTAACAAGTTATATACCTTGGGTAAATTACTTGAACTTTCTAGTTTATTTATTTATTTATTTATTTATTTATTTTGTCTCAAGAGAAGTTTTTTCGTTCTGTTTTGTATTTTTTTTGGAGAGGTGTTTTCGCTATAGGGCATGTGGGCTCGCCAGACAGACAGAGACATAGAGACAGAAAGCGAGAAATCACCCCCCAGGGGGGATGGTCACGCTGCAATCCCTTCTCCATTCTCCTCTCGGGATCTTGGGCACGCACGCACACGCGCCCGGCGTGAGTTTTAAGCTACTGGGTCTGGAATGCGAACCGCGGTCGACTATGTGGGAGTCCAGCGACATAGCCATTACGCTAACTGCTGGTTCCCGTTCTGTTTTGTTTTGCTATAGGGAATGTGCGCTTGCCAGAAAGACAGAGACAGAAGGCGAGAAATGGCTTTCTGAGGATGGCCATCCTGCAATCCCTTCTCCTCTATTCTCTCGGGTTCTTAGGCACGCATGCACACGTGCCTGGTGTGAGTTTAAGCTGCCAGGTCCTGGACTCAAACCACAGTCGACTATGTGGGAATTCAGCGACAAAATCCTTATGCCTTCAGCTGGTCCCAGGTTACTTGAACTTTCTAAACCTCAGTTCTCATATGCAGAAAAGGGAGAAATTATTTTGAAGATTAAATGCACTAATTAATTTAACAGAATTATTTTGATGACTAAATGAGATAATTAATAATCTAAAATACTTGGCTCATAATAAGATCATAAATGCAAGCTATTATTACCATTGATTAATTAAAACACCTTTTATGTACCAGCTCTTACAGACATTATCTCTAACTCTTTTATTTCTGCAGTTGAATATTTTGAACCCCAATATAGACAGTATGTCAGAAAGCTTAAACAACTTGCCTAAGATTATATGGTCAATTCATTGGGAAACTGGAATTTGAATATAGATCTTTCTAGCTATAAAGCATTTGCTCTTAACTGAGGGTTTTTTTTTTTTTTTTTTTCTGATCTCCAACTGGGCAATGTCTAGGGACATTTTTGCTTGTCATAACTGGGAGGGTGCTCTTGGCACCTAGTGCATAGAGGCTGGGGATGCTGCTGAATATCCTACAATGCACAGGACAGGCTCCATACAGTAAAGAATGAGCTAGCCCCAACTGTCAATAATTCTGCGGCTGAGAGACCCCACTCTAAGGCCTTACTGGTTTTTCCAGTAACTTGCTACTTCCTTAGAATACAGTGATGTACAATGTTAATGGTTTAGTGCCAACTGATATTGCAATAAATGAAGTTGTATTTGAAAACAATGAATACCTCATGAAGGAAAATATAATTGCTTAGCTTTGGGGAACGCCTCCCTCATTCAATGGGATCATGGGGAAAGTGCCAAACAGTGTTCCACCCACCTCGGCATGCACAGACTGAGCTGGGCCAGTCACAGTACCAGTGCCCTAGCATGGCTTTGGTTCAGGGCCGGCCAGAGCCCTAACAGAGCCAGCCAGAGTCTTCTGGGATTGGCATATACATTTTCACAGACAGACTCTGATTCTGTTGGGGTTGCTAAGCTGGAATGCTGAGCCCTGGAGTGTAAAGAAGACAGCAAAAAATACCTTAGCAGTAGAAGAAAATGAGGTCAACGCATTTAGGGAAGCACTAAAAATCCTGCATGATCCCATGGATCCAGCAATGCTAAATTATTTTCTTAGTTTCATGATGAAATATTTTCCTCATTTTTGTTTAAGACAGTGGAGATTGGATTTCTGTTATTCACAATCAAAAGAACACTGAATAATAGAGTCTGTATATATTTGTTGGCATTAAATAAACAAAATCTATGCACAGTGTCTACCGTTGACAAGTACAAATTCTAGTTGGGGGCAGGGGTAAAACATCATCTACTTACTTAAATAGCAGGTTCTTTGAGAATAAGGACTAGATTTTCTAATTCCCATCTGCATCCCACATGCACACTTGGTTAGTGTTTAATAAGTAATTGCTGAATGGCTAGGCAGATGGCACCTGTGGTTATTGTTTGTTAGGTCTTTTATGAACTAGTTCTGTGCACTCTGTTTTTTCTTATTTCCTTTCCCTAATGTACAATACCATTTACCTTTGGAAAACTCATTATGTCTTTCGCTAAAACAGATCCTATAAATCTGGAATTGTTCATTGTAATAAAACATACCACAGTCTTCAGAATAGAAAAAGTAGTTCATAAAAACTCTCCAGAATTTTCTAAACTCAATTAACATAATCAAGCACAGTAACATTCCTTTTGATCTGTGGCCATGGTTTTGTTAAACTCACGAACAGTTTATTAAAAATATAAAATATTCAAACAGAAATAGTTGCCTTTTTGTTGTCTATCATATTACTTTCCATATTTAAAATGTAACTTGGTTGGAAAAAGTTAAACATGAGACTACCTTGGCCCAATTATTGAGAAATGCAGGACAAATAGGGAATAGCCAGTACTTGGAAAGAGCACTGGAAAATTTTTGATTAAACTATTTCTGCTTCTACAGAGAAATTCTGGTTATAGAATCTGTCACAGATATACTGACTTCCAATATGTTAGGCTAAACATAATATCAACTCTTTACTGTACCAACAAAAAATATTCACCATATACATAAAGGATATAACTCTTACTTTCTTCTTTTAGTCTTATGCTGTTGGCACACACCAAGGTTTGGCTTCTTAAATATTTTTTTCAACCCCTCCTCTGCTCCCCTTCCTTTATTCTCAGATATGCACTTGAGTATTTTTATGTAATCCACACAACTAACATGAAAGTACATCAAGGCAGACCCTAACTGGGCCTAGAGAAACTATCAAGCTGTTGGTGGAGGAGGAGTGCAGACCTGTGTTGTGAGCTTGGCAATCCTGAATGGAGGAGAATGAGCTTCACGTTAGGACTCTACTCCTGGCTGCAGTGGTGTCTCCTAATTCCAGAGTCTGTGGCCAAATGAGGTTTAATAGACAAAATCACTCTCTAAATGACCATCTTGGACACAGATCATCAATATGTATGGCCAGAATGGCAGGTTAAACTGTTGGTCAAAATCCAGGATGGGAAAGGCTGACAACAGAGTTTGGACTACTCTAGGCGATAATTAAGAACCATTTACATGGTGGTCTTTGTGGAAAACTACACATTTGGGCCTTTTCCTGCTAGTCTAAATAATCTGTCTTGTGGTCTGGCATCTTCAACTTATACCTGCTCTGCTCTGTGGAAATCCAGTCTAGTTTTTGGCACTTCCACAGAGATTCTGAAAAGTCCTAAGACTTAGAAAAGAGCAACTTGAATCATTCCTTTACTGAGAAAAGTGTGAGAACTATTTCTTCAGAGATTAGAAAATTATAGCATGTGCTGTTAACAAGGACAGTGAAAAAAAATCATCTAACCTAGTCCTTTGTATTTATTGGTCATGAAACTGAAGCAATTTAGAAGTTAAGTGACTTGATAGATGGATTATGGCCAGGGTTACTGAAAGAGTATGTTCTACTGCAGTTGGTAAGACAATCTAGGTGGCAGGAAAACCTGTAAATCTTCTCTTCATATTGATTAGTCTCATTCTATTATACGAATGACTGTTTATGAATGTTAAATAAGAATGTGTTATTATGACTGTCATGACTATATAAATGACTCTTATGAATACATCTTGTAAAATATGTGATATATTTAAAAACCAAACCCCCAACATCTTTTATCCTCCTCTCCTGTTTTTATTTCCATAGCAGTGGTCATCATGCTACATACTAAATCTCTTACTTATTTGTTTACAGTACGCCTCCCTACCAGTCCAGCATTAAGTTCCAGGAGGGTAAGAAACCATTGTCTGTACATGCGGAGCTATACCGACTGTAAACCAAACTGCCATGAAAGAACCAAGGATTCCCTCTTCTCTTCTACCTGTCCATGACTTATTCTACAGCAGCTAATTCTGTGTAGTGAAGAATGTACTTATGTGGAGATTTGCTTGAATTATCTATTTTAGTCATGTCAAAATAGGATACATAGGCCTGCATTATCTTGGGTTTAGGGTAGAACAGAAACTACGACTGGATTCAGGTACTCTATTACCTTAGATAACTGATTGCAAAACAAAACAGAACAAAACAATAAACAAGCAAAAACAAAACCCAAAATATGAGGTCCTTTTGGAAGGGAAAGGACAAATATCTTCTCTGGAATTCAGTTTTATGAAGAGTTGGAAAGGAGGTCAAGAATTACTCCAAATAGAGCCCAGTGTTAGGGAAGAGAAATAAGATCCTTCAAACAAAATTTCCTGAAGAATAGTAGACTCTAGGCAGAGGAGTTAGATCCGAGTAGTCTAAGTGTTGGGAGTGGAGCAGAGGCTGCTGGTTCTTGCTCACTTTGTACTTAAGGCCAATGCTCTGTAGGACTGAGCCACACTGACTTTGTGTTTTGATATTGTGCCCTGGAGAGCAATGACTGACCAGTATGGCCTCAAACCTGATGCTGTGTAGGTTTTTGGACCTGGCATTTCCCACAATCAGTAGATACCCATAGGACTAGTAGGGCTCAGTTTCAAAGACAACACCATATGGCAGAGAGAAACAATAGCTATGGCCCATTACCCCAACTCTGGTCTTGTCTATGCCTAGCATTAGAAAAGGATGCATTTTCTCTGCGACAAAGTCCTTCAGATACTTCGAATTTGAGGTTGGGATGTAGTAGTTAAGGTGTGAGGTATAGAGATGTGGTTACTCAAAAAATTAAGTGGAGAAAAAGAATGAAACAGGGCCTCTGTTTGTGGGGAGGAATTCTCTATTGAAGCAGTCATTGTTCTGAACATCCAGAATCATATTAAAGGTAATTTTTCATCACTGTTCTCTTAGACACCATCAGATGCTTTGAAAAAGGCAAATGAGTGAATTGTGAAGGCCATTCCTGAATTCTGAGATGAGAAAGGGAGAAATTAAAATATACTGTCACCTTATTTTCATTGTCAGAGTACCTACACATTCTGATCACTGTCTCTATCACTGTGGTCAGGCCATTGAGGTTAAATGTGTGAACTACCCAGTACTCTAAGATTATCAACCACCAAAGTAATTTTCATAGAAAATATAGAAACAAAGATGGCATAAAGGGTCATGTATTTCAAAGGAACCATACTACATGATATATACTGACAATGTATTCCCTGAAAGCAGTCGCTCTTTTTCTTACAAGTGATATACTGAGTCTAATTAATTTGCTCTTTACATTGTGCATTGAATTGCTTTAAGGGAGAAATGAAAGGGAAACATTGCTCTTTGTTTTACTTGTAGATCAAGGTTGTTGCATAAGTACAGTCATGCTGCATTAAATCAAGTAAGGAAGTCTTAGATACATGATGTGGACCAAATACTCATGAGGTAAAGCCCATCTACTGACCCCTAGGCTACCCAATAAAGCTCAGAACTAAAGGTTACTCTGCATCTCTAACAGCCACAACCCTGAACAACCTTAGGGAGATAAAAGGCTACTTTGAGGAGGGCAAGACATTTTTACCCCACAAAGCTGCTGTGTTTGCATTCACAAAATGGCAGTTTATGGGTAGCACTTACATCTTGGTTAGACATTTCCCAATAAGGTCTCTCTCCATAGGACATGACCTCCCACATGACAATACCATAACTCCATGCATCACTGGCTGAGGAGAATTTTCTGTAGGCGATAGCTTCTGGAGCTGTCCATCTTATGGGGATTTTCCCACCCTGGAAAAGAAATTGGAGATTTCTCAGCACACTGACAAGTGTATTAAAAAACAAAGTGAGGGGCCAGCAGATGCATAGTGGACTCTCACATGGCTGACCGTGGTTTGGGTCCTGGACCTGGTGGCTTGAAACACTCAAGGTGCATTTGTGCAAGTGTACAAGATCCCAGGAAGAAATGGAAGAGAAGGGATTGCAGCATGGCCATCCATCCGAGGGGGTGATTTCTCACTTTCCTGCTCATTGTCTCTGTCTCTAGCATGCATACATGCCCTACAGCAAAAACCTCTAAAAAAGGTTATATTCTAATTAAATGTATTTGTTATAAAGCTCTAGATACTTCATAGTAGTATTGACATTTTAAATTAAAATCAAAAGAGAGGCAGAGTAATGATACAGTGCCAGAAATGCTTTTTTTTTTTTTTTTTTTAAAATAGCTACTCTGTGAAAACAACTTTGAGAACGGGACATAAGTCACACTTCAAAAATACTTTATTTCACTCATTAATTTATTTTTTACTTTAAATTCACACAAACTAGTATTAAGTCATTTGAAGAAAGTTTCAGATTATGGGGCATTAAAACCAACTATCATCCAACATTCATTAAACATTGTATTCCATTTATAAATAATAATGAGAATAAGCTCTAATTTAATTGAAAACAAATGGTTAAATACAGAACTTGAGACATTCTATACCAGCTTTTCAGAATTCTGTTTTCTTTTCATCTGGTATGATCACATTATTTAAAAATAAAAATATTCTGTAACATCACACAAAAGCACCTTAGAAAGATAATCTTTCTTTTTAACACTTTAGGATAGTTTATATTTTCATTCTTCAGTGTCGAAGTTAACATTTGAGCATATCAAAGAGGTTAAATTGCATGAATTTAATCTATACTGTTCAAGTACTGAAGTCTGCCATTGTGTTATACTTAACTTTTATTAACATTTATTACATTTAATCTGTTGAAACACTCTATAAATTCTCTTTTACTGTAATGACAAGAATAAAACAATTCATCCATTTGATTTACAATCTAAAATCTATCCAGTTCTCAACCTTAAGTTGAGGGGATGAGAGTATCCCAAACGCCACTAGATGGCGGAAGAGAACAAGGCGCTGCGCTCAGAAGGCTGTCTAACCGCGGAGATGGCTGTGGTTCCTTAAATTTTTATTTTTGAAAACCAAGGGCCTACTATAATGGAATTGTTTGAACATTATTAGTATTTTCATAATAGCATTATCTGATCACCCACTGTGTGCAAAGTCTGGTGTTAAGGTAAGTAGGCATGGAAAGAAAGGATACTCTTTTTGGTTTTAGAGTAATTTAGGTTAAACACACAACTTTAAAGGTGAAGCTATTAATCGAGTAACCTAAACATTACTTATTTAGTAATCAAAACACTACTTGCTTAGAGAAAAACGAGATGCTTTCTAAATGGGAAAAATTTAGGTTTCACAAGGCAAATTAGAGCGTTGATGTAACCCTGATCTCTAAGACTCCTAGCTGGACAGTTACAAGGAACCGCAGGGAAAACACCTTGAATCTAATCTCTGATTTTGCAGGTGAGCAAACCGAGCTCAGGGTTTAGAGTTTTAGAGGTTTAGAGATTCTTCACCATGTTATTAGGTCCCCAGTGCTCACTAATGCTGCCGTGCCAGCATTATAGGGTGTTGATATAGAAATGGAAATACTTCAGTATGAGGGTGAAAGTGGGATAACACTAACTGCAACATTTTAACTCATTATCTAATCCTATTTCATATCAGCTTAATGAAAGGAAACCCAAACCAAGGGCTTTATGCATTGGGGCAGAAGAGAGAGTTTCCATTAAGTTAAAACCAGGAAATTAAATTTACAAAATTGATGGTGGTAGCTTAAGGGGGCCTGGGAGAGGGTAGGGAGTTGTAAGGAGTGTGAAGTCATTCTCTCTGTCTGTCTTTTTTTTTTTTTTTTTTTTTTGAGAGATTTTTGCTGTAGGATGTGAGTGCTTGCTGGAGAAACAGATAAATAGAACGTGAGAAATCACTTCTGGGGGGGATAACCATGCTGCAATCCCTTCTCTGTTCTCCTCGGGGGATTTTGGGCATGCACGCATACATGCCCCAGCGTGAGTTTTAAGCTGCCGGCCTGGGACTTGAACTGCTGTCAACTATGTGGCAGTTCAGTGATGTAATCATTACACCCTCTGCTGGTCCTGAGATGTCATTCTTAAACCCCAAGTGGAATTACTAAATAACATACTAAATCTGAATTTCAGATAAATAACAAGCCATTTTTTTAGTATCAATATGTTCCATGAAGGATTTTTTTTTTTTTTTGCTATAGTGCATGTGCTCATGGAGACAGAAACACAGAGAAAGAGATAGAGAGAGGGGAAATGAGAAATCGTCTCCCAGAGAGGGTGGCCAAACTGGAAGCCCTTCTCCACCATCTCTGGACTTTGAGCACGGACGCACACACACCCTGTGGCCACGCAGTCAGCATGGCTGACCGAGGGATCCAGCTGCCTTATCCTCAGCACCACCTGCTAGCCCCATGTTCCACGAAGGAATTTTTAATGTACCTGAAATATTCAAAGAAAGATGTTTATGCCAAATTAAAGCCCTACCAAACATACAAAAAAATGATCCCAGTAAAACAAACAAAAAACAACTGCTTATCTGCTATTCAGATTTAAATGGGTATCCTGTATTTTTATTTGCTAAACCAGGCAACCCAATCTAAGGTATTCCAAAAATTCAGAAAGTAAAACACTGCAAATGATCCAACTGAACATGGATAGTGTTCTGAAAAAACTGTCTGGTTCTTCACCAGGGGGCTAGGACATTCCTTGTATTTGTCCATCAGGACTAAGCTTGCTCTGTTTTATTGCATGTTTGTCCTAAAGTGCTTCAGCCTTGTGGCTCTGCGTATTGAAGCCACTTGGTAAAACTCAAGCTTGTTTCGAATGTGGAAACCACACTTCCAGAGAACAAAGACAAATCTGTAGATTTGACCTCACAACAGATGTAAGAGCAGCAGTCTCATCTGGCATTTTTGACTGTGGCTCTTTATTCTGGCAAAAATACATGAAAATGTGAAGTGCTGGTTTGCCTGGCTGTTTCTCTTGTGAGTTCAAATTAAGACAGGCCAAAAAACAGAGTGGATATTTTATGTTCATCCGCTCATTCACTAATAAATGACATCTCAAATAAATGATTCACATATAAATGTATACTTTTGAATAACTTTACATTGCATATAAATGATAACTTTATCACTTTTGTTTCTGCGATTTTGGACATTTTTCCTCAAAGAGAAGATATTACAGAATGTTTCATCACTGGTGTTGCTACCTACTATGAGCTAAGTGTGTTCCCCGCAAATTCATAAGCCTTCTCATTTACTTTCCTTATGCAGCAAGCTTGATCACTGAGCCAACAAAGAAGAAACCAAGTAAGCACACTAGAAGACTCCTGGAACAGTTGTTAACAAACTTCTTTTTTCCTGTTTTTCAAGTATACTGAAGCCCTAATCCCCAGCGATGTGACTATATTTGGAGACAGGAGCTTTAAAGAGGTAACTAAGGTTAAGTAAAGTCATCAGCTATGTCCCTAACCCAGTATGATGGGATCCTTGTAAGAAAGGACATCAGGCCAGCTGGCAGCGCAGTGGTAATGCAATGCTCTGAAATACTAGGCACACATGGGAGGTCCTGAGTTCACGTCCTAAGGCTGCCTGTACGTGTTTGCTGTACAAGCATGTGTGTGTGATATGCACTGGCTGCAGGAGGGGGAGGGTCACTGCGTGAGAACCCCATGGGGTTACCTGTCTTTTTGGTCTCTGTCTCTGTCTCTCTTTTCGTGGAAGAAGTAAAGAAACTTAAAAGAAGAAGAGACATTGCATGCATGCAGGCACAGAGCAGAGGCCATGTGAGGACATACTCAGGAAGAAGATGGCCATCTGTAAGCCAAAGAGAGGATCTGGGAGAAACAAACATGCCAACAGCTTGATCTTGTACTTTCAGCCTCCAGAACTGTTAAAAATAAGTTTTTGTACTTGAAGCCGTTCAGACAGTGGTGTTTTGTTATGGCAACCTTGGCATACTAATATGCTACCCCTATCGAAAAACCAAAAATTTTTTTCAAGATAAAATTGACAGTATATTTTAATTTAAAATTTTGTTCCAAGTATTGTTTTGAAATATGAGTTATGAGCTTGAATAAATCTTAAAATAAAATCTACAAAAAGGACAGTTCTTAATACAGGAAATATAATTCAAATGAACAAAAATGTATGACAAAATGAACTTTACAGTTTACATAGACTGAAGTAATCCTGAGCATATATGGGATAGAGACAAGAATTCATTCAAATCTTTTCCCTCCCCCCAGCGGGAAGGTTTATTGCTGGATATAGTTTATGTCTGTTTGCAAGAGGAGGCTGAGAGGAAAAGACCCTTAAAATTACCACACAGTATTTATTCCCTACATTAGTGGAAACACAGAAACCTAGTGTGTTTTTTTTTTTTTTTAAACAGAATGAGCCAACTTAAATTTTGTGGCTTGATCTCCTCTACAAGCTTTTGCTCATGATCTTGAATCATAGATAGAGATAATACACCAAGGTAGTTTTTCTCAAAGCATTAACCACCAGATGTTTGTCTCAGGTTTCAGGAATAAACAAATAGTGCTTTAGATTTGAGATCACAATCATTGGAACATTATGCTTTGCTTCACCATATGTTTATGAGAGTGGAAAAAAGTTACCAAATATGGTAATCAAAATGACTGAGTATAACTCAAAAGTCTTCTCAGTTACCTCCCTTATACAGCAAGCTTAATCACTGAGCCAAAGAAGAAGAAACCAAGTAAGCAAGCTAGAAGACTTCTGAAACAGTTGTTAGCAAACTTCTTTTTCCTGTTTTTCAGACATATTCAGAGCTTGATGTCACATAACTAGTGGGCTGAGGCTGGAAAGAGAGCTTAAGAGGGACAAGAAGTCCCACACACTCATATACCCTTGTCTACCCCATGCCCCGACAGTGGGCTTAGATTATAGGTGCATTTAACATCTGAGTTTTGGAACTTAACCCTCCAATCTTCAGAAGAGTGACCAATCAACTGAAAAATAGTAGATTATAGAGGCTTAATACTGAAACTAAATTTAAAAATTCTATAGAGCATCAGGCACACTTAAAATGTCTCCCTCCATTTCTTATTCACTGGATTTCTAGTTATTTTAGGTAGATGTTTTACATAGACAATAATCTGCCTACAGACTTCTCATATTTCCTCAAGTATCTCTGTAGTTCTTAAACTTCCATGAGTATAGGAATTATGGTACAGGAAACACATTGTATTGTATCATTAGAAAAGTCATGATGCATTTTTGCATAGAAAAACAGAAAAAACACACCTTGACTTTTCTGACAACCCAATATTATGCTTAAAGGATAACTTAAGAAATTTCCGAGGGCAATTTTGACTGAACAATATTTTTCTTTATGAACTGCAGAGTTTAAGTGAGGTGCAAGGTGTGACTCTATAATTTAATGTATGACCTTGAGAAAGGCTTAACTTTGACTCTTAGATTTCAGATCTGCAAAATGAGGTGATTTTAATTAAAGGCCATCTAATAGTATATCATGAGTTTTAATATTTGCCCAAGGTTTTTCAATTCCCATGAAAATGAACGAAGACAGAATGTACGAGTTGGCACACAGACTGGGTGAGAAGACAGCCTGACAGAAAGGAGATAAGCACATGCTTGGATTGCACCCAAGGCCAATGATTAATGGTCCCTATGATCATCCTGCATGGTAAATTAGAGGTAAGGTAACTGAGACACCCTTTGTTTAAGAAAACAATAGCATGAATGTTACATTTTAGAGAGGTATAAGACCAAGATGTTGACCCTTCCCCCATTTTAAGTTTTTTAACTCTTAATGAGTAGCTATTGATTATTTGGAAAACTTATTTTACAGAGCCTTACCAACATTAGACAAGAAGATACCAATGTGCTTAGTAAAGGATTGCCTTAAATTATAATTTCCTGTTGGTGGGAATATCTGTGACAGAGGTAGTCTGTTCAGGATCATTAGTGGAGGGTCAGCATTCTGAGGTCTTCTGCCTTAACCCACCGTGATGTCCCAGGGAGTCACAGCAAATTACAGAAAGATCTCATATACACTGGTTATTCAGACAACTCAGACTACAAGGATAGTCTTCTTTCTCTTGGGAATCACTGATCTTGAAAAATAAGTCCATTTCTTCCTAGTTTGTGTTCTCAAATAAATAAGTTATAATAATATAATGTGCATAGTTTTAAAACGACACCCTACCCCCTCCTTCATTAAGGTTTACTAATCTGGAACAACTCTGGTACTCTGAAGTTTAATCTCTTTCTGAAACATAAAGATAATGTCTGTCTTCACTTGAAGAAAGACTGAAGACTAATGCTGCAGTTGAATATGTCTTCCCAAAATTCATGTACTGAACCATTGTAACAGGATTATGAAAGTGAAAGCTTCATTTACCTGTAGTGTTGAAAGGTGGAAATTTTGGGGGAAGATTAAGATTAAGGTCATCAGGCACCATGATGAAATTTGCTTGCTGTGAAAAGGTGAGGAAAACATACCAGGACAGAGGCTGATGGACACAGTCACTCTATTTTGCTCTTGCCCTTATGACATGACTAGTACTCTACAAGACACCCAGCAGATACAGCTCCTGGGCCTTGGAGCTCCAAACCATGAGCTAAATAAACCTCTATTCTCTTAAATTACTTATACTCAGGGATTTTCTGTAATTAACAATGAAACAGACTAATGTGACTAATGATGGAATGAATTCATTTTTGGTCACAAAGGAGAAACTTCTCATATTTGACTTCTAGCTGATGTCTGTTAAATGGAATATGTGATATAGTATATATAAATTCCCTCTTAGCTATGAGCATATTGCAGGAACTCAGTAAATTTGTTTCTATTTATGTTTAATTAAGAAAAAATTTGCCAGAGGGTCTGTGTGCTCACCAGAAAGAGACAGAGGGTGAAAACACCTTTCACTAGGATGTGGTCACACTGCAACCTCTTCTCCATTCTGTTGGGATATGGGGCATGCATGCACACAGTTCTGGTGTGTTTTTCAGCTTGCTGAGGCCAGAATTTGAACCATACTATTCACCATGTTGGATTTGGTTCTTTTAACTACCAGGCCATGGGCTGGGCCCCTAAATATTTTTTTTTTAACTGTTTGACTTCTTGCCAAGTTCAGCAACCCAGTTCCGTCGTGTGGAGTTACTGAGTCTTTTTCTACCAAGCCCAGGCTGTGGGGTGAACTTCTTTCAGAAGAAGGGCTGTTAGAGGTAGAGGCACCAAGTCCGCTGTGCTGGTGGACAGGGTCTTACCCGAGTCCAGAAATTAGAACTTATTCTGCCCACTGAAGACATGTGCATGTCTTGATCCAGTGAGTTTGGTCCCATCCCCAAATTCCTGCT
>NW_006209696.1:571826-588531 GCF_000334495.1 Tupaia belangeri chinensis
CTGTTGTCCTGCCAATGCTCTTGCTAGACTGAAGATGTCTTATTGATCTTAGTATTTCCATAGAGAGAATTCTGCCTTCTAAGAAGGGCCATGGTTAAATGTGGACGGCCAGGTCTCTGCCTACTGCTTGACCTGCCTGAAAATGTTTGACTGTAGATTTCTTTCCTGAGTGTTTCTCATCTCTTTGTGAAATGATGGCACATTAGAGAAGCCGTGAATCATCTCTCCTCAAAACATACATGTAGGCACAGTCGCATACAAGTGTACATGCATACACGTGTGTACACAAACACACAGTTCTGCATCATGAGCACAGGACTAACAGATGGCAGGTTAAGACTGGCACTGCCACTCCTGCTCTAAGTGATAGACCTTTCTTAGCACAGTATTCAGAAAATGTCACTGGTTCTTAATAAACAACTTTTATAGGATGATAAGTACTATCAAAACCTAGGTTAATAGCATTGTATTAAGTAACAAATACATGAAATTTACTTTAAGAAAACAATTGCCAAAGGGTGTATGTACTTATCAGAGAGAGACAGATAGGTACAGGGAGAAAGCATTCTCTAGTGGGGGTGTGGTCATGCCACAATCCTTCTCCTCTATTTATCTCTTCTTTCAGAATTTTGGGCATGCACACACATAAACCAGGTGTATTTTTTAAGGCTCTAGACCCAGGACTTGAACCACAGTCAGCAATGTGGGATCCAGCTTTCCATGCACAACAATTAAGTGCTATGCCACAATGCCAACCTGAAACTAACCTTTTAGGATTTTATATAACCCAAAAGCTTTCCGAAGATTGTCCCTCATTCCAAGAGTTCACTGCCTGTGTTGAGGATCTTTGCAAGGATGTTTCATTGTGGTCTCAAAGGCTCAGATCTTATGAATTTAGAGTTAACCAAATATTTAGCCTAGGGCTGGAATAGATTTGAAGTTTGGGTTTTCACGGCTAATTTTTTAAAATTTTTAAGTGAATCTCAGTGTCTTTAGACAAGGTATGGACTCTCTAAAACTCAACTAGGTCACCCTCCCACCAAGTCTTTCATCAGACACACTTGACCTTTTCCCATTATCCTCCTAACTCCCGTAGGCATTGCTGTTCCTCCACTCTAGCCCAACCCTCCCTGTTCTGATTATGAAATAAATTTTCTACTTTTGAGATTTATTTTAGATTATATATATATTTTTTTTTTTGGAGAGATTTTCACTGTAGGGCGCGTGCGCTTGCCAGACAGACAGAGAGAGACATAGAGACAGAAAGCGAGAAATCACCCCCCAGGGGGAATGGTCACGCCGCAATCCCTTCTCCTCCATTCTCCTCTCGGGATCTTGGGCACGCACGCACACGCGCCTGGCGTGAGTTTTAAGCCACCGGGTCCGGGACGTGAACCGCGGTCGACTACGTGGGAGTCCAGCGACATAGCCATTACGCTAACTGCTGGTTCCCTAGATTGTATTTTTCAAAAGTAAATAGGAATAAATGAAAAATAATTTCAAGCAAAAATTAATAATTAAATCACCAGCTTTGTTTTCCACTTGTTAAAAATATTTTTTCAACGATGTAAAAATGTTTTCATTTTCTTTTTCTCACTTTCTATACCTGGTACCACAATACATTTTAATTCACCATCTAAATGTATAAGCAGCTCAACGATTGCATTTTTTTTTGTTCCTGCAATATAGCAGTGCTTATCATGCTATTCAGAGCCTCAAGAACTAAGATACTTTTCACCTGCTTCCTTCTAAATTGCTCCTGAAAATAATTAATTGCCATTTACTTCTTGGTACTCTCTTTCCATGAGCACATAGGTACTACATCATTAAACGAATAGAACTATTTGGGAGACATCTGTTAAATTAGATTTTCTGTTCCATCCTATAAGGTAGATAAGGTAGGATACAATGCTACTGTAATGTGGGAGAATTAAAGATAAACACTATTATGAGGATTACTATTGTACCTGTGTGCAGATAACTTAAACACTGCTGACAGAATATGTACTTTGTTCAAAACAATCTGTCACTCATTATAGCTTTGAAAACATATTCTATCATATAGTCACAGGGGAAGATGATAATGGAATTAAAAATAGTATTCCTGGGGTCAGCAAGTGGTCCAGGTTAAGGCACTCATATGGTCAAATGAGGCATAAGCCCCAAACCTGTTGGCTCAGAAATCATGCCAGGAATATGGGAATGGGTGCCAGTATCATGAGAGGAGAAAGGGGGACAAGGGATTATGACATGGCCATTCTTCCCTGGTCAGGTGGTGGGAGGAGAGCGGCTGGTTTCTCACTTTCCCTCTCTCTGCCTGTCTGGTGAGCAAATATTCCCTATGGTGAACACCTAAACAAACTAACAAAAATACTATTCTTACCTTCTATGGACAGCAGCACTCTTCACTGTCTTCTTTCTGCTATTCTTCTTGGCCTCTCTCTTTTTATTATAATTTTTATAATACTTATACAAGTACTATTGACATATAGTACTTGTGCATATTTATGGGATAGAGTGTGGCTTTTCAATACATGAATACAATGTGTAATGATCAAATCAGGGCAATTAATATATCTACTGTTTCAAATATTTATCATTACTTTGTGCTATGAACACTTGAAACCCTCTCTTCTTGCTACTGTGAAGTCCTGTCAGTTGCAACAGCATAGACAAACCTGAAGGACATCATGTCAATTTTAAAAAGTCCAGTACTGAGAGACAAATACTGCATGTTCTCCCTCAGTGGAAGAGGCTAAAAGATTTGCTTTCATGGCAGTGGAAAGTGAAACAGTGGTTATCAGAAGCTCAGAGGAGATGGGGGGACAATGGGGAGAACTTGGTTAACATACAAAATTACAAGTGGATAAGTGGAATGAAAGAGTTAGCATAATATACCACAGCACAAAAATCATAGTTAGTAATGATTCCATGCATTGTTCTCTCCTTCTAATCCAGCTCTACAGAAGTCTAGTTAACCCAGTCCTACCTTCCCAGTGTATTGTAATGACGTTTTAAAAAGCCTACCTATAGTTTATATGGGAAAGATCTATGGGTATTAGCACAGAAATGATAATTTCCTTAAAAAAGTGCCATATTAATCATAGAGAAGAGTAAGGGATTATTTTAGGGCATTGTTAATATTGAAATAATTAATGCACTAAAGTTTTAATGATAATATAATTCTTCATTATATATAACATTTGAGATTTTACACATCATTTATATTCCAGTGGCCTTGATCTGATGTATAATACTAAAGAGTGAATGAGCAGTCAGGAAAACTGAGGCAGGGCTGTCCATTGGCCCCAGCTCTAAACACATATAATCTACCAAGATTGAGTCAGGAGGACATAGAAAGTATGAATAGACCCATAAGAAGCCATGAGGTTGAATCAGTAATAAATAACCTCCCAACAAAGAAAAACTCTGGTTCTGATGGCTTCACCTCTGAATTCTACAAAACTTGTAAAGAAGAGTTAACCCTTGTTCTACTCAAGTTATTTCTAAAGATCCCAAAGGATATACTCTCCCAAATTCACTCTATGAAGCCTCCATCACCCCCTTATTCTTAAATAAGATAAGGACATGACAAGGAAGGAAAACTATACACCAATATCTCTGATGAATATAGATACAAAAATTCTCAACAACATACTAGCAAATCGTATCCAACAACATGTAAAAAAGATTATACATCATGACCAGGTAGGCTTTATTCTAGAAATGCAAGGGTGGTCCAATATACACAAAGCCATAAATGTAATACACCATATTAACAGAAAGTAAGATAAAAACCATATGATCATATCAACTGATGCAGAGAAAGCATTTTATAGGATATAACATCCCTTCATGATCAACACTCTCACCAAAATCAGCATAGAAGGGTCATTCCTCAACACAATAAATGGTATTTATGAAAAACCCATAGCTAACATCATTCTGAATAGGGAAAAGCTGAAAGTTTTCTGCTAACAACTGGTAAAAGACAAGGATGCCCACATTCTCCACTCCTTTTCAATATAGTACTGGAAGTCCTCACTAATGCAATCAGAAAAGAAAATAAGATAAAAGACATTTAAGTAGGAAAAGGAGAGGTAAAATTATATCTATTTGTAGATGAAATAATAGTATATGTAGAAAACCCAATGGTATCCATGAAAAATTCCTGGAAGTAACAAAGGAATAAAGTAAAGTTGTAGGATACAAAATCAACATAAAGAAATCTATAGAATTTCTATATATGAACATCAGGCAGACTGAGATAGAACTGAAGAAAGTAATTCCATTTACACACAAAATATAAGATACCTAGAAATAAATCTAACCAAAGGAAAGACGTTTTGCATGAGGAAAACTATGAGAAGCTAAAAAAAAAAATTGAAAATGACACAAAAATGTGGAAGAACATCCTATGTTTCTGGATTGGAAGAGTTAATATAATCAAAATGGCAATTCTACACAAATTAATCTACATATTTAATGCAATCCCAATCAAAGTACCAGAGACATTCTTCACAGATCTAGAAAAGACAATCATAGAATTTGTCTAGAATCATAAACGAACTCCTATTGTCAAAGCGATCCTGTGCAAGAAGAGTGGAGTGGGAAGCATCTGACTCCATGACCTGAAAATATACTAAATATACTATAAAGCTATGATAATAAAAATAGTATGGTATTGGCACAAAAACAGACAGATGGACCAATGGAACAGAATAGAGACCCCACAAATGAAGTACCAAACATACAGGCAACTGATTTTTGACAAAGGATACCAGTCAACCCAGTAAGAAAAGGAAAACCTCCTTAGCAAATGGTGCCAGAAATACTTGATATCTGCCAGCAGAAAGATGAATCTAAACTCCTACCTTTCATCATTAACAAGAATCAAATCAAAGTGGATCAAAGATTTAGATCTCAAACTAACACCTCAAACTATAAAACTACTACTGAAAAACACTGGGGAAACTCTGGGAGACATGGGAGTAGGAAAAGACTTTTTAAATAAGGCCCCCAAAGTACAGTCAATAACCCCAAAAATAGACAGGTGGGAGTGCATCAGATTAAGAAGTTTCTGCATGTCAAAAAACACAGTAATTAGTGTGAATTGGCAGCCCTTGGAATGGGAAAATATTTTTATAAATTATGCTTCAGATAAGGGACTGATAATCAGAATACACATGGAATGAAAGTGACTTACCCCCCAAAAAGATGATCAACCCAATTTAAAGATAAGAGAATGAGCTGAAAAAAAAAAAAGACACTGCTCTTTAAGGAAGACATATGAATAGCCAAATGGCATATGAAAAAATGCTTGACATCCCTCATCACAAGGGAGATGAAGATTAAAACCACAATGAGATACCACCTAACCCCAGTCAGAATGACTAATATTTAAAAACAAAAACTAAAACTAAAACAAAAAATGATAAGTGCTGGCGGGGATGTAGTGAAAGGAAAACTCTCCTATACTGCTGGCGGGAATGTAAATTGGTCCACCCCCTGTGAAG
Organism: Tupaia belangeri chinensis; assembly: GCF_000334495.1. NCBI lineage: Eukaryota > Metazoa > Chordata > Mammalia > Scandentia > Tupaiidae > Tupaia > Tupaia belangeri. The sequence continues at coordinate 577,343 of NW_006209696.1, forward strand.
AACAATATGGAGATTCCTCAAAGATCTACAACTAGAACTACCATATGATCCATGATCCCACTCCTTAGTATCTACCCAAAGGACAGAAGAATGCTTAGTCAGAAAAGTGTTTGCACATGTATATTATTGTGGCATTATTCACAATTGCTAAGACAATGGAACCAGCCTAAATGTCCACAAAGAGAGGAATGGATTAAAAAAGTATGTCACATATACTATATGGAATACTACTCAGCCATAAAAACCAACAAGGCCCTGGATTTTGACAGAAAGTAGATGAATATAGACGAGTTACTGCTGAGTGAAGCAAGCCAGGCTATGAAGGAGAGACATTATATGTCTCCATTTAATATATACCGACTATCCACACTCTGTGGCCAAAACTGAATGACTAGAGGATGTAGAAACATAGAAAATAGTTACAGATACCAGATACAGTGTGAAAATAGGGTGTGAGAAGGAGGAGAGCCTGAGAAAAGACATTAAGGAGAAACACAGAAAGGCAAGACATTTATGGGACAAATAAATGGGTTATTATCTGTTGATGATAACGTTTATAGTATCCCCATCTGGACTGGTGAGAAATGTATTCATGTTGGAACACTCACTTTACAAGTTAAGGGGCATATGTGATTGAATGTATAAAGTAAATTAAAATTAAATTAAATTTAAAAAAGAGTAAATGAATGCTTTCTTATTAGATTGCATTGGGGGATTACTATAATAAAAAAACAGTAATTAATACCTGTAACTTTCATCTGTAATGGTTGATTTTATGTGTTCCTTTAACACACAAGGAATATCCAGAAAGCTAGTATAACATTATTTCCGTGTGTGGCTATGAGAGTGTTTTTGGAAGATGAGGTTAGACTTTGAATCAGTAGACTGAGTAAAGAAGAGCTGTCAAAGGGTGGGCTTTATTCAATCCTTTGAGGTCTCAGATAGCACAAAAAGGTTGGGGGGGCAGGGGAAGGGTGAATTCCCTCTCTTCAGGAGCAAAATACCCATCTGCTTCTGCTCTTTGACATCAGAGCTCTAGATTGTCAGCCTCCAAACTCTGGGACCTACACCAGTGCCCAAACCTCACCCTATTCCTGGGCCTTGGGCCTCGCCAGTTACATCATCAGCTTTCCTGGTTCTCCAGCTTGCACATGGTACACCTTAGGACTTCTCAGCCTTCTTCCTCACACGCAGCAATTCCTACAATAAATCCCCTCATATATCTTTATATATCCTACTGGTTCTATTTCACTGGAGAACCACTACTAATACACCATCTAGCTCTATCCATGGCCGGATACTATTTATTTTGGGAAAGAAAATTTACATCTTGTTTTTAGGAAAATAAATTCCATATCATGACATTACCTACACTATATTAGTATTATTTGCAAACAAGATTTGGAAACATATATTCTAATAGGACAGACAAAGTGTATAAGACTCTAAGGCATATACGAGAGTGACTTCCATAAATCCTGGGGTGCTTACCTTAGAGATAATATGCAACATAGAGAGGGAAGGCAATTGTAGAGCTGAACACCTGTGCCTTCACATCCTTTTCTCTTACTAATGTGCTATGTGACCTTGGGCAAGTTACAGATTTTTTTGAGGACATGGGAATATATACTCTTGTAGTGTATGTGAAAATCTAATATTCCATGATTTGTTAGGCACACAGTGCCCCAGTGAGTTAAAATGGAAGGAACAACTTTCACGTCTATCTAAGGAAACATAGATGGAAAGGGTGAGTGCGGCGCTCAGCTGTTTCCTGTGTCATTGTTATGCCCACAGGCACTTTATACATTAAATCAGACTGTTCTTGACAGATTCACAGTGCTCTGACTGAACATGTCTTAAGAAGCAGGTCTTCTTGTGCAGCTGTCTCATAAAGTGTTGTGATACATCAGTTCAGAGAAAAACTGTGACCTCAAATTACCCATTGTCAGAAAGACTAGCTCTAGAAATAATCCAAGAAGAAGAGACAAGATGACACAATGACATTTTTAGAGGCAATCCGTTTGGAACCTGCTACTCAGACTGATGGACACTCAGCAGAGAGGGCACGGTCTTCTGAAGTGGGATTCTCCACGGGAAGGCCATGGAGAGGCTCACATCCAAAGGTGAGTAAGAACTTGAAAAAAGTCTGAAATACTTAGAGCTTAAAGCACAAAAAAGAAAAAGAAATGCTTAATATAGATATCAGAGGTATTCAAAAAGTTCAGAGAAAATATGTATTATGAGAAAACTATGCATAGGTTTCAAAACTTTTTGGCATCAAGATTAACTTGTACCTAATTCTGTTGTTCCATGAACTTTTTGAAGTCCCATTGTAATTCTATTTTAAAGATAGACTTTGAGTGAGAGAATTATTTAAAAAAAAAACCTTGTATTTTGAATAGATTCTAAAGCTGGGTAAACTGATTAAAATATGGAGGACAGTTTTCTTATTCTCAGGTTCATAGTTGAGAAAATTTATAGTCAGACCTCTCTGTTGATTTGATTTTTCTGACACATAATGCTGTTTTCTCAATTTTTCTCCTGTCTAAAGCCAATAAAACCTTAGATCCTAAGTTGTTCATGACCAAAATGAGCCTGCTCACTGCCTCCCTCATTTAGCTCTTAGCATCATGAACATTCTACGTACTGCTATTGGTTTTTTAAAATGTGGATATTCTGTCCCCCTAAAAAGGTTATAAAAATCGTGGATAGTCTTTTATTCTCCTTTGCATTATGCTTTATAGTATTTACCATGGTGCTATAAATATAATAGAGATTCAGTGATTATTTGCTGAGAAGGTGACTGAGGATGAGACAAATGATGTAAAATGAAAACCACAGTCTCAGGGGAATTCAAATTTTGCTTTCCATTTCCTTCGTAGTCATCAATATGAACTTGGCTCTTAATAAGGAAATAAAGGGAAATTTCTCAGTCTGAATTTTCAGATTATAAGGGCACTGACAGGCTCTGAAGGTTGCTAGTGGCATGCATTTTTTGCATTTGTTCATTCACTTTTCCTTCTTAGTCTTAGTTGTTCTTTGATCAAGCACTTTTTGGACACATCTCAAATGCCAGACATGTTCACAAAGAAGACATGTTCCTTGTCCTCAAGGACGTCACATTACTGAAGGAAAGAAACGAATGTAAACACAGATGGCAGCACAGAGGACAAGGGCTCTAATAAAATTTGTACCAGATTCATTTGGCAGCAAAAAAGGAGAAATTGTCTCTTTGGAATGATTGTGGAGAGAAGTAGAAGAACTTAAGAGTAGAGTTAATGTTTTAGGTGCAGCTGAAAAGCAAAGGAAGTGTTTGACTAGTAAGACAAAGGGTCAGGACATTCCGTCACAGAGAACAACAAGTAGAAAAGGCACAAGAAGATGGAGCAGCTCTGTGAGCCCCAGGGCTCCAGAGTGTCAGAAACTGCACCTGCTTCACGGCCACAGAGGAAACCCACTGTCGGGAAGTTGGAACCACAGGCATGGGCACATCATTTAAGCTTGGTTAGACATTTAGAATGATAGCCAATGGGATTTCACAATGTTACCATCACTTGAAATGTGTTTATAGGAAAATCTTATCATTTGAGTTGCATCTGTCACTGTTCTATATGAAACACTACACACAAATCTGGTGTGATGTCTTTGCTTTTGTTCTAATTTTGTTGTGGTAGAAAAATCTGCATTTTGTAGTAAAAAGTGGTGTAAACAAGTCTTTTCTAAAAAATGTATGAACAGATAACAGAGGTCCTAAATCTCATTTCATCTTTTATACTAAATGTCTAGTAAAAACATCACCTTCATTCTGACAGAATAACCTGCACTGTGTATATCATGCATCGTACCAAGCAGGTCAAAAGGTCCACTTTTAATTTTTACTCGCAAAATATGTCCACTGTTTTATAGCAGATTTTCTCAGCAAATACATTTTGGAATAGCGGTGCTTTTTAAAGCGATCTTCCAGATTGTTTTGCTCAGGTTTAGGTTTACCATTTGTGTTCTGAAGCCGTGTTCACTGTGGACAGCAGATGGCTCTGTAGCATATCACACGAGTGCTAAGTGACAGAGCATCACAGAATCTGGATGTCTTTAGCTCCATGTAGAACAAACCAGACACAAAATTTCTATGATCTTCAAAAGATATCACAAGCCAATGGCAAAGGACTAAATAAAAGAGGGATTATTAGGCTGGCCCCATTGCCGTGGTTAAAGGAGCTGGATCTCACATGACTAACTGTGTAGCTCAAATCCCAACCTCCTCTGCTTAAACATGTGTGCCCCAGATCTCGATAGGATGGAGAAATGGAGCAGACGGGGTTGCGCTGTGATCACTTCCCGCTGGGAGGTACTTTCTTCCTCTAAGATTCCTTCCCTCTCTGACTGGAAAGTCCATATACCCTCTGGCAATTAAAAACAAAAAAGCAAACATACAAAAAAAAAAAAAAATCTCCCCCCAAACAACCAAACCCAATACCAACTAACCAACCAACCAACCAAACAAACAAACAAAAAAAAACAAGAGAAGGATTATTGGCTGTCCCTGCAATCTAGTGGTTAAGGGAGTCAGATCACACATGGCTAACTATGGTTCAAATCCTGGCCACAGCTTAAAAACATGGCCCCCATGATTTTTACATGCTAGGCATGTGCGTGTGTGTGCATGCCTCAAACCCTGACAAAATGGAGAAATAGAGGAGAAAGAATGGGAATATAACCATGCCCATTGGGGGGGGGCGTTTACTCTTGCCCCCCCTTTCTCTGGTTTTTTTTTTTTTTTTTTCTTTCTTTCTTTTTTACTTTCTCTTAGGAGCACACATGCCCTCTAGCAATTAAAAAAAAGGATTATCTGGTTGTGGGGTGGGATCTTTTACAAGATCAATCTGGATTTCTTTTCTTTTCAGTTTTGCTCTAGGATATGTAAGCTCTTTGTAAAGACAGAGAGAGAGAAAGAGAAAGCATCCCTCTGGGGACATGGTCACACCACAATCCCTTGTCCACTTCTCTCTCCTGTTGGGATTTTGGGCACACATCCACATGTGCATACACACTTGGCATGGTTTCAAACTTGCTGAGTTGGGGACTCAAATCATGCAGTAGGCCATGTGGGATTCAGCAGCCTTAAGTATGAGGCAATTGGGAAATCCCAGTCTTGATTTTTAAGAACTCTTTTCCATCTTTACCTTGAATGCTATTCTTCTTGATCTGTTCTTTTCCATTTGCTCTCTACTCCCATTTTCTTTTATTTTGTTCTTTCATATAGTATTTGTCATACGTCTTTACTATATGTTCCCTGAGGCAAGGACTTTGTTTGCTAGGTTCTTTCCTATTTTCTCAATGCTCAGAAATAAGCCTGAGCATGATAGTGATCCAACTAATATGAGTTAAATATTGAAAATGTAACATAAGACCAGAACAGTGCTAACCAACTAATTGGTGAACAATAACACATACTAAATGATGCCATGAAATGTGAGAGATGCCATGAGAGTAGAGAGTCAGGGAAACTTCTAAGATAAAATGAAGACTAGGCTGAGACCTAATGAAAGATTGGTGTTCTATGAATAAAAGAGGTGTGGGAGTGGAGGGGGTTGGGGCTAGGGGAGAAAAGACTGGTCCAGTTAGAAAGAAGAACAGATATAAAAGATAGCGCATAGTGGATTTAAAGGTACTAAGAAAAGTTGAGTGCAATTATGAGTGTGATGTACGAATGGGGAGAGATGAAGTTAAAAAGTAACCAGGGAAGAGATCATGGAGAGCGTCCTAAGGCATTTAAAGAATGTGGACTTCATCTTGTGACCATGGAAGGCTTCAAGCAAGGGGATGCTTAAGCCATGGGTTTTGTTGGGTTTTATAGATCATGTTGGCTGCAATGTGGATTGCTGAAGTGGATTGCTAGAAGGTGGAAATGGAGGGAAGCAAAGAAGAGGGAAATAATGCCATGTCTAAGAAGTTAGTGACATTATTTTGCAGTTCTGTATCACATATGACATCAAATCTTTAAACATTAAAGATGTCATGTTTATTTAATTTCCTGTGATGAGTTATTTTCCATATTATAGAGAAAAATGGTATGACATTTACTCAACTTAACACATTCTAAATAGAGTCCAAATCAATCATGTAAACAAAGCTAAGGGTGTATTATTATTACTATTTTTTTTGAGAAGTTTGTGCCTTAGGACACATACAATCACCAGGGAGACAGAGAGTCAGATTGACACAGTGAGAAGGAAAGTCAGAAGTCACTCCCCAAAGAGGATGACCATGTCACAATCCCTTCTCCTCCATTTTCCTCCTGGGATCTTGGGCACGCACACGGACACACCCAGCATGATTTTGAAGCCACCAGGTCTGGGACTCAAACTACGATCAGCCATGTGGGCAACTGGAGGAGTCCGACCCGGTGAGGCCCCAGGATCTGTCTGAGCCCCCCGACCTTTGAGCTCTGCTTTCGGTTGGATCAACACGTTGGCAAGGCCACTGTTGTGCACCCCCCGACCTTGGAACAAAGCTTGGGTCAGTTAGCATGTCAGCAAGGCTGCCTGCTATTTGCTCCAGAGAATTGAGGCAGCCTCACTGGGAAGCGACCCCCCTCTGACTCCCCAATTTACTACTATGAAAGAATTGCATAGCTCTCCTATACATCCTGAGTATATAATAAAATCTTCCAGGAAGTCCCCCAACCGACAGCTCCCCTTTGCTCTGATTACTTACTATTAATTACAATGCTTTACCTCCATGGTCACAATAGAGGGTGGGCTGAAGTTCTTTTTAGGCAGAAGTAATTTTGACCTTTGGAAGGCCCTTAAATTCTTCCTTCCTTTATGTAAAATAGGATTAGGCCAAAACTGGCCCAGGACACCTCTGCCCTCTCCAAGTGAAATAGATAAATAAATATATTAGGATTCCTCAAATTAAGTCTTAAATCCCTACAAAACTGTATAAATATCATTCTTTATTAAGATCCATAAGAACTAATATCTATTCTTGAGATTTTCTTTTCTCAGCACCATTCTCAGTAATCACAAGATGGCTCCTGCACCGCATCTGCTTACCGGAACGGCTTTCCCGAAACTGCATTCCATGGAGACCCACCTACAATTGAGGAACTGCACTAGACCCACCCTTAATCCACCCCTGAATAGGAATTGCACTAGACCCACCTCTAATCCAACCCTAAATAAAATCTTTGTTCTTTATTGTTAAAAACTTTATGAGCTGTTAATTAAAACACTAGCCCCTCTCCCTTTACTTGCATGTAACACGTTTTCAATAAAAACGCACAATAATTCCTAGCAGTCGTCACTCCTCAGAGAGCGATCTCTGAGGGGTGTCCGGCATAGGACGTGCATGAAAGGCATCGAGGCCTCTGTCTTCTGTTCACCTTCGCCGCCTTCGTCGAGATAACCCACCCACGCCGAGGCTGGACCCCGGCAGGCAACCAGTGACATAACCACTACGCCATCTGCTGGTCCCAAAGGGAAGAATATTTTAAACAGTAGTTCTTAAAATTTTCTTTTCATGGACCATCATACACTGTAGAAACACCATTTACAAACACTTTAAATTCACGAGCAAATACTCTGTGTTAGTTCAGAGAAAGAAAACCAATAGGAGATAAAACAGGTCCCATGATATGTCACCAGAAAATGGTGACCCAGGAAATCTGAGGATTTAATTCCATCAGAGTTCCAAGGCCTGAGAACCTGGAGAGCCCCAAAATATTCCCATTCTGAGATGGAGGGCCTGAGCAATAGTGTGAGGTCTCTGGGGCTGGTGTAGGTCTTGGGGTCTGAAAACTGGGGAACTAAGCTCTCATGTTTGAGGATACAGAAGCAAAAAGTCCCAGTTCCAAAGGAGAAAGAGAATCTTCCTTTCTTTGCTTTTTTGCTCTATCAGGGCACTCATGAATTGGTACCCACCCACATTAGGGAGGACAGATGTTTACTCAGTCTACTGATTCAAATACTAACTTCTTCTGGAAACACTGCATAACTACATCCAGAAATAGTATTTTGTCAGCTATATGGGCATCTCTTAGTCAAGTCAAGTTAATACATAAAAGTAACCATCACATCCTCTAAGAATCTGCTAACTAGACTGGAAACTTTTCTTATTTATTATTTAATGTGTAATGCCATGTTTAAACAGATAATCCATCCTTTCCTATTTAACTCATAATAGATTTTATATAGTTTTACCTATATTAAATTTCTAGTTTGAGTAGCTTTCCTGAAGAGGAAAAAGGACAAGCATCCACTTCTGCTTTTGTTTTGTTTTTCCTTGCTTTCCCTCATAGAGATGTGTATTGGGTATAAGAAAGACAGTAAAGTCACTCAGAAGGGCTATTCTTTCAGTGTTCTCATTTATGAAATTGTATAGGGCCATTTTTTTTTTTTCTGACAACAATTTGCTCAGGGCAAAGGCCTTCACATGGGCTCTGTGTTATACTCCATAGAAAGGAACCCAAGGTCCAGTTGCTAAAGCATTTTATGGACTCTAAAACAGTACTTCTGGTCACCACAAGCTTTATCCATTGTTAAAGCACAAAAAAAAGATAATTTATTTTACTGTGCTTTTGATATGGTGGTTTTCATCTATACACTTCAGTCTGATTTTTGTATTTTGTTTTGTTTTGTTAGTTCACTGGTGATTTCACAGCCAATGCTGGCTGGAAAGCTTTAGATGATGTGTGAGTTGCTATGTATTCAGTTCTGCTTGTCATATTATTGCTCTAAGTAAACATCTTTCACAGCAATAAACTTGTTCTCCTATCTTTCGGGTAAACAAAACTGAACTTAAAGTAAAGCCTTGAGAATTTAAGAAAAAAAAATCTGCTTGTAGAAAAATACCTGGGATATTAAACTCAAGATGGTATTTTAAAAAGTAATGTCCAAATTTGCAGAAAACTCCCTTCATTTGGGATTTCTATGTTCATATATTTTCATTTGCAACATGAGTTCCGTTATCTCCAGTTAGTAATGGGTAGGCATTTGCAAGCAGTACACAAGAACTGCTTGGCCCAGTTTCACATTATTGACAGGCTCTTCCCATGGCTCCTTTGGCTTCTTTCTGGAATCCAGAGAAAGTTTTATGTCAGAGCCTGTAGAACATTAGTATGGCTGTCAGAAATGCTTCCCGAGGCCTGACTGCTTCCTGCCTGACTTCCGCCAGTGCTGTCCATCTTTCTCTTTCATGAGCTCTGCAATGATTCCTCCCTCCCTTCCCTAAGTGTCCCTTAAAAAGGAAAGATTAGCCTTTATAATTTAAGGAAAAAGATATCTTTGATATTTCATACAGTGGAGTTTGGGTTGTTGATAAAATGGGAATGCCAACCCAAGTTTATTAAACTTGAGTTTTAGGATTTTTGTTCAAGAGAAAGTCATAGACATTTTAGTAGTTGATTCTGTTAAATGATGGAGTTGATGACTTACCCCATGAAACAAAGCAAAAAATAAAAAAAAATAAAAAAATGCTAAAAAATCATCATTAGTCATTATAACAAAAATATATTACATTTAGAATAAACTAAAATAAAAAAAACCCTACTCCTAAATTTTTTTTTCTGTGCTTAGATTTATAACTCAGGGTTCTTAGTGTTTAAATTTTTGATGAAACCTGTGGCAACTTTTAGAACAATGTTTTTAAGAAAACTCAAAACTTCACACTTTGAAACATATTCTAAATGCTCTTATGTTTTGCCCAGATAGTTAGTTTCCAAAAGTATTAAGGAATTTAAACATTGCACTCATCTTTTACATAAAATTTTCTCATTTTGTCAAATGAGAACTTTTAGTAAGTAATAAAAATCCTCATTAGTATTTCTCTTCTACCAAATCACTTCAGCATGAAAGGGGAACAAAGATTTTTCCTCTATTCTAATACATTGATCTTCACAAAACTTAAAAGATAATAAAATGTCTGATAAAAATGCTTAGCTTTGACCCTTAAAATCCATGTAAGTGAAAGGGGAGTGAATATTTCCAAAAGCTAAAATTCATACTACAATGATATTTTCTTGGCAGACTGTGTTAAAGAGCTTTATATGACAGTCAAGTTATACCAGCCTTGACAGTACAACTGGGTAAAAAAAGAATCAGATCTGTTTTTATGTTTAATTGGACTGTGAGGGTCTGACTGTCAAAGCAGGATACTCTTGCCAGTTGTCAGAAAGACTACCTTTGAGCAAACTGAAATAAGAATGTAGATACCTGATGTTATATTCAACTTTGCACTCAATTTATAAATTTGAGGCAATGGCTAGGCATCTCTATAACATTATTTCTTTCACCTGGGACTTAAAGAATTATTAGCATTACATTTGATGGGAGATGGAAAGGAGGAAAGAAGGGATTGCAGGTGAATCTGAATGTCAGATAAGTATAAGTGACACTACAACAGTCAAGAAGGTAGGTATATCATTGTTGGGCAAGTTTAAATAGTACTTAACTTATATTTTAATACTCAAAATAAAATTATATATGTGTGTATGTATACATACATTTTATGATCAAGAGAAATATATCGAAGTAGACTATCAATATATGCAATAAAGTTATGAAATTCTTATATTTGTTGCTAATCCAAAATATGTATTAAATATAAGATATAAAAATTATTCTTACTTTTGGTGAAGGTGTAACTGTCAATACACTACAATTCAGGAAAATTAGTAATTAAATGACTAGTTTGGTCCTTTAATGTGACCTCTTGCTTCATAGCCCCTGATCTTTCCATGTTGGAACACTCAGCTTCCACTGGTATACTAAGCTCTCTCTTAGACTTTTAGACTATCTCTATCCCTGGACAGGGAGTCTCTAATGCTGTAAGACTCAATGGTGAGTCAACTATATGGTTATCTCCTGCTTAGTCTTTGAGATAAATCTATGTCTATTTCTTATAACCAGTTACTTATCCTACCTCTATCTGGCTAGTAGGTTTAATCAGAATAAACTGATACTGGAATCCTTTACCCTTAAATCTGTAGACCATGTCTAGTACAAGAGTAGTTTGTCTTCTTGAAACAGTACTCATTCCTTGATTCCAGATGCTCTGGATATATGGTCTTCCCAGTAACAAGGAAACCCTTCTTTCCATCCTCTGACAAAACACACCTGCTTTCTGGTCTTTGGCTTATGGTGTGGCCTCTGTAGGTTCCTTAATAGTATATTCCTTAAAACTTTTTCACT
>NW_006209696.1:588562-611377 GCF_000334495.1 Tupaia belangeri chinensis
TGTGGTGTGTGGGCTAACCTTCTCTTATCTACCACTGATGGAATGTGAACTCTAAAAAACATCTTTTCAAAATTACATTTCTGATCATTTATTGGTTGTGACTGACTTATAATATACAGGACTGAATAGTTTGTAAAAGTGAAGGAAATATAACACACACACACACATACACACATATCTATCATCTATCAATCTATCATCTATCAATCTAGTCTATATCTTTTTCTGTGTGTGTGTGTGTGTGTGTGTGTGTTGGGAGTGTTTGTGTATGTATATCTTTTTCCTCCTTTTCTAACTGCTCATATTCCTCAAACCCTAAGTTTTGTCATACCATAAAAGGAGACAGTTCTTTCTTAGTGACTTTGACTTCAGATATTCTGTTCAGCTGGGCTGAGGAATCTGATTTCCTAAATGTTACACAGATATTAGAAAACGAGCCAGTTTTCATCAGCCTCACCTGCCTCTCATATACCATACTGCCAACCCTGAGGGCTGAGGAGGCAATTGCTTTGTGGAACAAGATCATCCCCACCCAGTCAGGTCCATCAATCCAGAATTTGTTACTTCTGCTCCTGGACCTGAATGATACACTGCAATGAAGAATGTGAATGATTCATCTAGTCATTACTTGGAAAGATGAAGGAATTAACTCTCACTAAGGTAAATACTGTTCAGTGGGAAATAGGAGACAGGAAAGAGTTGCACAGGGACATCCTTCCTTCTTGCTCCTTTCCATGAATGGTTTCAAAGCACGTATTGTCTGTATGGCTTAGTGGAGATGTTCAGCGTGGTTAGCAGATGAATTTCTTGATTACTCTTTTTGTGGTCCATAGCAAGCACAATAAAATGTCACAATAGGGAACAGCAGATGACACAATTGTTACTTCATTGGACTCCCACACAGTCAACTGTGGTTTAAGTCCTGGACCCAGCAGTTTAAAACTCACAGTAGGCACATGTGTGTGCGTGCTTAAAATCCTGAGAGGAGAATGAAGGAGAAGGGATTGTGGCATGATAGTCACCACCTGTGGGATGATTTCTCATTTTTTGTCTCTCTGTTTCTCTCTGTCTCTCTGGTGAGCACACTCACCCTATAGAAAAACTCTCTAAAAAAATAGTCGTGATATCTCTCCACATTCTTCTTTGCCTTGCTTCCATTGTTCCTTCATCTAACTGTCCAGGTTTTGTACCTCCAAAATAAAATGTTATTTTAAAATCTTTTCTGAGGCTCTGTTTTTCAGGGAACCTGGGCTAAGACGATTGTCACAAATCAGTATTTTTGCTATATCCCTTGAAAATTCAGAGAAGTTTTTCTAGTCAGATGCAAGTTCAGACAAAATATATTAGCTAAGTGCTTATCTGAATGTGTAATAGAAAATTGTAGTATAAGGGAAATCGTGGTGAAAGGAATTAATTTTCATGTTTTCTAAACATTTCTCGGTCATTCTCTGAAGCACAATTTATTATTCCAGGCTTGGTATTCTCTCTGAGTTTTAAGTTTTATTTTCTGTATTAAAGTTGGGAATTGCATATGAAGTCCTGTTTTTGTGCATTATATCTCTCTGTTTATTATACGGTGCAGTCAAGGTCAGGGGTTAAGAGCTTAGGCTCTCCAGTCACACTGCTAAGGTCTGAATCCTGGCTCAGCAACTCACAAGCTCTGTGTCTTTGGTAAATTTCCTTACCTCTTCATGCCTCAATTTCATCATCTGTAAAATGAAGATAATGGTAGTACCTCTCAGGGTTGCTATATGGATTAATGAAGAGAATATGTCTAAAATGCTTACAATGGAGTGAAGCTCATGTGAGAGTAATTTATCCTGTTATTTCCTTTCACATTTATCTCTGTGTTAAACACTACATGGAACGTTCTAGAGAAAAGCATTCACCATTTTATTACAGAAAGCAATGTGTTCTACCTGTCTTCGTCTCTACTGAGGGGCTATGTGGCATTTTTTGATGCTTATTTTAAGTACCTACAGTGAGGGAAGGAGAAATAATGTAACACTCTGAAGTACAAAGGTATTTGAAGAACTTCATGGAAAATTGTAATTGTAGTATGAGTTTATTGTGGTATAGAAAACTGGAAATCAATGAGTACTTTTTTTCATAATACGTATTTTCCATGAAACTTCTAAAGACTCCCTTTATGTCTCTGAAACCTCTCTGTGTATGTATACCTGAACGGTCTCTCCTATCATGACTAATGTTTTCTTTGAACTTGATATTTGTCAGAATTTCCAGAGTTTGACCCTACTCTCACAACTTACCATTGTGTTTTCCTTACTGGCTGTGCAATACTAGGTCATCTTGACCTTTTACTTCCATCTGTTCATCTGTAAGTGGAAGATTCTTCACAGACCTGGGAGCCAGAGAGTGTTACAGTGGGAATGAAATGCTCTGCAGGGCCACCCCACATAGAAAGGTTCAGGGTTCATGCCTGGAGACCTCCCTGGGAACACTGGGTGTGTGTGGCCATGATCCAGGGCTGGCTGAAGCCGGAGATGGATTGATGAATGAAGGCCACAATGATGGTGGTGTTGGTGGTGGTGTCTCTCTCTGTCTCTCTTGCTCATGGAAGAAAGAAGTAAAGAAACTTATAAAAATATTCCTCACAGACCGCTTACTCACCCTGAAGCACTCGTAACCAGGCACTGTGCTATGACCTTGTATGGCCATAGCACAGATCCTATGCTCTGCTTATTTACGGTTAATTTTAACAGTTACCATTTTCAGACAAAAAGTGAAAGGGCAGAAAAATGCCTAGCAAGTGTCAGATTTAAGTTTTGAATGCAGGTCTCTCCCTTTAACCCAGCTTTTTATATTATAAAATACTGCTCTTTTATTGTAAATAAAAATATTCTATAAATGTAATGAACTTTACACATTATGCCATTACATTGAAATGTATTATTTCACTGTTGTAAGCACTAGCATTTTCTCTTTCAATGTTTCAAACCCATGTAGTCCACTGTGGTTTGAGTCCCGGACTGGTGGCTTAAACTCACGCTGGGCCCGTGTGCGTGTGTGCCCAAGATCCTGAGAGGAGAATGGAGGAGAAGGGATTGCAGCGTGGCCATCCCCCCCAGGGGGTGATTTCTTGCTTTCTGTCTTTCTGGTGAGCGCCCACACCCTATAGCAAAAAGCCTCTCCAAAAAAAAAAAAAAAAAGAATTAGATTGTGAAGCAATTTGATTGCCACTAATTCTTTTTCTTCTTAAAGCAACTATTTCTTTATTAATAAATAGATGACTACAACAGATACACATCAGCTATTTTTATTGCTTTTCTCTTATCTTTAAAATTCATTAATTTTCTTAATATGTCAATAAAACTAAGGTCAGATGCCAAGAATAAAAGATGTGCAAATACTCAGATACCTATTTTGGGGGGTTTTCTTGGGAAGCCTCAGATGCATGCAGAAGAACACCTTCACCTGTGAGATAGATTGACATAAAATGATTGCTGGGACAGGGTGCTCCTCATCCTGTGGATTTGGTCAAGTATATTAGATGTTCTGGAAATTGAAAACATACCTCCAAGCCAAAATGAACACTGACAGGTTGATGCCAGCTTCATCATGATCTAACCAGTGGATCCCTAGAAGCATTCTGGAACAGGCCGCCCTATTAAAATTGCACACATAAATCAGCTGAAGTAGAAACTTCTCTCATGACCCTGAGACATTTTTTGTGGTCTCTGACACATCCATCTTGGAAGGTTTTTACTACTGACGAACTGGCATACTGGCTCGTTCTTAGAAACCAAACACTCATGTATCCTTGCCATCCAGCTCAGTAAGAAATGACCTTTATTTTTATACAAGGATGTAAAAATCCGATGTTCTCAGTTTTAGCTGTGGCCCCAAAAGATCCAAGGAGAAAAAAAAAATCCAGCAAGTATCCCACATTACCAAACTGTGCTACATTATTCCAAGGTTTGAAAAAAATTTAAAAGGAAAGAACAAATCCATTGGTTTAGTGACCTGTTGCTCTCTACCTAGATCACTGAAGTAAAAGAGGCTGAGATGGAAATAATTATTTTTGTAAACATAGTTGGAGAGTTGTGCCATTCCCTATGTAAAATCTAGTGGGGGGCCTTGATGGGACTACTGGGAGAAATTTTATTCGCCACTGAAGCTTGGAGGAAAATACAACACATGTTTTGAATTCATGCCTCTAAAAGCTGAAAGATGAGGAACTGGTTGGTTAGTTGCTGTTTCAATGACACAACATGCAGTACTAAAACAAAGCATAGTATTTAGTATTAATACTAAACACACAATTTAGTATTAGAGTTAAGAGCATGTCTACTGAAGCTGTGACTACCAGCTTTGGGTCTTGAAACAGTAGATAAATTAATCTCTCTAAACTCAGTTTCTTCATCTCTAAAATGAGGTTGTAATATTATCCTTCTCTTTTGGGGAAAATTTAGTAGGTTAATACATGTAACAATGCCTAGACTATATAGTACATGCTCAGTGAAAGGTGATTATTATCATTATAATGGAATACTATCCAGATGTTCTTTCCTAGACAACGGGTCAAAGGAATTTATTCCATGTGTGTCAGACTCCACCCCTCCCCCTCCCCCCACACACACCCACCCTGAAAGGAACTTTGTCTGGAAGTGTAAGAAGCCCATTAGAGCAAGGTGATTCCAACAGAGAGGAAAACAACCTGAAAGCAGAGACCAAGATGGTAATCATAAGTCATTACCTTTAAAAGGCACAAACTCTGCTGAAAAATCTTCAGGATTATATGATGTTTGGGAGGTAGTCTCCTAAGAAACTATGAAAATGTTTCTTAAGAGCAAAAGTCAGTTTTAATTACCCAGCAAGCTCAGAGGTCATGAGTGCCAGGTTAGGAGGGTTCCAGCTGAGTAGCCCTGTCCTGCTGCTTGCCTGTTCTCCTTGCAGCCTCTCTGTGGGTGGGCCAGAGATGCCAGAAGCACAGACTGCAGTTGTGAGATCATGATAGAACAAGCAGTGCTGGAAAAAATGAAGTTGCCTTCTACTTGCAACCACGGTGTTTGGTCTTTTCATCTGACAGCATGGAGTCAGACTTGTGTTTTCTGTTGCTTTGAAAGTTACAAGAAAAACTCACCAATTCAATTGTAGCAGGTATCTTCTGAGTGCTGAATGTGTACATGATGCTGGGTTGAGGAAGGTGATTTACCACAAGTGATCAGCTTATACCCTGAATAAATCAGGTGTCATTCAATTACCAAGTTCAATGATATGTCCGGTTGGTTCAGTGATTTGGGTATAATGGATGTGACATTGCCAAGTATCACCTGCAGACTGTAGCTTTATAGGATAACCAGTGTTTCAAAACAGAGAGCTTCTTGTAAGAAGTTCTCAGGCTTCTTAAAAATAATTAAGTTGAACTAAATCCCTGTCAAATGTTTGAATTAAGGACAAAAGGTGACTTTTGGTTTATATTTAACTATCCACTCTGTCTACAGTTATAGTATTTAAATTGACAGTGCTTTTATAACCTCACCTCGCGGACTCATCTTTCTTTAACTTGTTTTCAGTTTCAAAAGACATTTTAATATACCACTATACATGAGTTCTGGCCCTAGAATATCACCAGCCCTATTAATCAACTGAATCTACTTGTGGTTTTCCATGATGGTGTCATTTTTTTGAATAATATGAAATCAGATAATCTCTCACTGATGATGTATCTCACTAAATCACTCTCTGAGTGCTGATAACATAATGACAATAACATATTAGCATAATTCATCACCACATGTACCTTTGCTCTGGGGATGTTTTATTGTAATATATAATACACTGGCTGTCACTCAGATGATGTATTACAGCAAGATTTCCTCAGGAAAAAAGTGCATTTTGATGGAATACTACTCCTATCAGATGGTACTGCCCAGGGATAAACAGTTGAAAAAAGTTTGACTTCATTTGCTGTAGAATTCACATGAAGGTCAAAGGCACTATAAATAGTAAAATATAGTTTGAAGACAACAGGTATCTACCCCTCTGCTATAGTACAGTTTCTAAACGATCAATTTTAGTTTCATGTAGGTTAAGGAAGTTTTTTTATTCTTAGTAAATATTTAATATCGACAGCACTGATGCTGTGCAATGGAAGTTTCTGCAGACAGTAGTACCAATCAATGAAATGTCACTCTTAAGATGTGGAGCTTGCTTGGGGCAGAAATGAGGTGATTCTAAGGACAGATTAAAAGTGAATATGATATATTATAATTTTTTTTCCTGTAGTTTTGCTCCCTGAGCTACCCCTTAGAATATTAGATATAAAAGGAGGGCCAGCAGGTGGCATGGTGGTTAAGAGTTCTGGACTTCCACATGGTCAACCACAGTTCGAGTCCCAGACCTGGCAGCTTGCTTTCTCATTAACCTTCTCTCTCTTTTTCTCTCATTCTGTCTCTCTCTGGTCAAATTAAAAATAAACAAATAAATAAAATTAAATTAAATAATTCTTAAAAAAGAATATTAGATATAAAAGGAACTTGTAGATATTATCTACTAAATGTGGGTTACAAAGAATAAGACTTACTCTCTCTAGGTTATGGTATGATAGTGGGAGGTAGAGTAGGACCAGAAACTAGGTTTTGTGACAACTGTACTAGAGCTTTATACCAAGTAGTCGTAGCTAATTGTGGATGATGTGTGAATTAAGCAGCTAACATAGGGTACAAATATGAGGATAATATATTGGGTACAAAGGAGTTTTTTTTTTTTTTTAATTTCTATTACTCTGACGAAGAGCTTCATGCAAGTCAATGTGCATTTGACCAAGCCAAATTATAACCATCTGTAGAAGAAAGCAGTAACGATGGCGGCAGTGATGATGATAATGATAGCTCATGTTTCCTGAGTGCTTACTGGCCACTTTCCTAGACATTTGCAAATATTACTGTATTTTAACCTCTTAATTTCCCTGAGATGTGGATTTAAGGAAACAATGGTTTTTAAATCAGTGTACACAATCTTATCATCATGTATTCTTCCATACAAAATTCTTGTTTTTCAGAGAAACACACAAGGTTCACAGGTTCTTGATGCAACCACTTGTGCTGGTAATTACGTTTCTAAAATAATTTTCATTATATTCAAAATGTAGAAACAATTATCACTCAGAAGAAGACTAGAAGTAATTTTATTTATTCTAGAAATATTTATTTATTTATTCTAAGAAAGTGGTTTTATTTAAACATGTACAGTTGCTGCTGGCCCAGACACTCGCATTTCTCTGCCAATAGATTCCATGCCTCTTTGCCTCTCTGTGTTCAGTTGACGCTCCTCAGCATCTCCTCTGGCTGCCTAATGTAAATGAGAAGGCCTCCACACCTGCAGGCCCTGTATCTCCTCCAGTTCTCTGCAGGGCAGAACACCTCCTGTGTCCTCAATCTTCCTTACAAATGCCTGTCTCAGTGAACCAGACATCTTTTTCCTCATTTACTTTCTTTATTATTATCAGACCATCACGAAGTCTTGACATAGGTCACTTACCAACCACACATGCAACTCTCTGAATCACCATCATAGTTTCAATGTAAACATTCCAGCTGACCCTAAGAAACACCAATAATATTATAGCTTTTAATATCTCAATAAATGCTCGTAATACTCGCCTTAATTCTAAAGGTCAGGTAACTGCAAGTAATGGAGGAGTGAACACAGTGTAATGATCTATTGGATAATGTGATTAAATGTGTGACTTTGTGAAGAGATTCCCCATATGTATATTTTAATTTGAAAAACAACCAGGCAGAAAATTGAGGTCACTGATAACTGAGGCACAGTCATCTGAGTATGAATGGGAAAGCACAATGTTTCAGAAAAGTTTCTTAGCAACTTTCCCTTACTATGAAAAGATGTCACTATAAATCAAAAGCAAACAAGTCGCACACAAAGATATTTCAGTGCTTTTTACAGGGCACTGTAAATCACATAAATTATTCAGAAAATGGCAATGAGGTCCAGTAGAATGACTGAGCTAACTGAGGATTCAGCACTGAAGGGTCAATAAGTTTAGGACAAGAATGGCCTTTTTGAGATTTATGGTATTTCTGGCAAATGTACCATAAAAAAGCCTGAGTCAGAAAATATAAAAATAAAGTCTTGTTTTGAAATGCCCTCCAAGCAAATGGTTAGGGATACTGAAGACAGTGTGGGAAGAGGGGGAGAGTGTGAGGAAACAAATTAAGGAGAAAAATAGAGGCAAGACATTTATGGGACACAGAAATGGGTTATCTGTTGATGATAATGTGTATAGAATACTGAACTGGACTGTCACGAAATGTATTCATGTTAGGTAAATTCACTTTACAAGTTAAGTGATGTGTACTGACTGAATGTATAAAATAAATGAAAAGAAAATGCCCTTCAAATATCTTCTTTAAAATGTCTGATCAAGTACTGATTATTTGTAAAAGGTTTACTACATATTCCAGCCTATCATTGAAAAAAGAGATAAAGAATAAGATAGTTAATTACATTCAGCCAGCCAGATTCTGCATACCTAGTAAGAACAGATAGATAAAAGGAAAGGCAGATTTAAAAAAAAACATATTTTTTATGAGTTATTTTATCTTATTTATTTATTTTCATTTGACCAGAGAGAGAAAGAGAAAGTGAGAAAGCAAGTCATCAGGTCCAGGGCTTGAACTGCAGTTGGCCATGTGGGAGTTCAGCATCTTAACCACTTTGCTACCTGCTGGTTCCCTGAAATATCCTGTCTTTAATGATGTGTTTTAAGGATGTGTTGAAGTTAGCAGTAAGGCACAATTTAAGTAAAAATCAAATTCTCATGCATAAAAGAGGAACTGACTATGGAGTCCATGCTTTATAGTGTAAATTTTCTAACTTTATGATGAAAATTTATTAATTTCTCAGGGCCATGACCACTGTGGAGTCTTCTCCATATTATCTCTGTGCCAAAGTAATCTCAAATCCAAGGAAAAACTGATTGTTGGCAAAGCATGAAACCAGTAACCATTTCCTCAGGTCTGTGAGTTGTTTCTGGGACTGTTCTTCTCTGGTTTTTAAGGAATAGTTGCTTTGTTTCAGAAAATAAAAGTTTAAGGTAAGAATATCAGAAAGGGCTAGGAATGAATTTTCTCCTTTTTTGTTTGAGATGTTATGTTCCGAACTTAATCATGTTCACATCAATGTTAATTTACAACTCTCTCTTCAGTGGATATTTTAGTGGGATGAGATGAATGAGTTGCTCTATGAATTTGATATTAGGGTTATTACAGTATGAAATTCATATATATACTTTTCCTTACGCAGTAATTTTGTGAGAATATCTAGAGCTTGGAGATGATTTAGTAAGTGAATGTGGGCATATATTTATAGCCCCTCCCCAACCATACCCATATATTTTATTTTATGAGATTATCTACTAGATTGTGTGTAATTTGGGTGAAAAAAAAAAGGAGCTAAAAATGGACTTAACATTTGACTTTAAAAATTAAGCCAAGATGCAAGGGGTCCACAATAGCCAAAACAATCTTAAAATAAAGCAAATTTAAAAATTACTAGGCTCACACTATCATATTTTTAAAACTTACTGCAAAGATACAATAATAAAGACAGTGTGGCACTGGCACAAGAATAGACATTTAAGTCAATCTAATAGAATTCAGAGAACAAACATCAATGAACACAAATGTTTAGGGTCAACTGACTCTAGATTAAAGAGCCAAGCCAATTCAATATGAGAATAATTGTTTTCCTTTCTTTTTTTCTTTTTGGAGAGGATTTTGCTACAGGGCATGTGTGCTTGCCAGAGAGAGAGAGAGACAGAGAGACAGAAAGTGAGAAATCACCCCCCAGGTGGGATGGCCACGCTGCAATCCCTTTTCCTCCATTCTCCTCTTCGGATCTTGGGCACGCATGCACATGTATCGGCGTGAGTATAAGCCACCGGGTACAGGACTCAAACCATGGTTGACTACATGGGAGTTCAGCAACATAGCCATTATGCTAACTGCTGGTTCTGGGAATAATTGTCTTTCAACAAATCATATGGGAACACTGAATATCCACATTAAAAAAAATAAAATTAGACTTGGACATCATATGAAAAAATTATTCAAAATTGATCACAGATATAAACGTAATAGGTAAAACTTTACAAATATTAGAAGAAAACACAGTGGAGAATTCCTGTGACCTCTGGTTAGGCAATAATTTCTTAGACACAACACTGAATCACAAGTGACAGAAGAAAAAGAAATGGAGGGACCAGCAGTTAGTGTAATGACTATGTTGCTGGACTCCCATGTAGTCGACTGCGGTTTGCGTCCCGGACCCAGTGGCTTAAAACTCACGCCGGGCGCGTGTGCGTGTGTGCCCAAGATCCCAAGAGGAAAATGGAGGAGAAGGGATTGCGGCGTGGCCATCCCCACGGGGGGTGATTTCTTGCTTCCTGTCTCTCTGTCTCTCTGTCTCTGTCTGTCTGGCGAGCGCACATGCCCTATAGTGAAAACTTCTCCAAAAAAAAGAAAAGAAAAAGAAATGGATAAAGTTAACTTCATAATTATGTTTGGTTTTTTTTTTGAGAGTTTTTTGCAGCTCCTCAAAAGGTTAAATATAGAGTTACTATGTGTAACTGTACCAAAACATAGTAATTTCACTTCTACTATATACCCAAGAGAAATATAAACATGTTCACACAAAAATTTGTATGTTAAGGGTTAGAACAATATTATCCAACATAACCAAAAAGTAGAAACAACTTATATGTACATCACTAATGAATGGATAAAGAAAATGTGACATATTCACACAGTGGAATATTACTTGGCAATAAAGAGAAATAAAGTACTGGTGTATATGCCACAAACATAGATGAACTTTGAAAATGTTATGCTTATTGAAAAAAGTCAGTCACAAAAGACCATGCTTTGCATGATTCCATTTAAATGAAATGTTCGGAATTGGCAAACACATGAGGGGACTTCAAAAAGTTCATAGGACAATGGAATTACAAGTTTATTTTGGTGTGAAAAAAATCTGAAATCTATGAACAGTTTTTCCATAATATGAGTTCTCTATGGGTTTTCTAAAGACCTCTCCTATATCCACAGAAAGTGGATTCCTAGTTGTCTCAGGCTGTGGAAGATTAGAAAGGGGATAGGGAGTGACTGTTGAAGGTTATGGGGGTTTTAGGGTAGGATGATGTAAATTTTCTAAAATTAGATTATGGTAAATTTGTGGCATGAAAATTGTATTAAGATTGTATTAAGGTTGTTTAAAAACATAAAGTAATGGGCAGGAGGAGCACGGCACCTGGAGCTAAGTGTTCCAGACACTAAGACACTAAGCCATAGGTCAGAGTTGGGAGGAAGGAGATACCAAAGAGATTTCATATTCATCTGAACTTGTAGATGGAGATACCTGCCCCCCCCCCACCCTGTGCATAGGCCCTGCATCTCAATGCAGGTGAATCATGCCAATAACAAACAAAAAAACAAACAAATGTAAATGATCTTCCTTAATAAAATTAACTTTTGTATATCTAGCCAAAGTCAAACTTAACATATTTTCTAGCACATTCTGGATTTTTATAAACATGAACATACATGCTACTATTGTATCTAGTTCACTGGAAGGACAAATTGTTAATTGTGTTGTATTTCCTGGGACTTGTGAATAAGCTGAATATCACAGATGTTTGAATGAGCACAAACCATTTGGTCAATCTGTAATGCAAACATCAAAGTTTACTTAATATTCTGTGAACTTTCATATGACTATATAAGTTCCCATTAACAGCAGATGGTACTGTTTGGTAAAATACATTTATTTCACATGATATCTCTTATGAATTTAATGTGTGTAAAAGTAAATCAACATTTGAAAATTTTCGATTATTTCAAGTTATGAAATATTATAGCAGATATAGCAAGGGTAATAAAGAAGAAGAATTTTGAAGAAACGAAAGTAAAACTACATTGAGTGTGAATAAAGGAAATGAAATGAGTGAGGTCATCAATGAAAAATAGCAAATTTAAGTATACGAAAACAGTTGTGTGTGACAGTGTTTCTTTTTAAATTTTATTTTAGAAAGAGTATCTCTGGGGTCAGCAAGTGGTGTGGTTAGGGTGTTGGAGTCCCACATGGCTGACCTCAGTGTGAGCCCCCAAACATGATGGCTTGAGAATCACACCAGGTGTATATGTGTGTGCCCAAAATCCTGAGAGGAAAATGAGGGAGAAGAGATTGCAGTGTGCCCATCTCCTCTGGGGGGGGGCGGATTTCTCACTTTCCTCTCTCTGTCTCTCTCTCTAGCAAGTGCATACACTCTATGACAAAAACCTGAAATAAATAAATGCGTGAATCGCACTATGTTGGAATCCTCCTTTCTCAGCCTCCCCAGCAGCTGGGATCACAGACATGCATCATTGCACTGAGCCTTTTAGGGTGGGCAGAGAATCAGCCCAGGCTTCCATGTGACCTCAACCTTCTGAATGATAGCATCCATTGTTACTATAGTTGTGCCACACATTAGTTTTTTTTTTTTTTTTTTAAGTTCTAATCTCATTTAGAAAAGTAGTAGAAGTAATGTTACTTCAAAAAAAAGTGATCATTCATTTTGAAAGAATCATATTATTAGATGATTTATATCAATTCTAATAAACTATGGAGAAAAATACATACTGTCCTTTGACCTAAGCTAATGGGATAAAAACCAAATAAAAGTAGGAAATTATATGTAAAATAATATGAGAAATATACTCCAAGAAAAGTTGGTTGGATGGTGGCACAAATGCAAAACAGGGCAATTAGCACGGCTAACCCACACAGGAAGGCTCTGGATTCCTGCCTAGACCTCCCTGAGAACACAAGGCATAGCTGTGCTGCCTGAGCTAGGGGGATTAATCGGGGCATAAGGACTCTACAGGAGGGCCAACCTACAGTCTAGCCATTATGGAAGCTAGATCTTGCCAGGACAACTGACTTCCAGCCCTGGCACCTTGAAAACACACCAGGCCTGAGTGTGTGCATTCTCTGAAATTACCTACAGAGTGCAGAAATGGAGCAGAAGGGATTGTGTGACCACACCCTGCCAGGGGGTGCTTTCTCTCTCTTAAAGTACATTGAAATACACAATGCAAAATTTCTATGGGCAATTATGATATTCCATATGGAGAAAATATTCATAATTGGTACTTGTGTGACTAAATTATATAGTTTTCCTTTCCTCCCTGGCCTGGACATCGCTCCTTATGGATGAAGCAAACTCCCTGCCTCACTGCCTTTGAGCTTGGCAGGAAACATGCTTGGCCAATGACATGTGAGTGAGGCAATGTGACCCACCCAGCAGGCTTGATGTACTTGCTCTGGCTATCAGTCTGGCATGCCTGCCTGGCACCATGAGAAGGCCATGCTCTGTAGTCTCAGGTTGAGAAATGTGAAGCAGATCTGAACCTAGCTGACTTTTTTTTTTTTTCTTTTTGAGAGGTTTTTAAACTGAACCTAGCTTTTTTTTTTTTTTTTTTTCTTTTTGAGAGGTTTTTGCTATAGGGCACGTGTGCTCGCCAGAAAGACAGAGAGAGACAGAGAGATAGAAAGTAAGAAATCAATCCCCAGTGGAGATGACAATCCCTTCTACTCCATTCTTTTCTTGGGATCTTGGGCATGCATGCACACGTGCCCATGAGTTTAAGCCACTGGGTCTGGGACTCGAACGACGGTTGGCTACATGGGAGTTCAGCGACATAGCCATTACTCTAACTGCTGGTCCCCCTAGCTGACATTTTAAGCAAGAGTCAGTGTATCTGCAGTGTATCTGCAGTCTTATAAATGACAAAAATTTGTGATTGTCAGCTTCTAAATTTCAGAAATAAAGGGGCAAGTTTCTCCTTATGCAGGTTACTATAGAAATAGCTCTTTACATTTTTATTTGTTTTGTTTTCTCAAAATTTTATAACACCAAAAATATAAATGATTTCAAGAAAGGTATGTAGCATCTGCTATAAAAGAAACTACGTGAAAAAGTGTACCTTCATGGAAAATGTAACACAAGATAGCTTAATTCAAGCCTCTGCACAACTTTTTAGTCTCATTCTGAAATAGGAAATACACTATTACATTTTACTATATTATAATCTCTGACGATTTAAAATGAAAAAAATGCCTCTATTTTTAACTTACGAAATGCTAACATTTTAGTACATTGTATGCAATCATATTTTAATAAATACACAGTCACCCATACTTCCATAGAGAACACTGAAGACACAGATTGAGATAAAAAAGAGACCTTAGGCAGTTGGTGTAACATAGTACAAATGGTATCTTTGATTGTTTTTTACAGTGAAAGGTCTATGGTAGAGTGAAATATATAAAGCACTTGAGAAAGATATAATTGGAAAAGAAAGCAAAATAAGACCTCTGACACTGAGAATGGAGATAGGCTATCCTGCCAGTAATTAAAGTTTGGTAAAGTAACTTTTATGAGCAGGAAAGATATTGCAGGGAAAAGGACTTTCATTTGTCCTCTTCATGCACCAGAAGAGACAAAAAGCCTGACACACAAATCATTGTAGGTGAAGTGCAAGTAAGACTTTCTGCCAGATGACTGTAAACAACTCTCAGAACCAGGAACGCCAGACATAGAATTTTCCCCACAGAATATGGGAGATATTTTTTGCTGTGCCACAGGTAAACAATGTATACCCTAAAGCCAGTGAAGGTATTAGGATATTTACTAACGGATGCCAAAGAACACAGACTACAAGATCCAGCATTCCCTGATGGTTATAAATGCATCTCTTTACTATAATTCTGAGTGATTTCAGTGAAAACACTTGAAGTCTTATCTAGGCATAAAGCTATATAACACCACGTGTCAGTGTAAACAAATGTGGGCACAAAAGCCAAGAAAGATAGTACATGTCAGCTGTAAACACATCAGTGAGTGAAACCGAAAGGTCTTATGCATTAGAGAGGATGTTAATAAATTCACAGGCTGAGAGCTGTAATAAACACATCTTGGCAAATTACAGTCTGGTCTTGCCCTATAAAATCAGGCATATATATGTAGAGTTTGAGTTTTAGAAGATTTTCAGTGTGTCTCATTGAATCTTATATTGCACTTGTGCATCTCGTTTATGGCTGTGATTGTGAGTTCCCTGGGGACAGAAGATAGATCTTATTCCTGCTTATCTCTCCAGTTCTTTATACTCGCCATCTACCAAGAATGTCATGCATTTTTATGAAAGAGAAGATGGAAGGAAGTATGGGAAGAAAGGAAGAAAGGAAAGGCAGAAAAGAAATGCAGACTATGAACCTTTTGCAATGAATTATTTAGTTACTAGATGTCCAGTAGATTGACCCTTTAATCTTTGGCTATTCCTACCTCCAGCCTGTATTTGTAATGTTCCCCTCTCTTACCGTTCTATATGAAACTTGTGTGACAACCCATTGTAAATGAAAGTAATTTCCAATGGAGCTTTAAAAATAGTTGTTGAATGAATGTAAGAGTTTCAGCTATATTTTTAATTAAATTACAAAGTGTGTATGTGTTGTGTGTGTCATTTGTCATAATTTATCAGTAAGACTATAATATTAAGGTCATGCTATTTGATAATTTAGGGCTTAGAGATTTATAAAAAAAAATTTACACTGATGGTGGTAGAAGCATAGCAGTTAAGCAAGTACACTTGAGCCTGGATTTGAACTTTAGCTTGGCACTTTATCTGTGTAATCTTGGGCTAGTTACTTAGTTTTCTCCATGCTTCCGGTTTCCCATACATCAGCTAGAGACAATATTACCTGTAGTAATCATTATTGGCTGTTTACAAATATCTGTTGTCTTTCAAAGTAAATGAAGAGATGTTTTTGCTGACTTCTCTGAAATTGAGAATAGCCATGTGACTTGCTTTGGTCAACAAAATGTAACTGCAAACGATGAGTGTCACTTCTAGTCAAAGCTTTTAAGAGTCAATGTGCTATTTGTCATTCCATTTCTCCTTGTTACAGTGACTGGAGATATTCCAGATGATGGAGGCTCTGTCATACTAAATCTCCATCTGATGACCACGTAGAGCAAAATTTCTAGCTACAGAATATGAAGAATAAGCAAGAAATAAACCTTTATTGTATCTAACTGTGGAGGTTTGAGGGGGCTGAATGATACTGCAATATGGCATGTGTATTCCAGCTTGTAACTTCCTCGCTGACTGTAAATGCATTTAAAGAAGTAAACACACACACACAGTCTTTAGAAAGCTCCTGCTGGGGCTGGCTGTTACTCATATGTTAGGTTACTGTTACACTGAACCTGAATACATGCTGGCTGCACCATTGGCTGCTTGCACTTGCTCACCGGCTCCTTTGACAACAGTTGGATAACATCACTTTCTGTAAGGAGAGTACAAAGAGAATTTAATCTTTCCTCTAACATTGCTGGTCAAAATATGGCTTTATTGTTAACAGTTTAGAAGATTTTATTTCAGTTGGACAACATTTTATGAGTGATATTGTGTAAATATTTCTGATGGCCACTAAATTTAGGAAAAACCTATAATTTCTTTAGCAAACTATTATAAGCAAACTTGCTATTTATAGCACTGCTATAGATTTGGGCTTTACAAGCACAGGAATTCTGATAAATTCCATTAACAAATTTGTTTTGAGAGGTTTTTGCTATAGGGCGTGTGGACACGCCAGAAAGACAGAGAGACAGAAAGTGAGAAATCACTCTTCTCCAGGGAGGGTGGCCATGCCCTAATCCCTTCTCCTCCATTCTCCTCTTGGGATCTTGGGCACACATGCATATGTGCCTGGCGTGAGTTTAAGCCACCGGGTCCGGGACTCAAACTGGGTTCTTCTATATGGGAGTCCAGTGACATAGCCATTATGCTAATTGCTGGTCATGATAAGTCCCATTTTATGCAACATCTAGATACAAGTAAAGCCCATTCAAACTGAAAAAAAAAAAAAGGTATGGTGCTTTTAAAGTGGTACATATTGTATTCGAAAATATTTTCATCAGAAGAGATTGATTTTCATTGAATCTCAGTAATATCCGAATCTTCTGCTACAACCTTACATACATAATGATTGGAAGAATTTTGTACAGACTAGATTCTGGCCCTCGCCTTCCGATCCTTGTTTCTCCTTCACTATTAATATTCTTCTGGGGCTGGGTACTGTCTAGTATGTCCAGCCATATCTCTGGCTGTGCACCTTTGTATCACCATGCTGAGAATTAGCATAGTGAGCAGAGGGGTATTTCTGGGAAGTATTCCTACGCAGGCACTAATAATAACATTGCTGCACATGGAATTGACTGAGAAACACAGAAATTCCACTGAACTCCATGTAAATGTGTTCTCAACTCAACCTTCTGAAAACTGAATTCCTAAGGAGCTCCTGATTACAACACTGGGAGGAAGTCAGAGTAGAGTCAGTGATTTTGACCAATCACAGTTAAAATATCTTACCTCTGCAATTTTTTTACACTAGATTATCATATGAATACATTTCTAAATAACTTTGTACGGCCTTAAAAAGGGTCTCTAAAGTGTAAGCTTTGTTTAGTGCACTATAAATTTGCTTCTGTTCTTAGGATGAAGTGTTTATTCTTATACTCATTTACTTAATTGCTTATAAATTGAAAAACATTTACTAAATGTGTAACATGTACTGAGCATGAATAAGAATTTAGTTCAAGAAAATGAAAGATATGTAAATTGAAAACTGCAGAACACTAATAAAAGAAATCAAAGATGCTGCAAATAAGTGGAAAAAGATTCCATGTTTACAGATTGAAAGAATTAATATTGTTAAAATGTCCATACTACCTAAGGTGATCTCTGTCAGAATTCTAAGGTTATTCTTCACTGAAATAGGAAAAAAATAATCCTAAAATTTGTATGGAGCAACCAAAAAATCATAAATAGCCAAAGTAATCTTAAGTAAAAAGAACAATTCTAAAGGCATTACACTATTGAATTTTAAAATATATTACAAACCTATAGTAATCAAAATGTCAGGATACTGGCATAGAAACAGACATGATGACTAATGGAATAGGATAGAGAGCCCAGAAATAAAACAACATGCTCCAATCAATTGATTTTAGACAAAGGTGCCAAGAACACAAAATGAGAGAAAGAACGATTTCTTCAATAAATGGTTTTAGGAAAATTGAATGTCCAACACAGAAAAATTAAAAGGAATTTTTATCTCACTCTTTATACAAGAATAAGCTCAAATAGATTAAAACTTAAATGTAAGGCCTTAAATTAGAAAACTACTAGAAGAAAGCATAAACAAAAAAAATCCTCCATGGCATTGGTCCGGGCAGCAGTTTCTTGGATATGACTCCTAAATTACAGACAATGAGAGACAAATAAGATTGCACCAAACTGAAAATGTTTAGCACAGTAAAGAAAACAATGAACAGAGGGACGAGCAGTTAGAGTAATGGCTATGTCGCTGGACTCCCACGTTGTCGACTGCGGTTCAAGTCCCAGACCCAGTGTCTTAAACTCACGCCAGGCGTGTGTGCATGCATGCATAAGATCCCAAGAGGAGAATGGAGGAGAAGTGATTGTGGTGTGGCCATCCCCTCTGGGGGGTGATTTCTTGCTTTCTGTCTCTCTGTCTCTCTCTGTCTGGCTGGCGAACGCACGTGCCCTATAGCAAAAACCTCTCCAAAAAAACCAAAAACCAAAAAACAAAATAAAACAAACAAAAAAGAAACAATGAACAGAGTGAAGAGAAACCCACAGATAGGGAGGAAATATTTGCAAATAATACACTGAACAAGGGGCTAATATCCAAACTATACAAATAATTCAAACTATTCAATAACAAGAAAATAAATAACTCAATTAAAAAATGGCAAAGATTTTGAATAGACATTTTTTCTAAGGAAGACATATGAATGTCCAAAAGATGTAAGAAGAATGAGCAATATCTCTAACCATAAGGGAAATGGCAATTAAAACCACAGTGTGGTTTCACCTCACACTTGTTAGAATGGTTATTACTAAAACTATGAAAGGTAATGTGAGGATGTGGACAAAAGGGAACCCTTCTACACTCTTGGTGGGATTGTAAAGTAGTCCAGTATTTTTTAAAAATAGTATGGAGGTCCCTCAAAAACCTAAAAATAGAATTACCACATGACTCACATTCTTACTGCTGGGGATATACCCAAAGGAGTTTAAATCAGTATGTTAAAGAGATGTCTGCATTCCATGTTCATTGCAACATTATTTACAATAGCCAAGCTGTATTGATAGAAATAACGTGAGTGTCCTTCAATGGAGAGATGCATTAAAAAATCTAATTCTTGTATGTAAATGTATATATGTATGTAATATATGAAAATGTAAATCTTTTTAAAAGGAGTAAATTCTATCATTTGCAGCAACATGGATGGACCTAGAGGATATTATGCTAAGTGAAATAAGCCAGGCACAGAGAGACAGATACAGCATGAACTCACCCGTATGTAGAACCTAAGAAAGTAAACACGTACAAGTGGAGAGTAGAATGATGGTGACCAGAGGTGGGGGAGAGGTGGCGGACGAGGGATGGGGCGACATCAGTCAGTGGTACAAGGTCTCACTTAGACAGGAGGAAGGCAGTTCTGGTGCTCTATTGTAGAGCGTGGTGACTAGTTAACAATGTACTGTATATTTCAAAGTAGCTAAAGTGGAATTTTGAATGGTCTCATCACAAAGAAATAATACATATTTGAAGTGATTGATATACTAATTAGCCTGATCTCAATATGTGCACATACATCAAAGCATCATGTTGTACCCCATAAATACATTCAATTATTGAGACCAACAGATGGTGTAATGGTTATGTCATTGGATTTTCATGTAGTTGACCAGAGTTTGAGTCTCGGACCTGGTGGATTGAAACTCATGCTGGGCACGTGTGTATGCATACCCACGATCCCAAGAGAAGAATGGAGGAGAAGGGATTGCAATGTGGCCATTCTCTCTGGGGGCTGATTTCTTGATTTTTTTTTTTTTGAGAGGTTTTTGCTATAGGGTGTATGCGCTCGCCAGAAAGACAGAGAGAGACAGAGAGACAGGAAGTGAGAAATCACCCTCCTAGGTGGGATGACCATACTGCCATCCCTTCTTCTCCATTCTCTTCTCAGGATCTTGGGCACGCATGCACATGCACCCGGCATGAGTTTAA
Source organism: Tupaia belangeri chinensis (assembly GCF_000334495.1). Lineage (NCBI taxonomy): Eukaryota > Metazoa > Chordata > Mammalia > Scandentia > Tupaiidae > Tupaia > Tupaia belangeri. The sequence goes on from NW_006209696.1 coordinate 608,747, forward strand.
GCCATTGGGTCTGGGACTTGAACCGAGGTAGGCTACATGGGAATTCAATGACATAGCCATTATGCTAACTACTGGTCGCTGATTTCTTGATTTTTGTCTATGTTTCTCTATCTCTCCAATGAGCACACAGTCCTATAGCAAAAATCTCTTAAAAATATATATCCAATTATTGATTAACAATTAAAAATAAAATGAAACTTAAAAATTAAAAGAAAATTCAGCACATTCATGTAAGAGGAGATATAAACTAGCACCCATTCTCGGTAAGCATCTTTTTAAATGCAAGGTAGACAGGTGTATAACAAGCAGTAACTATAAGGGCAGGGAAGAACAGTTCATCTTTAATGTCTATTCAGCGAAGAATGTCTAACCAAACTGTTTCATTTTTTTAAGCAACAAATTTGTGTTTGATAATCAACACAATCCCATCTAGTCCATGAGGCCACTTGTGGTAATCCGGTTTTCTTTGCCTGTGATTGATTTAGGAATGGCCATTAGCTGATGCAGTGTGAAAGGAAGTCAGCTGGGGTGCTGCTGGGAAAGTTTAATAAACAAGTCCTCCTCTTCTTCTGGAAGCACTAAGTTCTGGGTGGGGTGACTAGTAATGAAATGGACACCTTGCAACCTGGAGAGCTAAATTCAATACAGAGGGGCAGGATGGAGATAAGGATCTAAGAATATACAGCCATTCTTGAGGTTAGCGAGCAGCTGAATTAATCAACCCCTGAGCCACTCTGTCCCTGGACTGACAATGCTTCAGGGAATTTAGAGTTCAAAAAGAAAAATTTTAATAAGCTAGCAAAACTTCAAATTGAACTATGACAAGCTTATTTTTAGTAGCCGCTCTTCTCTGTAAAATTGTAAAGTTTCATTTTTCATTACCTTATTTCTATTCCAAATACGAAAAGCAACTGAATACCTCAGAGGGTGATTTGATTATCCTTTTTATAGTTACTACATCTGCAGTAATGTATGGGGGGTTATTATGCTGTTTATTTTCTGTAATTTTACCCAATTAACCATTATTAGTAGGAGTTATCTTTGTTAAATGAGTGTTATTGCATCAGAGACTGTGTAGTGATACAAAGTAGACAACAACAGAAAAGGCCTCTTTCAAACAACGGTCAGGAAACTAAAATATCCCCTTAAAGCAAGTAAAACTGCACATATTCACAAGAACATGGTGCCAATAAAGTCTGAGTTATCTGAAATGAAAATAATTTCACTTGGTTAAAAATTATAATTCAAAAGTATTCTGAGACCTCTTCTTCCTTAAATGAGAAACAAAAATTTTTAAAAGGTTACTGGATAAAATATGAAGATACATCCAATGAGAATTGTATCTCGAAAGTATGGTAAACGGTTCTGTAAGTCTTGTAAGAAGTTTTTTGTTGGCAGTGGTGTTTGTTATGAAGATGTAGTCAGGTTACAAAAAAATTGCTGACATTTCAGCTGTAACTAGGTGGGTCATCTCTGTGCTTATCAATTCTTACAGTCCAATATGGGAGAATGCATTTTGTTTTCAACAATTGAGTAGTGACAGACAAGCTGTCCATACAGTATACAGATGACAGATCAAGAGGAAAATGAGCTCTTAGATAGATTTTCGGTGTCCTTCACTGGAAAAATAGCCATATGACACGTGCGCTGTACATGGCGGGCTTCTGTGTTAGTGTTCACCCTGCTGGAAAATGCATTGCTTGAACTAAATACACCCTCTATTGAGCACGAATGATTCCACCACAATTTAATAGGGAGATCATTACTTCTGCAAAAGTATTTTCAAGATGAGCTGAGAGAAGTCATAGTCTGTGGAGGAAATTGATACATTACTTGCTCAGCATTGTAAAATTGCATGGCAGTATGGATAGGTATTTTATGTTCTTTATGTCAATAAGCAGAAGGGTTAATTTTTTAAAAGGTGGAAATGCTTCAGGTGGATCACCAATCCTAACATTTCTAGATTCCTATGAATCTCTAGGAATTATGTTTTACTTTTCTTAAATCATTTCATTTTAGCTGCTAAGGGTACTTTGGAAAGTGATCTATTGAGGGATCAAAGTTGAGACAGTTCACCATCATTTCCACTTATCTTTTACCTGCTTAAAGTCATGGTTTTCATCTTATCATTTACCTTGCACCCACTGATAGATCAAAGTTGAGTGTGAGATAATATATACCAACTATCCACTCTACGGTAGAGAGCGAAATATCCGAGGACATAAAAGCAGTGAAAGTACTTAATGAGGGGGGGGGGGGGGAGTGTGAAGATAAGAGGACTGAGAAAGATAGCAAGAGAACAAATTGAGAGGCATATTAGTGGGACGCAGATATGGTTTATTACCTGTTGATGATGACGTGTATAGTATTCTCAACTGGATTGGTCTGAGAAGTATTTCATGATGGGTAAAGTCTTTTTACAAGCAAAATGAGAAATAGTGATTGATTGGTTAAAAAAAGTAATTGGAATAATAATAATAATGATCGGGAAAAAATGAAAAGATATTGAATGCTGAAGTGGGGATTTTAATGTCTCCATATTGACTGACATGCATGGCATTCCCTCTTGAAAAAGCAATGTAATACACTGTAAAGTTATATGCAATTCAATGGGATATAAACTAGATTAGG
>NW_006209696.1:612828-615884 GCF_000334495.1 Tupaia belangeri chinensis
ATATATAAAGTTGAGTGTGAGAGTTACTATTTCATGGCCTACCAGGAAATGAGCCTCAGTCTAGGTAAGAAGAAAAAGGAATAGATTTAGTTACTTTTAATTATTGAATTAGGTAGGCTATCCATTATTTTTAATTTTTTAGAGAGATATTTGCTAGAGGGTGGGTATGCTTGCTAGAGAGACAGAGATACAGAAAATGAGAAATCACCCCCTGGGGGGAATGGCCATGCCACAGTCTCTTCTCTTTTATTCTTCTTTGAGGATTTTGGGCAGGCATGCACATGTGCCTCATGTGAGTTTTAAGCTGCTGGGTCCAGGACTTGAATTGCAGTCAACTACTTGGGAGTCCAGTGACATAACCATTACACCATCTGCTGGTCCTGGGCTACCCATTATTTTTATTTTTTTATTTTAAGTTTTTTTAATTTTTATTTTTGGAGAGGTTTTCACTATAGGGTGCATGCACTCGCCAGACAGACAGAGAGAGACAGAGAAAGAAAGTGAGAAATCACCCCCCAGGGGGGATGGCCATGCCACAATCCCTTCTCCTCCATTCTCCTCTCGGGATCTTGGGCACACATGCACATGTGCCCTGCGTGAGTTTAAACCACCAGGTCCGGGATGCGAACCATGGTCTACTACGTGGGAGTCCAGCGACATAGCCATTACGTTAACTGCTGGTCCCTGGGCTACCTATTATTAAGAAACAATTTGGTTAGGGTGTTGTAGTGCCCGCTCTATGGCAAGAAACAATTTGGCTGCCTTTATAACCTGGAAGTTGGTGTGATGCTGCCTTTATCTGGTTGATCAGTTATAAGCTTTCAACTGCTTGGCATCTAAGTATTAAGCTAGGCAAACTTTATTTAATGTCCATAGCAAAACTTATGGTTACTAGAGCAAATGTATTTTTTTAAAGTTATGTATATAATATATTTTTGTTGTGATCATACAGAGATATGTAGAATAAAACATGTTAGCATTCCCTTCATTTCTCTCCCCATGTGTAGCAACTATTGTGTTTCGTGAATTTCCTACCAACACTGATTCAAGTGTAAGTAATGCTGCATTTTTAATCCACCATGCTTTCATTGTAATATAGCATTTCATTGAAAAGAGATCACTATGTAAGATATTTTGAGAGCTTAAAGAGTCTAAGTCACAATTCTAAATCATAATTTCATTCTATCAATAAACATACACACATTTATAGAAACAATATTATACTTAAGTTTTTGATTTTTAGTAAGCTTTTTCTTAACGTAATGATATGCTTCATAGATGTTTCTGGGTCAACCTATCAAGTTCTGCAATATTTTTAATGGCTGCATAGTATTCCATGGTACAAATATTTAAAAATTAATATAAAGTTCCTGTATTACGGGATATTTAATTAACTTCTGATTTTTGTCTCTATTGTAAACAATGCTGTTATTAATATCTTATACATAAGACTGTTCTCATATGAGTGTATTTCTGAAGAAGGAGTGCTAGCTGGCTAAAAGTTGCAAATTGAATATTTGAAATACTTCCAAATGCTCTTCAAAGCAAGTTATCAATTTATACTCCCACCCACAGTGTATGAAAGTGCTTATTTCTATTTATTCCTTCCAGCTCTGGATATTATAAATCTTTTTAATTTTTGCCAGTTCAATGGTTGAAAACACAATCTTGTTTTGGTTTGCATTTTTCTGATTAATAGTGAGTTTTAACAGCTCTGTATATACTCAATGTGATTTATATTTCCTCTTCTGTGAGTTACTTTTCCTTTTTCCATTTTTTTCTATTTGGCTACTTTTTTTTTTTTAATTTAAAATGTTGATTCAGGAAACTAATGCCTTGCCAGTTTTGTCTTTATTTATTTACCTTTGCCTTTTGTTAAGCCTGAGGCTAGTTGTATATTTTTTCTTGGTGTGGTAGAGCAGTTATCAAAAAGGTTAACTAGATTTTCATTACAAAAGTAAAACTCATACAGGCATGAAGACTTTACCTGTGCACTTTTATAAAAGGTACTTTCAATATCATGTCTCCTTTCATTTATAAAACCTCAGTGTATTTGGAAGGCAAAGAGAGAATTTTCAAATGTAAGATTCACTTCTTCTTTTTTCATTCATTTACTTAAAAATGCTGATGGAGTTCAGGATGTAACACAGCAGCAATGCAACTGGATCCGCATGGGCAAGTGCCTGGGTTCATTCCTGTGACCTCTGAGAATGCCCGGAACACACATGCATTCTCAGGATCTGGGCCAGTGGGACTGGGTGCATTGCATCATGAGGGCCCTGTTGGAGGTGGCTGTCTCTTTGACTCTCTCTTGCTCTCCCTGTCCACCTCATTCATGGAACTAAGTAAATAAACTTTGAAGAAATAAGTGCTGCAAGTTGGCATCAGGAGGATATGATCCTTGCTCTTAGTTTGCTCCTAAATGAAGAAACATGGACATACACACAAACCCAACAGTGAGTAAGTAATATCTTGGCATTTTTACATTAAATATATAAATCTAAACTCACCTAGAAAGTGCAGAACCCCACCATTTTTCACTTTGTTACATTTGTTGCATGATTTCTTAATTCAGTAACCCTTGACTACTTATATTGCAATAAGTAAAGGAATAAAAATAAATATAACATTAAATGCCTCCCCCAAGGAAATAAGTCTAACGAGAGAGGCAGACATGTCACCTCCCACCTGTGGCAACATGGCTGCACCTCAGGGAAACATTTCTAAGGGAGAAGTATTTTGGCATATTGAGGGATCTGATATCCCTATGTACATGGCACAGGTCTCCCTTTGCTCACACGAAGGACAAGATGAAGGATAAACCAGAATAGCTGAGGTTGTTTATTCTTAGGTGTATTTAAACACAAATGATTGACTAGGGACGGAATTAAACGTCTAATTATATTTCAGTTAATGATTCTTTCATTAAGCATGTGCCATATTATAGTACATTAATCAGGCACAAGGTACTTGAAGTTGATTTTAAACGGCTTCTTGCAACTTTGTTTATCATGCTCCCCCCCCACCCAGTACCACAAGGCACCCTTTGACATTTA
>NW_006209696.1:616561-650970 GCF_000334495.1 Tupaia belangeri chinensis
AAACAGGCCCAAGGTTCTTTAAGTTTCTTTTAAACGGCTTCTTGCAACTTTGTTTATCATGCCCCCCCCCCCCCAGTACCACAAGGTACACTTTGCATATTAGAAACAGTTATTTATTGGTTTAAGTACTTTGGGAAACCAACATACCCTGCACGCTGCTGCACACAGAGTTCCATGAGTACCTCCCTGTGCAGGGGAACTATCTGACCAAATGACTGAGCCTTCCACATTCCAAATTCACAATGAAATGAGGAAAGACATTAAACAGACTCCAGCTCACTTGCCCAAATCTTGGAAATACTTGGGTAAAAGAAGTAAAAGCAAAGAAAAAATTTCATTCCTCAGGGAGTGATTTCTTGCTTTCTGTCTCCCTTCCTCTTCAGCGAGTGCACATACCCTATTGCAAAAATCTCTCTAAAAAAAGAAATAAATGAATAAACATTAAAATATAAAATAATGTATAAGAATATTTCAGAAAATGAAGACAAAAATGAAATCAGGATTTCTATTATTTATATTAAAAATGAAATAATAATGGGACCAGCAGTTAGCGTAACGGTTATGTCGCTGGACTCCCACGTAATCAACCGCGGTTCACGTCCCGGACTCGGTGGCTTAAAACTCACGCTGGGTGCATGTGCGTGTGTGCCCAAGATCCTGAGAGGAGACTGGAGGAGATAGGATTGCTGCGTGGCAATCCCCCCTGGGGAGTGATTGCTCGCTTTCTGTCTCTGTCTCTGTCTGTCTGGCGAGCACATGTGCCCTATAGCAAAAAATAAAGAACCTCAAAAAAAAATAATTTGCATATCACATGGCCAACATAAAGCTATTATAAAGCAAAACTATTAGAGGTTTGTGAGAAATGAACAAAATCATAATCATACAGAAGATTTTCTCTCTCTGTTTAAACACTAAGATTTTAGGTTAAGATGCTAGTACTGGAACAATTAAATCTAGACTTCTTTGCCTTCTTAGCAGGACTGAAAGAGGGCTTCAGATACCTGGAATGTTCACAGCCTTGTCTCCACAATCTGCCTTAAGAACAAGAGCAGGACCAAACTCATTGGACCTCTGTCCCGCTGTTTCATTCACTACACGAAACTCCAGTGTCCAGGGTCAGCCTTCATCTTCTACATTCTCATCTCCAACTCTAAAAAACCTTTCATTGTGTCCTCTGGACCTCTTGGCCCATCATATAGCTCCTCTCTGATGTTTCATCCATCTTATTGTTAGTAAAAAATGAGGTGTTTCTTGAGAATGCATCTTCCCCTGCATAATTTTCATGTCATGGTGGGTTTTGTTTTGTTTTATTTCTATATGCCATATACCTTGGGCTAGGAGAGATATTTCCGTCATTGTACCTTAAAAACTCAAAGTTTATATCTCAAATAACCAGACCTTCCAGTTACTGCCCTCTTTGTTGTAGGAATCTATCAACACCTCAATCACCCTCCCTTATTTCTCAAATATTTTTTGCTTCTGAATTCTACCAAGTCTAGGAATCCATGTATCCTACCATTTTCAATTTCCCCTAACCTTTTATATCTTCATTTTTCCATTTAGCATAAATTTCATGATCAATCATTTTCTTTTTTATCAGATGGAAGTGGTGGAGGGGGAGGAAGAAAGAGAAAGAGAGATTTTTTACTTCTCAGTCAGATCAATCATTTGAATAATTCTGTTGAACATATTTCTAACTTCCTTGACCCTCCATGCTTTGCTGTATTCAGTTGGCAAAGGCCCATTTCTACTTAAATTCAACTGTTTGCTTATTTGACATTTAGTACACACATGCCATGGACCATAGTTAGAGGACATTATATAACCTGATGACTGACTTAACTTTAAATTCATGAGTAATATCTCAAGTGAACCTTTTATGACAGCCCTGCAACCATATTCCATTTCCTAACCTCGCCACATTTCACAGCAAAAATGAGCTATATGTATAATTTAAAATTTTTTCATAATTAAAAATAGAGAAAAAGGGTGAAAATACTACTAATGTGTTTTACTTAATCCGATATATTTAAATACTATAATTTTAATAAATAGTTCTATTAAAATATTGATGAAATATTTTTATGTATTTTCCTTCTACAAAATCTGATATGTATTTTACACTTACAGAAAGTTTTAGTTGGATACTAAATTTTCATTGACAGTACCTGATCTGTACTTAGATTGCATAAAATTTGTGATTGAAACCATGAAGTTAAATACCCAAGCATTTCAAAATGGTCTTAATATTTTTAAATTATGAAAAAGGAGTATCAATTTTTAGTCAATGTTAAAGTTAATTAAAATTATATTAAAGAACTACTCTGGTCCTCGGTTGCACAAGTCATATTTTGAAGTGTTCAAAAGATACATGTGGCTAGTAGCTGCCACACTGGATTTAGATAATTTATTTTCCTAATCTCCTGATGACTGTTTCATATCTTATCCTTTCTTTTCAAATGGTTAACACCTCCTCTCTCATCCTCCGTTTCAGCTAATTATGTCTCCAATATGACTGAGGAAAACAGAAGCTCTCTGAAGCGACTTCCAGCACAATGGCATGACCACATCTTGGCCTGTTTCCTCTTGCTTTCTTATAGTACTGGAAATGACTGGTTTGTACTTGGATCTAAAGCCAGTGACCTCATTGTGCACTACATTCTAGTTCTTCTTGTTTACATGAATACATAATTTTAGGAAGACTGCTCTTTCTTTACCAGGTCATCTACTTTTCCTTCCCATGAGCCTATGAATACCCTTAAATAGCTTTATTTTTCTTGTAAGCCTTTGCCCCATTTCTTTGCTTCCTTTTACAGCAAAATTCCGTCAAAGAGTTATTTACACTTCCTGACTTCAAGGTGTCTACTCTAATTTTTCTTTAAATTGTTCAAACCAAGCTTTGGTCTCTAGTGTTTCACTGAATTAACACTGTCAAAGACATCAATGAACTTGTTGCTGTATCAAATGGTCAAATGTCAATCCCATTTCTTCAAAAACTTCTCACTCTGTTTGGAATGCTCAGGAATCCTTGGAATGTTCTTTCATGCTTTTATTTATTAATTTCCCTGCATCCAGTATAATAAGGCTATTTTTGACTCTACCTTAAAAATACATCCAGGGAACCAGCAGTTAGCGTAATGGCTATGTCGCTGGATTCCCACGTAGTCGACCGCGGTTCGTGTCCCGGACCCGGTGGCTTAAAACTCACTCCGGGCGCGTGTGCGTGCGTGCCCAAGATCCCGAGAGGAGAATGGAGGAGAAGGGATTGCGGCGTGACCATCCCCCCTGGGGGGGTGATTTCTCGCTTTCTGTCTCTATTGGAGACGTTTTTGCTATAGGGCGCGTGCGCTCCTCATACAGACAGACAGAGAGACAGATAGACAGAAAGCGAGAAATCACCCCCTGGGGCGGATGGCCACGTTGCAATCCCTTCTCCTCCATTCTCCTCTCGGGATCTTGGGCATGCACACACATGCGCCCGGTGTGAGTTTAAGCCACTGGGTCTGGGATGTGAACCCCAGTTGACTACGTGGGAGTCCAGCGACATAGCCATTACGCTAACTGCTGGTCCCCAGCAAGGGTTCACTTTTAACCTCTTCCACTTTCTTTAACTTCTGTATTTGTAGAAAGCAGTCATTCTTTTACCTTTTAGTTTAAAGACTGAAGGCTGATATCCATTATAATTGTAGTCTATTTTTTGATGTAAGATTCAGTTTAGGCATATAAGTATTCCTGAAGGTCAATTTAAGAGCTCGTGTAAAAATTAGTTTTGTTTGGGGCCCGATGGTGGAGTGGTGGTTGAGGGGGCTGGATCCCAGATGGCTGACAGAACTGTGTGAGTCCAGATCCAGTGGCTAAAGCAACAGGCCAGGCATATGTGCCTGTGTACTCAAAATCCTGGAAGAAGGAAGAAACGAGGGAGAAGAGATTGCACTGTGGCTATTCTCCATGGGGATGCTTTCTCACCTTCCTTCTCCCTCTGTCTCTCTCCAGTAAGCACAAATGCCCTCTGGCAAATTGAAAAAAAAACTTTGTTTTTAATAAGATATATAAGTACATATTCAGAGTTTATAAAGAACAATGGTTTCAGACAAAGTTATTGCTTTACATGTCATACAAGCAATTCCAAAGATATGCTGATGAAATTAGATACTCTACAGTCCAAAATAAGAATTATGATATGTAAATTATTTGGAATGTCACTTTCTCTTTGGTCTTTGATGCTTTTTAAGCCTTCCAGCCAAGGCCTGTATATTTTGTATATGGCTGCTCGAGTAACTCGCCCCAAATTCTGGTGCACACCCCACCTCCTGGATGAGAATTCCTGATGAAGTGGATAAAAAATGGATTGTGCCATGGCCTTCAAATAAAGCAAAAGGGAAAAGCTGGAGACCCACTGGATTACAAGGGTGTCGTTCCAGACATGAGCTATAGAGGATAGCAGTGGGTAACGAACGTGATGCGTGCTTCAGCAAATGGATTTCCTGTCTCCTTGTAGTTGAATCAGTCGGTTATTAGGCTCATATAACCATTTCCTAAAGTGGCTGCAGGAAGCAACAGCCACTGGACTGTACTTTTCAAAGACCTGATTCAAACTCAGCAATTGAACTTTTCTGATTCCTCTAAATAACAAGGGTTATGACACAGGCAGAAACCAACAGAAGCTAGTCTTGTCTAGAGAAAAACTTTTATCTCCTTTAGATTGAAAGTGAGGAGTATGAGTCGAATTAATTAACAAAATGCCTAAGCAAATGGCTTTGTTACCTAAATAAGACAATGATTTTGTATAGAAAGGAATATAAACATATTCTTAAAATCTTGATGTTCACATGGGTAAAACTGAATTGTAGATAAGAGTATACAGCAAGTGTTCTTGCCTCTGTGTGTTAGGAGACATTTGTAAGAGAGAAGATGTAGATCAGTGTAGCCTTATTAAATCCGTCGTTGAGTAATAGAATTGAGACAATATGTGCACTTGGTCGAAATACAGTTCAAGGTACTTAGAAAAGAAACATGGCATTGTTAATACACTTCCAGTACCACTCACACAGACACTATTTCTGGGGCAATACGTCACCACCTAATCACCCAGGTTTTTATTTCTCTTGGTACAGTGCTGTGCTTGCTTTTAAGTTTTTCTTCTGTTCTGCACACACATCATTTTAAATATAGTTCTACCTTACAGAATTCATCCTTTTCCTTTGGTGTATTATAAAAGACGGGTAGAAAAGCTTTTATACCATACTAATACTGTACATAAGTTATGCAACTTAAATCAAGGATAAAATATATTCTTGTTAATAACAGACAAAGTTATAATTTAAATTTTTTTGGCAGAAAGCAAGAGGCCATTTTTGTTAGAATATTCAGAAACATGTCAGGCTAATGGCAGCAAAGGCAGTTTCTGCCTGCCATGCTGGGCATGAGCTCTGTGCTTCTCAGAGCCCTCAGAAGTGTTAAGTCCTAAGCAAACAGGTTCTGACAAAGATGGATTTGGTTAATGGGCCCAGTTTACAAAGGAACTTGGAATACAGAAGGTCCTCTGATTCAGGGGATCTTCTCTTGGGGAAGCTTGTTTGAGGTCTTCAAACTGTAGAAACACTGTCTGTACTTATGACTTAGAAGGAGATCAGCAGCCAAAGTCTGGTCCTTCTGGTGTCTTTCCCCACACTAGGTCAGGCTGCTGGAAAGACATTGCAACACTTGCCAGATAATCACGGAGGAGGTTGTATTCTAGTAACCGCTAGTTCAGCTCATCTTCCATCAGTGGAAAGTGGATGGGGATATTACTCATTCAAAGCAATGATTTTATCTCCTCTTGTCCTCTCTTCTATCTCTAGAATCTGCTGGAATATTAATGTCACTCTCCTGCCTAAGCAACACTAACTGCCTCTTTTTTCTTTTTCTCCCTCTTCTTGTCTCTATGTCTCCTTTCTTTAAGCTTTCTCACATTGCGGTTATTGAAATAATATCACAGAAATGGATTTTTGCTTACCAACTACATTTAAGTATGACTTTAAAAAAGCAAACTGGTGTTGGGGAAATGATGTGAGGTTAATTATTCTTTAAACAGCATTTTTACATAAAAAGAGAATTCTCCACAGAGTTCTGTAACAGTGCCCCCAGGACTCATCTGTGATTTACAGACATTCAGTTCTGTACGCCTCTGCTACAGGCAGAGAGTTTTACCAGGTGAAGTTTCTATTTCCTTCCCACTACCGAGATCATTGTAACTTTGGAATGCTAATGTATCGAAGCTGAGAATTCAATATAAAAAATCCATTTCAGCAAATCAGTTTTAAGGGCAAATACACAGTTTGGTTTTTTTAGAGCGAAAAATAAGTTTCCCTTCTTATATGACCCTCAGAGTAGTCACATAGGCAAAATGGTAACAATAAAGTTCATAATAAAGGAGGATTCATTCTAACATGTTCAAAAGTACTTGTCCCTCTATCCCTCCCTCTATGTACCCTCTATTTTCTTTCCTTCTTTCTCCTTGCATTTTCTTTTTCTCTCTTTTTTTAAAACTGAAACTTTAGGGTAAGAATACAGCAGCATAATTCCACTCTCTACCATGCATTTGGCTACTCTGCCTCCATACGACCTTTCTGCTGTTCTCAATAGTGCAAGTCTTCCTTTCTACCAAGAATTCTGTAACTTCCATTTCCCCTGCTCCCCATGAGTTAAAAAAAATGACAGTAAATAAACACCTGGCCTTAAAAGTCAACAAATCCACCTAATTTCTGGAAGCAATAGTTTGGAAAAAGTACTATTATAGCAAAAACTGTTCAGAAAGGAGATGAAGGGGAGATAAGTATGGGATTATCAGCCTGAAGGCAAGAAAAATGCAGCAGAAAGTAGCATTCTTTAGAGTTGAAAGTTGGAGTATTATTTGGTAGACCTATAAAAGCACTTTGGGTGATTTAATAGGTAAGAACCAGATCTGGAAATTGGAATTGAAAAAGACTTATTATATAATTTACCTTCTTTGGCTGGGAAAAGAACAATATAATTTTGGATCTAAATTTAATTGGGATTTAACTAGATTCTTTGAAACTTTTCTATTTTTCATCTGGAAAGCCCGAAGTGCTCATCCTTTCAAAAACAGTGATGGACTGCATAATCAAATAGTGCATAGTGTACCCTAAATCATGCTCTCCGCAGCCACAGTGGGACAGTCAAAGGCATCAGGCTGAAATAAGAATCTAAACAGCTTTGCAGTGTGCACAGGGAAGGAGGTTAAACCTTTTGGATAGAAAGTGATCAGAGTCATAGCTTTATTTCTACTTTTTTTTTTTTTCCTTTTTGACATTGAAAATCTATGTTGGGATTTCATCTTTTGCTCCAAGACTCCTGCAAGCATTTTCTTAACAATTCTTGCTTACTTAGAACATTTTATTTTAAAGCATTAAATCATTCTGGCTGGAGTCTATCCAAAGTCAAAGGTTTTTTAAAGTACTATCTTCCATGCAAACAATACCAAGATTACAGTAAGGGCACTTGATATTAAAGAATAATAAGGCAATGTGTGAATTAAGCATAGGATGTTGGACTTCAATCAAGGACTGTGCCACCTGCATAATCCAATTGAATATGTTCTCATAAACTCATACTTTCGAATATGCAGCTTGCATATGCTACTCTGCAATCAAACGCAAGAATAAACCAAGCTTGATTAGAAAGCATTACAGTGACTTGATAAGAATTTATTTCAACTGCTACTTCCTTATGAACATATTAGAGAAGTACATATGTCTTTTCATCTGTCCTTATTCTTCCTCCTCTTGTCTTCCTAACTTGCCCAGTCTTTGTGAGATAATAGAATTGAGGAGCAGGACAAGATTGCATAGAGTCAGCGGCTATCTGTAGACTTTTTGTGAAGTCCCAAATTTCCTAGTCTCAGCCAACTTCCTGCTCACAGGAAGCTGTGTGTGATACAGACATCCCAAAGTTAGAACAAAGCACATCAGTGAGTGGAAGAAGATCAGTTACACTGTCACAAATAGGAAAACTGGGACTCTGGGAGATGAACTGACAGATGTATGACTAATGACTGAGCTGACACCACATAAGATCCATCAAGGATCCTGAAAGGAACTAATGTGTAATAGATTCTCCAGAAGATCCTCTAATGATATGTAAATGTGGGTGTTCTTAGAGATCTTTTGCTATCCGATAGCTCCCAGATCTCATGAGTGAAATTCTCCATTATAGAAAGGGAGGTGGTTTATAAAAGACCTTCATAGATATTTAGGAGAGTGGAGTGGTGTACTATATGCAAAAAATTCCTTAACATATTAGACATCACTTTGATCAAAGTGAGTTTGGTCCTGTTTGAAGGCTTTATGGATGTGCTTTCTTTGGTCATAAACTATTTGAAGTAGGTAATCTGGATCTGTTGAATAAAAATGGTCCCCAGTTGGGCCAGTAACTGGTATGTTGGCTAAGGTGCTGGATTCCCAAATGGCCAACCACAGTTTGAGTCCAGGACCTGGTAGCTTGAAAATCATCCTGGTTGCATGTGTGTATGTGCCCAAAATCTCAAGAGGCAAATAAAAGAGAAGGGAGTACAGTGTAGCCATACCCCTAGGGTGTGACTTCTTACTTTCTATCTCATTGCTTCTCTCTCTCTCTCTCTTTCTCTGGTGTGCAAATGTCCTATGTCAAAAAATCTTAAATAATAATTTTAAAAAGGTTGATCCTTAAACTTGATATGCTTAAAATGAACAGATCAGCATGAGTTTGACAATACTATCCCAAGAGACCTGAAATAAAAAACTTCGTGGAAGGAAAGATAGCATGAGATGTACACAGTGGCAATGCAGCTAAGTCCTTTTTTTCACCTGGGTGGTAAAGATGGCCAAGTATTCTCTTTCTACACCTATACTTTTGTGAATGTATCTGAGAAAAAGTATTTGCTTTTGTCTTCTTTTTTTCAAATATCTTCAAAGTTTTTTCAAATAACTTTTCTAAGAATACCAGTCAATGGTATTTTTAAACCCTGATGGGAAACAACTTTTACCCAATGTGTAATTACCCAATATTCTAACTTTATTTATGATATTTTATTTGGATATTTAACAACATGAATTATAACTTGAAAAGTTGTTTATTAGGTGTTCTATTTCCCAGCAAATGGGTAAGGTCAGTCTTTTCTGACTTTGTTTGATGAGCAGATATTACAGCTATCTTCTTATCTATAGAATGGGTGGTTCTTTTAGGTAGGATATGTATTGTACAGAGTCCCCCAACCATATTTCAATATGCCTTGAAACTGAGTCTTTCATGAAACCTGCTAACAAGTTGCAAAAGATGAGAAATTTGTCCTCCAGAGAAACAGCCAAATGGATTAAGGAGAAGGCAGAAAAAGTCAAGGGCCTGCAAAATCTACCAGCTAGTTAATTCACACCTGAATAATTGAGTTTGGTTTACAGTTATTGAATATTTATGGAGGTTCTACAATGTGCTGAAAAGCAGATGCAGCAAGTAAAATATCAAATAAAACTAACCTGCATTCAGTTTGTGTTTAATCAGGATCTTACTACTTGACTGGAACAGGCAAAATAGAATGTATGTCTCTCTGTCAAACATCAATGGGAAGGGATTATCTGTTAAATTGCAGATTTCTAGACCAACCTCTCCTGGGACTTACATTTTTAACAATTTTCTCCAGATTATTCTCTTTTTTTGGAGAGGTTTTTTTCGCTATAGGGCACGTGCGCTCGCCAGACAGAAAGAGAGAGACATAGAGACAGAAAGTGAGAAATCACCCCCCAGAAGGGATGGTCACGCTGCAATCCCTTCTCCTCCATTCTCCTCTCAGGATCTTGGGCACGCACGCACATGTGCCCGGCGTGAGTTTTAAGCCACCGGGTCCGGGACGCAAACCGCGGTCGACTATGTGGGAGTCCAGCAACATAGCCATTACGCTAACTGCTGGTTCCCTTCTCCAGATTATTCTTAAGTACCTATACCAAGTGGTATAGAGAAAATCTACCAAAGAAAATATCAATCTAGGTAGTGACAGAAAAATATTTTCTGGGAGGCATAGGGTAAGTAGTGAGGTAGACTGACTTACAAAGTCCCAAAGATAATGCTTATTAACATAATAAAACAAAAAGAATAAAAGGATGCTGGATAACAGAATGATGGAGCCATGAAAGATCTTGGTATCTTAGAGACTGGCTATGAAGCCACGATGTCTGTCATGCACTGAAGCTTACTGCAGGGTGTAGAGTACTAAATGTAAACTGTAATATAGGTGTGATCAGTCACTCATGTAGGGATATTACTGCTTAGGGATGGCTTGCTAGCATTCTGAAAAGATATACTAACTCAATACCAAATATGTCAATAATTAACATAATGAATGTCAGGAAAGGTATTGTATTGGTTAAATTAATGGATCGTTAAACAGCATAGTGGGTGTTAGAAATGATTCCACATTGGGGAAACAGTGGCTTCAAGATACATGGACTGGCTAAAATACTTTAGAGATACTTTCCCATCTTGCCTGATCAGAGTATATGAATGCAGAGAGGCTTGTAGCTAGCCTGACACCAGAGGGATTGATCTTAATCTCTAGTGGTTCAGACAATGAAGCGGAAGATTTCTAACTGCCTGGAAAATAAAGCTATGGAAACATGGCCCTGGAATGTTGATTAGACTTCTTTGAATGACTATTTTCATGTAGGATATTTGAAGATTCCCTATTAAGATGTAGGTCTTCACTAATTTTCCAGAATAAATTGTATAAGGATTTTGTACTTTTTTTTAAGGGAGATTTTTGCTATAGGACGTATGTGCTCATTAGAGAGACAGAGACAGAGAGAAAAAAATGAGAAATAACTCCCTTGTAGGGGGGATGTCCACATCGCAATCCCGTCTTCTCTACTTCCCTCTTGAGATCTTGGGCATGCACACAAGCACATGCGCCCCGTGTGAGGTTTAAGCTGCCAGGTCCAGGATTCGAATTGTGGTCTACTACATGGGAGCTCAGTATTATGCCATCTGCGGGTTTGTATTTGTTTATTAATATTTATTTACTTATTTGCTATTCTTTATTTAATAAATGCCAATATATGTGGCAGAATTGGTCTACTTGCTTTTATTTGATCTTGAAGTAAGATTATGACGGTAGTTGCTCAAGTGTTACGATAGCAGTAGCTATCTACTAAAAAGACTTTTTATGAGTTATCATGACTTACTACCTAGTATATACCAAGTTCCCAAAATAAATGCAAAACAAAATAAAACAAAAAACAACAGTCAAAAAAACCCCCAACTGCAGTGGGTGGGGTAAATTTGGGGCCCTTTCTTTCGGTGGTCTTTCTGTTGTAGAAAAGTTGGATAAAGCAACTCCAGTGCTCCCTTTGGCAGGTGTAAGTATATTCACTGTCCTGCTTTTCTGGTTCCCAAGCAGGTATGAAAGGGTCCACAGGGACTTGACCAGAAGTGGCTTCTAAAGATGGGCAGTTTCTGTTGTTTATTCACTTCTTTGATTGCTTCATGAAAAAAAGCAAATGAGACATGGAAATAGAGCTTTGACCTTTTAGACACTTGTCCATCACACTTTTGAATGAGTCATGCTTTCTAGGTTATTTAAGAATTATTTTTCATGATACTTTTTATCTTATTTCAACTGTCTCAATACTCCCCCTTCCCCACTCCAAGTAACTGCTAACTTAAAAAAAAAGATTTAAAAGCTAATCAGAAAGCTCTAGTAATATATTTTCCAATTTTTCTTGCTTAACTCTTTTGAACTAACCAGATGTTTTCAGCATATCTGCCTAGAAAAGAAGTTATATCAGTTAATACCTTTCATATTTATTAATAAACAGGCACTTAGATACATAAAAATGTTCAAATGTGTTGCATAATGATTTGTTTATATACAATATAAATGGAACTATAAATAGAAACAGAAATGTTATGTCTATATAGTTATAACAATATCCTTTCTAAGGTGGTATTGTATAAAATGAATTTAGAACATTTAATCCAATACCCATTCTCTTTGAATGGTAAGAATATCTATGAGGTTGTTCTCAAAATATTAGAGTCAAATTATAAACCAACAGATTAATTAAACCAAGTTATTGTGAATGCTTAAAAGTGTTTCTCTAAAATGTCAAACTTTCAATAAAAGCAAGAGATTTAATCTGGCTATTCTGTCACCAGTTACATGATTTATTAGACAATGTTAACATGCAGAGAGAAAGTGGGAGATATCTATAAATAACTTTGTATATGTTTGCCACAACTTGCCAGCTAATTATCATCTTGAGATATGATGGTTCTGATTAATAAATCAAAAGGGAAACTCAATTATTAATGCATGCAATCAAACTTCATATGCAAGCCAAAATAAACCCGGCATTTGTAAGTCAGAAGAGCCCATTAGGGAAACTAAGATGGTAGTGTTTCAAGGCTACCAGCATGGAACAACAATGTTTTCTAGTTTAATGGAAACAGGTAGGTGAGAGAACGCTTAAAGACAAACTACTTGGAATATGGCATGTGACACCTTGACATTAACTGAAACAAAAGACTCATGTCAAAAGAAATGACCATGCTTTTCAGTTGAATTAAAGGAATATTTATTTGTTAAAAAACTAAAACCTTTTCTCCAGAGGAATTTTTTTTTTTTTTTTGATCAAGAAAAGACAAATTCTCATTGTTTTTGATCTTAAACGTGGGGAATTCTCATGGGTTAAATTTTGTCCCCTCAAAATTTTTATGTTGAGGTCCTTGACTCCTGGGCCTCAGAATATAGCCTTAGCTGGAAATAAGGGCAATGTCGAGGATATCGGAGTAGGGTGGGCCCCTTGTCCAATATAGCTAGTGTCCTTATGAACGGGGAAAATTTGAACACAGAGGCACATACACAGGAAGACAACATGTGACCATGAAGGCAGACATAGAGGTGAGACTTCTACAAGCGAAAGAACATCAAAGCTTTCCAACAGACCACTAGAAACGAGAGGAAAGGCAGAAAATAGATCATCCCTCAGACACCTCAGAAAGAACCAAGCTATTGTTTAGTGTTTTTGATCTAGACTTCTAGTTTCGGAACTGTGAAATGATACATTCTATTGATAAAGTCATCTTATTTGTGGTACTTGGTCAGCCCTAGCAATTTAATACCGAGGAAGAAATAACCATAAAGACATAGTCTCTGTCTTTAAAGTGATTAGAAATAGTTCTATTGTACAAGTGTGAGGAATCCTATTGGTAGAGCATTGACATGTAAACAGCAATATTCAGGAGCCTAAGAACAGAATCAGGTAAAAGGGGAAACACACATTTCTTAGGGCTGAATTTTGTTGAGGTTGAAGGTAATGGGGAAGTATGATCCAAGGCCATAGTGTGCATTCTTCAAATGGCAGATGTGCAATCTAGGCTGAGAAGCTGGGAAAAGCTTGTTGAAGGGTGTCTGTGCTGATGAATTAGGTCAGAAAAGGGAGGAGTGAGTCACCAGGAGAGGTTGAAAAATAGTTGTTTATGGATTTTAGCTGTAAGGACTTGCACCCTTTGGGCTTTGGCTTTGAGCACATGTACCTTCTCTAAAGAATAAACATGAGGAAGTTGGATCTTTTTATATATATATATATACACACACACACACACACACACATATACATATATATATTTATCAGAAAGTACATCTATTCGCCAGAGAGAGATAGAGGGAAAGACAGAGAAAGTATCCTCCAATGGGATGTGGTAATGCCACAACCCCTTCTCCTTCATGTCTCCATCGTGTTGGGATTTGGGGTATGCATACATACGTGCCCAATATGTTTTTCAAGCCACCAGGACTGGGATTCGAGCTGCATTATGGGCCATGTGGGTCTGGCTTCCTTAACGGCTATGTCACAGGGCTGTCCTTTTTAATATTTTATTTTTATTCTTTTTACCATTTTTAATATGCTAACATATATTTCAAATTTTAACAAAGAGTATGGTGTTGTTACTTTGTCAGACTTTTTAAACATCTCTTTTAAAATATAAAATACTAATATTTCAAACACATAAAAGCCATGTGAAGACTTAAATAATGATTACCTCTGTATTCACCGTTTGGCTTAAAAAAATATAGCATTTCTAGAAGTTATAGCCCTGGGTTCTTCTTCCAGATCTCATGTCCTTCCTTGACTCCCCCACTCATGGTACTTTGTGCTCTGAATGTGGTGTTCATCGTCATCATTTGTTTCTTTTTGTATTTCCCCTCAGAATTGTTTAGAGGCAAGAGGGCTGAAGTCTTTAGAACACTATTTCTGCCAGTCATTGGTCCAAGACTTCCTCCAGGGTGAAGTTCAGCTGCTTTTGCCTGCAGGTAAGGTGGGTGCCAATCACCTTTAGAGCAGCTTTCTGACAAGGTTCTGGGTGCTGACTGTTGGAACAAATGCGTTCTGGGAGCATTTGCGTTTGGAACGTGGTAAAGGGGGCTGGTGAACTGAGGGCAGCAAACTGTCCATGTCTGCTACCTGCCCTGGTGTACGGACACAGCACACTTCATCTGCTTCCTGTTGCTGGGCATTTCGGTGTACAGACACTTCATCTGCTTCCTGTTGCTGGGCATTTACTCCAAGTTTTAAGACTAGATGCTAAGGGTATGCCTTAGAAAATAGGCATTTTTTTAAAAAACATTCATTAAAAGGTTTATTTTATTTTATTTTGTGATTTAAGGATTTGTTACCCATAAAATTCTTCTCTGTGGGAAATCAACTGAAGGGTGGGAGACTGTTTCTTCTGGATCATCAGAGACAAACTGAGCTGGGAAACAAACTAGGACACACCCAGAGGCAGCTAGTTTCGATTCCTCAGGCCCGAGTGCTGCAGGTGAGGGCAACTTGCTCATGAAGGCATGTGGAAGGCATGGGGCCTTTGACTGGCCTAAAACTCACCTAAAAAGAATTGGTTTCTTAGGGTACTTCCAAGTTTTTGTAATCTTTCAGTGTACACCTTGCTTAGTCCTTTGTTCTTTTATTTAATGTTTGAAAACATGGGTTTCACCTTTGTTTTAGTTTTCGTCACACATTAATATTTATTAAAATACTTTAAACTCAGAATCAGTAGACATTTGCATTAAGGGAAGGGCTGATTACTTAAGCACAAAGCAAAAGTAATTTTGATATTTGCTCCTTTCTCATTTTCCCTTTTTCTTTATTCCATCAGGTCTTACATTTTGAGATATTAAGATCATACTTTCACTCTCTCCTTCTTTTAAACTGCCAGTTGGTGCATGTGCTCACCAGAGCACATGGAAAAAGTACACCAGCGTGGTTGTGCTCCGATTCCTCCTCCTCCATTTCTCCTTACTCTTGGAATCTGGGATATGAACAGACACACACTTATAATGTTTTTTATTTTTTTGGAGAGGTTTTTTTTTTTGCTATAGGGAGCGTGCACTCGCCAGACAGACAGAGACAGGGAGATAGAAAGCAAGAAATCATCCCCCAGGGGGGATGGCCACGCCGCAATCCCTTCTCCTCCGTTCTACTCTCGGGATCTTGGGCACACACGCACACGTGCCCGGCGTGAGTTTAAGTCTCTGGGTCCCGGACGCGAACCGCGGTCGACTACGTGGGAGTCCAGCGACATAGCCATTATGCTAACTGCTGGTCCCACACCTACAATGTTTTTTAAAGCCACTGGATGGCACTTCAGTTGTGGCTGGTGGAATCCAACTCACTTAACTACCAGGCCATGGACCAACCCAAGACTTGTTTCTCTTATTTGCACTAATGAAGGTTTCTGGATCCTAGAAGTTCTATAGGACAAACTTGGTGGTGGCTTATAGACAACGCTTTGGACATCTCAGCATACACCACGGTAACAGAGTTTTCCACTGAGAGCAAAGTATTTTCACAAGTTTACTGAGAAGTAGTCTTAGAGCAGAGCTGATCGATATATGCAGATCACGAAATCTGTGTACAAGGACTGAAATTCCATCCCAATGTGTAACCCTCAAGCTTTGGACATGTGCATAAGCCCATAAAAGAAATTCAGCAGGTTTACTTGGGAAGCAGTGTTCAAGGAGGACCCCTGAAATGAAAGAAAACCTTACAAAAAGTTTAATTTTAGGATTTATTTACTGAAGTAGTAGAATTTCCCTTCTGATGTCCCACAAATTGCGCCAGCAGGTGTCATGGTGGTTAAGGTGCTGGATCCTATATGACTGACTTCTTGGTTCAAGTCTTGGATCCAGTGGTTTGAAAATCACACCAGGTGCATGTAAGTGCATGCCAAAAGTTCTAAGAAGAGAATGAAGGAGAAGGGACTGTGGAGGGGTCATCTCACTGGGGTGAGATAGCTCACTTTCCCTTTGTCTTCCTGTCTCTGTTTCTCTCTGGCAAATGCACATGCCCTATAGTAAAAATTAAAAAAGAAGAAGAGGAAGAAGAAGAAGAAGAAGAAGAAGAAGAAGAAGAAGAATCAGTTAACATTTAACCATTACCACCTCTAAAACACAAACTAAGATCCTTCTAAAACAGTTTAAAAACCTTTTAAGTTTTCCATTCCTAAGGAATTGGATAGGTTAAGGTAATTTCTGATATGCCTTTTAGTCTGAATAACTGCCAGAGGTGATTATTCTATTTAAAAATTTGAGATTTTGCGGGACCAGTAGTTAGCGTAATGGCTATGTCGCTGGACTCCCACGTAGTCGACTGCGGTTCGGGTCACAGACCTGGTGGCTTAAAACTCACTCTGGGCGCATGTGTGTGCATGCCCAAGATCCCGAGAGGAGAACGGAGGAGAAGGGATTGTGGCGTGGCCATCCCCCCTGGGGGTGATTTCTTGCTTTCTGTCTCTCTGTCTCTCTCTGTCTGTCTGGAGAGTGCACACGCCCTATAGCAAAAACCTCTCAATAAAAAATTGGAGATTTTGCATTTTGAAATGAAAGTTTTTTTTAGTTGAATGCTTTAAAGTTTATTTATTTCTTCAGTGAGGAAGAGACAGAGAGAGAAAAAGAAAGACAGAGAGCATTCCAACAGTGTCTTGATGCCATGATCCAACTTCCAACTTCATTCAATATTGGATTACAGGCAAGCATGTCCTTGGCATATTCAGAGAAGTCTCCAAACTTGAATTGGGAACCTTCCCATGTGGGACTGCCACATTTTACCACTGCATCACCAACTGATCTCCAAATCGAATTTTATAAAGGAAAAAATGTCTCAATATTAGCATCCCACTCAACACAAACTCCAGTATTCTATGCAGTTCTTTGAGTGTTCAAAGTCAATAGAAGAACTCTTGTACCATGTTCATATCTTTCTAAAGATGAACATGAGGATTCAAGTTCTCCAAATAAGCTGACTGACATTATACAATCCAGTTTTAGCTCCGTTTCTTTTGCTCTGAGCTTCTTTCGATAATGCTATTTTTGAAAGTTCTCTTCTGACTCTGCTGCAGAAGTGCAATGTAGGACCCTGCTCTGTGATGCTGAAGCCAAATGGAAGGTCAGGGCTTGCATGCTAGGTTGACCTGTATACACTGGGTATATTCCCACGGTCCTGGTTGGTTGGGAAGGCTGTGGGAAGGATTGTGGCATGAAACCTTGCTGAGGGTGCTTATCTTTCTCTCTCTCTGTTTTTCTCATTAAATAAGTAAATAAATAAAAATTTAAAAATCTTTCTCAGTATTTCTATTTATATGAAAAAATCAGTGGATAGAATGAGGACTCAGACTGGCAATGCTATAACACAATATGTTATTTCTGGATTTACAAAAACAGCAGGGAACTAACATTCTCTACTTTATTATAGGAAGTAATTCAACTTAGAAATGCAGCAAAAAAGATTGCATGCAAAGTGTATTTTGAGCATATTGACAAAAATGACAAGATATAGAAAGGAGCCACTGAAAGCTAAAAGAAAAAGTCAGATTTGACCAAAACTGAACTGTAGTGTTAGATACATTTTTTTTTTTTACCAATTTTTACGTAGAAAAAATTGGGATTTAATATTAGGATGTCAGTTTTTGTATGTTGAGTAGATCTATGGTTAATTTAATGCACGGTAAAATGTACTTTATTTTCATAAAATGGGTTCAGACTATTTTAAGTAATTCCTTTGTCATCTCAATGAGTCCAGAATTGAAGAATACTCTCCAGATAGTGTCATCTATAAAATTATAATGGTGGACTCTGTCTGCCGATGACAGATAAGATTCTGGGTCTGATGCAGACAAATCAGGCAAAGTACACCTTTCAGAATGCTATTTAAATGGTCCATATTTCTGTCAGAGTGTGCCACATCCATATTTCATTTTTGTTTTCTTCATTCTCGTCTGCCTCTTGTAAATTGTGGCCTACTTCGCTTATCTTCTTCTTCTGCCTTCGACTGATCAAGGCAAGGTAAATTCAAGCAACATAAAGCAAGGGACAAGGGACTAAGGGACAAAGGGACTTTACCATCTGATTCCCTCAATTTTCAAGTGACAAAGTTCAGATTTATCTTGCCTTTTCTGTCCATGTAAATGGTAGGATGACTACTATTTAAGGAACAGCAGGACATGCTGAGTCCCCCTCCCCCCCCCATAGGTAAGTACCCTTCCTGAAGAAGAAAGAGGGAGAGACAGTGAGAGGGAAAGTGGGAAATCACTCCCCAGGAGGGATAGCC
This sequence comes from Tupaia belangeri chinensis, assembly GCF_000334495.1. Taxonomy (NCBI): domain Eukaryota; kingdom Metazoa; phylum Chordata; class Mammalia; order Scandentia; family Tupaiidae; genus Tupaia; species Tupaia belangeri. Next base: position 635,191 of record NW_006209696.1, read on the forward strand.
ACACTGCAATCTCTTCTCTATTTTCTTCCCAGGATTTTGGACACACACATGTGCTTGGCGTTATTTTCAAGCTACCATGTCCAGGACTAGCACTTTGGTCAGTTATGTGAGAATCCAGTGCCTTAACTACCATGCCACTTGCTAGCCCCCAGATGAGTTTTTAAATACCTTTTATTCAGATATTTCACATTTTGCATAAATTCCTCATAATAATATATACACTATTTTTTAAATAGAGAATTTTATATTTTCTTTTGTTTATTAAGTATTTCTTCCCTTTGCACTTCATACCCAACTTCTACTAAGCCCTCTTCTCCCTTATGGTCTCTGGTATCTATGCTTATCCTCTCTACTATCATATTTTCAGATCTTTACATTTCTGGCGTGGAGTGCAGATATTCAGTATAAGTTGAGTGAGGGTTTATGTTGTGTATCTTTTATCGGACATTATGTAGATGAGAATGTGTCCTTGATTACATAGCTTGAAAAAAAGCTTATGGGTCATTGGAAGTGTCATGACACATTTTTTTTTCTATGCAAAAGCATGTCATTGCTTTTCTGAAGACCCAATAGAAAACTAGTAGCAATGAATATATAGTGATATTTTTAAAAATCAAGAGAACTGTGCAGAATACTGAAGGGAATACAGTGGATGATGTTATATAAGACTGCTATAATCCTCTTCCTTTCAATGTATTATAAGTTTTCAAGATTAAGATTTTTAAAAAAGGAGAGAAATATTTATCCAGAAACAGAATTTAAAGTATCACAAAGATATACTGGCCTGTTCTTGAGAATTCCTTCTATTCTTCGGTTTTAAGATAAGAAAAATGACCATCTACAAATTGTTCCCTGTATGATCTTTTTTTTTTTTTCTTTGAGAGGTTTTTGCTATAGGGCACGTGCGCTCGCCAGACAGACAGAGAGAGACAGAGAGACAGAAAGCGAGTAATCACCCCCCCCGGGGGTGGGGTGGGGGGATGGCGACGCCGCAATCCCTTCTCCTCCGTACTCCTCTCAGGATCTTGGGCATGCACACACACGCGCCCAGCGTGAGTTTTAAGCCACCGGGTCCAGGACGCCAACCGCGGTCGATTACGTGGGAGTCCAGCAATATAACCATTACACTAACTGCTGGTCCGGTTCCCTGTATGATCTTACTAGGTGCTAAAATGTTTTATATTGTCCAGGGTGACAATGGATATTTAAATAAATTATAATGGTGGTGGTAGAATGTGAGGGTCTGAACTGAACAAAATGTTGTCTAAATTCTGTGATTATTTAATCTAAAGTATAATATGTGGAAATTCAGGAAAATATATTTGTTTTATTCAAAAATTCCTTTATATGTAATAATCTTCATATTAACAAATAAAATAATTGAAAAACACATCCAGAAACTTGGAAAAGCATAGCCCTAGAATTACTACTTTAAGAAGCAGTACCTACGTTTGCTATCATCATCTCTGGTAATTTTTTCAGTGTAGTAGAATATCCACTGTGGTAGTTTATATCTAAATATTCCATTAAGGTTTAATCCTTGAGCATTTCTCTCTTTATTAATAAAGGTTTAATAAGTTCTTGGGTTTTTACCCATTTGCTTTTTTCTGCAGTACGAACCGATTAGGTTAGAATGTGTAGGGCATCTGATATAAGGTGCTGACCCAAATCCAGAGAACCTCTCATTGCCTCACGTCTTCTCTTTCTAAAATCATGTTTGACCTGTGGAACATTTTCATGGTTCTTTTACATGTATGTCCTCAAAACTATTAAAAGTTTCATCATGTGCAACTTAGTATTGGCATTTTAAAATGTCATGGAAAATCTGCATGCTTTATTATTTTTTTCCATGTAAATTTCTCTCTACTCCTTTCTTTTTTTCCTACCGTATTTGTTCTAAATAATTTCTTCTTTGACTAACTTTATCAATCCCTTTTTCTGATTGTACGTTTCATCTTTCACAGGGATAAGTTTTCAATTATACCTTAAATTTTATAGATGAAAACACTGACTAGATCAATTTAAAGTCACTTTTGAAATCCCAATACTGAAATCTGGGAAATTTGTCAGTTTAATTTTAGGAGATATATTTCCTCTGCTTCTTTCTCTCTTCTTGTGGGTAAATAGTTTGGAGTTCAGCAAACCAGATGTAAGTCAAATCCTTGTTTATCAAGGCTAATTGAGGGATATATGTTCAATCTCGGATAATATTAAGCTAAGAAAATAAAAATTCTTCCTCGATTTTCAAAACCTTTCCAAATATCCCATTCACTCACCACAAGAGGGCATACTGACATAAACACATCATGACCCTTTGATAACATTGATGATTAATGAAGATTTTTTTTTTAAATCATGCTCTTATGTCTTATTTTTTTCTCAGCCTGTGTAGTTTTAATAAAGTGATCCTAAGACTGCAGTTTCTAATGTTTAGTGTTGAGAACGAATTACACTGTAGAACCAGAAGGGATATTCTAGGTCAAAATTCTGAATGCTGCAATTTCAGCATTGTCTTCTCTTTCCCATAAAGCATGCTGGAGTTCAAGTGAACCTGATAACTTCCAAGTATCTTGAAACCCTGTCAACTTTAGAGATATTAAACATTCAGTTGCATAATTTGAAATATACGCAATTATTTTAAGAAGCCAAGATAAAATTTGGGATGTGGGGCAACTTAAATGACTTTGCAATGAAGAAAAGTTGATATGTTTTGGCCAAAGGTTACAGTCATATCAGAGTTTAAAATACTTGTACAAAATTCTACAGGTCTTCGGTAAGTGCTAGGGGGAGGGTGTACATTTTTATATCAGGCAGTGTTGGAGAGAAGTGATCATTACTAATTCTTAATGAGATGAGGCTGGGGGAAGAAGGTAGCAAAGTAGAGAATATCAATCCATCTAATGGAACGCCAGAAAAAAAATACACCATCCAGGATAATGATTTCATTCACTATTACAAAGAATGTTTTACTCTAAAAACTATCTTTCATTAGAAATTGAAGATAAAATATGTAGACTAGATAGAATAACATATGCTAATAATAATGTCAGAGAAGTTACAGATTTTTGTTGTCCAGTCTGTTCTCTAACTAGTACAACTGGAACCGTGTAACTTCCTGTGGCCTACTCCTTCCCCTTTCCTACTACAATGACACGTCTTTTACCTGCATGTGACTTTTGTCATATTTAATGATCTGTAAAGCTGGAGGAGGAAACAATTAGATATGTGTCTAGATTGTATTAGAGCAGTTAATCAAGGTGGTGTCTTCGACAACCTGTTTCACAACACTTCGGTATTTAATAAGCCCAGATTTCCAGGTCAAAACTTACTATTCTTCCCTCTGAATGAATCTTTGGGGCTGAAATTTGGAATCTGCCTTTTTAAATAAGTGCCTTCAGTGATTCTTATGCTGTTAGTCTCAATAGTGGCTATGACCCATAGGTACTTTAGCTTATTTATTATCTTATTGTTTTATAACATTCCTGTAGAGAGTAGACAGCTTTATTAATTCTATTCAAATGTGGAAATTGAGGTGCAAGAATTTTAAACTAAAGATCCATGTCTGTTCAACTGAATTATGGTCAAACAGATCAAATGTACAACCAAATGCATAACCCACTGTACACAACATCTCCAGTGATCTGTCCATTACTTAACATCTTTAAATCTGTACTGGGCTACTGAAATACCTTAATTATGATACCTATTAAAGGTGGAATCAAAATGCAGATTTAATAGCTGTTATCTGTGACTTCTTTGTTAGTTGTTACTTTAAACAAGTACAATTTGATTGCATTGAATTTATGCTTTTCTTTTACTAGCGATTATTTTTAAAAGCAAATGCATTTTCATAATAAGTAAAACCATAGCTAGACAGAAAACATTCCTTAAAAAATAATGGAAATCTGAATCTTTAGAAAAATATATGTGATAAACACTTAAGCATGTGCTTTCCTTTATAGAGATTTCACTTTTATGGCATATATGAAAAACAAACTTTTGAACCACTAAAAAAACTAGGTAATGATTCAATTTCTATAAAAAGAAGAGAATTAAGGGCCAGAATGTGTTAGAACTTAAATTATGCAATATATATAAGCAAGAGTAATCTAGAAAACATTATCTTTATGTATAATTCATTTAGCAGCTGCCTATTTATGACACACATAATACACTGATTAAGAGCATGGTTAAACAACTGAATAATGTGCATACTTCATGTAATAAAACCCTGTTCTTATTGCAAGTTTAAAGAGGCAAACTAGGTATAGTGAAACTATGTTTATGCAAACTTCGTATGTTAATGCAAATAGGGTCTGAACTGAGTATATAAAAATACTGATAGAGCTGTTCCTTGCACAGAGTGGGGGTGGGTGGCTAGGAAGAATTTGGAGAAAGCTCTTTGTAGTCCATCTTTTCAGAGGCCTTCTTTTGTTTTCCTGTAATAAGCCATGCCTGCAAATGTTTGACCCTTGAAAAACCTGATCGATCAGAACTATCACAAACCAACCAAGGGATAGCCAGGCAGAAAAATAAAGTCAATGGGGAAAAAAGTATTTATTTCTTTCACTACCTTTGGATTTCGTAATGATTGTTTATAAGCTTGGAAGAGTAGATGACTGTGCCACCTAATGGTAGGTCCAGCAGTGACAATGAGGAACAGGCATTAAACTTGAAGCTCTGAAACAATTTGATTTCTTGGAATATTGCCCAGAATTCCACTTAAAAAATCAGTAACGATAATGTTCATTTCCTTAATCTCTCTATCTTTCATTTAAAAATAAATGTTGCCCAGTTAAATGACCTTTGGCTACCTTTTTGATGAAAGAAATGGCATTAAAACAATCAAACAAGCATTTTTAGTCATTGACTAATACCAGGAAGAAAAAATTTTAAATATACTGATCAGAATTATATCTTGGAACTCTGCCAAGAGCTATATTTCTTTTTCTCTATTTTTATGACATATGTTGCTTTCTTTTCTTTGTCAAAGAAGTAAACTGTTTCTGGTAGGATAATTTTAAAAATTTGCTAAGAAAAACAAACATTTTGAGATGTGTTTGCATTGATGACATTTATAGCCAGACTAAGCGATCATTATCTTTATTTCTCATCCTTTGAAGACTTTCACCTGGCGCTACTCACTACCTTCTTCAGGTCTCTGAGGGCAGAGATAGAAGGAAGTTTGCATAAAACAGAGGAGAATTTGCAGTTAAATATTGGATGAGTACTGGTTTGGGGACAGGTGTTTTCTCTTACATTAATTGTTAACTACAGTAGTTAATTGACATAATTTCCCATGGAATTACTATGTGACTTAGGTAGATCCCTTTATTATTTTGGGTCTCAATTTCTTTATCTGTAAAAATAAAACAAAAACATAGGCAAAACAATCACACACACACACACATATAAGGGGCCTTGAAAAAATTTTTAGAAATGTGTATTATGGAAAAAGAAGCCCTCCTACTTTAGTTCCATTTTTCTACAAACTTTTTAGAGTTCCCTCATCTATAGATACATATATAGATACTAATATATTTATAGATATGTTTATGTTCAGGCAGAATCTATTGCCACGAGACACCTGAGTCTCTCCACTGCTTTTTCCATTAACGGTTCACACCAAACACTGTCACTTCATGCCTAGGGTGATGAAAATGGATTGCTCTGTATAACCCCTCTGAAAACATTCTCAACATATCAGCTAGAGGGAGCTCCTAAAAGCATAAGTCCTATTACACTTTCCTCTGCTTGAAATGTTCCAATAGCTTTCATTTATATTTAGAATAAAATTTCTATTCCTTTTCTATGAACTTTGAGTGTCTATAGCATCTGGTTCCCGTGTCTTCATTTTCTTAACTTACTACTCTCTTCTCCCTCTCAGTACATCAACCATACTGGCCTTATTCCTAGTTTGAGAATATGCCAAGCTTGTTTCACCTTAGGAGATATATTCGTAGTATTCTCACCTTAGAATATTCTGGACTCAGATCTTTCCTTGGCAGGTACTCTTACAATTACAGGTCTCATCTCTAATACCGCCTTACTAACGGATTTCCTGCTAGTCACTTTTTAAATTATGTATGCACAATATTCATCCCTGACATTGTATAAACACCTATTTATCCTGGACCTCAACCAGAAAATTTCCCAGAAGTTCCTAATTTCACTTCTCTTTACATTTGAATGACTAGTAAAAGTGTAAAACTTAAAGGGTCAAGGGAGAATGCTATAACTGACTTTGAAATCAGTTTATTTATTGTATCTAAGCTCATTGCAAACATCCAGGTTTCAAGATTTCATTAGCGAGAAGGAATCACAAGAGAGGTTGGGTAGGCTGCTAATAGAGTCTGTCACAAACAACATAAAAAACTGATCATCTTTTCCAATTTATTTGCCATTGATATGCAACTCTTTTTCTTTTAAATTTTAACTTCAATTTTTTATTGATAATACACTGATCTTGTATTCTACAACCTCGCTAAACCTGTTTAATTAGTTCTATCGACTTCTTTGTCGATTTGGGGGGATTTTCTACAGAGATAATCATGTTATCTGTGAATAGAGACAGTTTTATTTTCTCTTTTTTCAATCTGGATACTCTTTATTTCTTTTTCTTAATTTATTTCCCTGGCCATAACTGCCAGATATGAAACTCTTTACACTGGGAATAAATAAGAGTTCCCATAGCGCTTTAATGTGATTTATCCAGTATTTATTGTATTTTTCTTTTCTGTTTTTCACTGTCACAGGAAAAAATGATTCTTTTGACACTGGAGATGAAATGAGCAATTAGGCCTTAGTAATGACTTAATTTCCTCTCTTTGAAACTCCGAGACTGAATCAGCAGGTTTGTGTACATTATCTTTTTTTCTGCACAAGTCAGATGGACCAATGTGCATTGTACTCTCTGCTTGCTGGACATCTGCTGATTGATCTTTCTCAGTAAATCAGTTTAGTCTGGGTTTGTTCTAAAATCATTGGGAGCGCAGAGAATAACTCCGAATCAGACAGTGCTGGATGCTGCTAACACAAAAACAAATAGCGCTTGCTCTTTCCTGTGGTTCTTGGCTGATCATCAGAGTGTATGCTGAATATATTGAAAACTATGACAGGCATTTGATTATCATTGATTGCCATTTAGGTTAGAAGAACAGGTTGTATTTCAGATATTTGTGGGTATTAAAATATTATATATTCTGTGATTTTGTGAACCATGTATCTTAGATCTTATTCAAGTTGAATAGAGACAGTTTTATTTTCTCTTTTTTCAATCTGGATACTCTTTATTTCTTTTTCTTAATTTATTTCCCTGGCCATAACTGCCAGATATGAAACTCTTTACACTGGGAATAAATAAGAGTTCCCATAGCGCTTTAATGTGATTTATCCAGTATTTATTGTATTTTTCTTTTCTGTTTTTCACTGTCACAGGAAAAAATGATTCTTTTGACACTGGAGATGAAATGAGCAATTAGGCCTTAGTAATGACTTAATTTCCTCTCTTTGAAACTCCGAGACTGAATCAGCAGGTTTGTGTACATTATCTTTTTTTCTGCACAAGTCAGATGGACCAATGTGCATTGTACTCTCTGCTTGCTGGACATCTGCTGATTGATCTTTCTCAGTAAATCAGTTTAGTCTGGGTTTGTTCTAAAATCATTGGGAGCGCAGAGAATAACTCCGAATCAGACAGTGCTGGATGCTGCTAACACAAAAACAAATAGCGCTTGCTCTTTCCTGTGGTTCTTGGCTGATCATCAGAGTGTATGCTGAATATATTGAAAACTATGACAGGCATTTGATTATCATTGATTGCCATTTAGGTTAGAAGAACAGGTTGTATTTCAGATATTTGTGGGTATTAAAATATTATATATTCTGTGATTTTGTGAACCATGTATCTTAGATCTTATTCAAGTCATAGGCATCCTTTTGTGCTCAAAGCATTCAGTAGATTGCTTTCAGCAGATTTTAAAACAGAATTTTCTCCTCTACTTGTGAATATACAGACCCATTATTATAAATGCTTCAATGTTTGTTCCATTCACTGCTTTCTACTACAAAATTTCAATCTCTTTACAATAGATTAAGAATTTTTGTGCTTATTCACTAGGCAGGTTGTTGTTAATGATGATATCAGAGAAGAAATGAAAGTAATTTTACAAAGACAAAGTTCTTTTAGTTTCCGTCACTTTCTTTCTATCTGTTTCTTATTGGCTTCATTGCCAAAAATTAATCAATCGGTCATTAATAGTGTATTACTATAAGCCTTGAAAAGCTTTCAAAAAGGTAAAAAATAAAGCTCTTGCTCTCCAAAGTTTTATACAAATCTAAGAAGATATATCACCTTAGGACAAAACCAAACCAAACCAAAACCAAACAACTGCAGTCATGCACCACATAATGATGTTTCAGTGTGACCACACTCACACGATGGTGGTCCCATAAGATTACAATGGGGTTGAAAATTCCCTTTACCTAATTATGATGTAGCCATAGAAATATTGTAGTACAACACATTACTGGTGTCCAGAAGTCTACTGGGCGGCTCGTTGTGTGATAGCACATACAATTAGGTACAGTACATACTGGACAAAGATAAGTGACTACTACTGGTTCGTTTGCTATACTATACTTTTTATTGCTACTTTAGAGTATGCTCCTACGTATAAAAAGAGGTTTACTGTAAAACAGTATGCCATGTTAACGCTGGCAACAGCCTCACAGATCTCATGTTTACTGTGTCTCCTGACTGCTTCACTCTATCACGCGCTTGATTTTTAAGCTTTGCTGCTCTGTACATAACACCAAATCAATAAGCTGTGCTGTATAGTTTAGATATGTAGAAAGCTATACTATCCAGATGTGTTCAAGGACACTTTATGATGTTTGCATTTCTTAGAACCTATCCTTGTGGTTAAGTGACTAAGTGACACACAACTGTAGTTGTTACACACAAAATCTTGAGTGCTGTACAGAAGGTTAGAATTCACAGCAGTCTCTCAAGTAATGCCTTCCCAGGCCAAAGACCTTAATGTCTTTAACATATATTGAACACAAATGCTTATCTTTATGAAATATTTTGTTTTGTTTGATTTTTTTTTTTTTTGCAGCATTTTGTACGAGTGAAAGAAATAGAGATTTTTCCAAAGCTTGGCCTTACTTCTTTTTTTTTTTTTTTTTGACTTAATTTCCTCTCTTTGAAACTCCGAGACTGAATCAGCAGGTTTGTGTACATTATCTTTTTTTCTGCACAAGTCAGATGGACCAATGTGCATTGTACTCTCTGCTTGCTGGACATCTGCTGATTGATCTTTCTCAGTAAATCAGTTTAGTCTGGGTTTGTTCTAAAATCATTGGGAGCGCAGAGAATAACTCCGAATCAGACAGTGCTGGATGCTGCTAACACAAAAACAAATAGCGCTTGCTCTTTCCTGTGGTTCTTGGCTGATCATCAGAGTGTATGCTGAATATATTGAAAACTATGACAGGCATTTGATTATCATTGATTGCCATTTAGGTTAGAAGAACAGGTTGTATTTCAGATATTTGTGGGTATTAAAATATTATATATTCTGTGATTTTGTGAACCATGTATCTTAGATCTTATTCAAGCCATAGGCATCCTTTTGTGCTCAAAGCATTCAGTAGATTGCTTTCAGCAGATTTTAAAACAGAATTTTCTCCTCTACTTGTGAATATACAGACCCATTATTATAAATGCTTCAATGTTTGTTCCATTCACTGCTTTCTACTACAAAATTTCAATCTCTTTACAATAGATTAAGAATTTTTGTGCTTATTCACTAGGCAGGTTGTTGTTAATGATGATATCAGAGAAGAAATGAAAGTAATTTTACAAAGACAAAGTTCTTTTAGTTTCCGTCACTTTCTTTCTATCTGTTTCTTATTGGCTTCATTGCCAAAAATTAATCAATCGGTCATTAATAGTGTATTACTATAAGCCTTGAAAAGCTTTCAAAAAGGTAAAAAATAAAGCTCTTGCTCTCCAAAGTTTTATACAAATCTAAGAAGATATATCACCTTAGGACAAAACCAAACCAAACCAAAACCAAACAACTGCAGTCATGCACCACATAATGATGTTTCAGTGTGACCACACTCACACGATGGTGGTCCCATAAGATTACAATGGGGTTGAAAATTCCCTTTACCTAATTATGATGTAGCCATAGAAATATTGTAGTACAACACATTACTGGTGTCCAGAAGTCTACTGGGCGGCTCGTTGTGTGATAGCACATACAATTAGGTACAGTACATACTGGACAAAGATAAGTGACTACTACTGGTTCGTTTGCTATACTATACTTTTTATTGCTACTTTAGAGTATGCTCCTACGTATAAAAAGAGGTTTACTGTAAAACAGTATGCCATGTTAACGCTGGCAACAGCCTCACAGATCTCATGTTTACTGTGTCTCCTGACTGCTTCACTCTATCACGCGCTTGATTTTTAAGCTTTGCTGCTCTGTACATAACACCTAATCAATAAGCTGTGCTGTATAGTTTAGATATGTAGAAAGCTATACTATCCAGATGTGTTCAAGGACACTTTATGATGTTTGCATTTCTTAGAACCTATCCTTGTGGTTAAGTGACTAAGTGACACACAACTGTAGTTGTTACACACAAAATCTTGAGTGCTGTACAGAAGGTTAGAATTCACAGCAGTCTCTCAAGTAATGCCTTCCCAGGCCAAAGACCTTAATGTCTTTAACATATATTGAACACAAATGCTTATCTTTATGAAATATTTTGTTTTGTTTGATTTTTTTTTTTTTTGCAGCATTTTGTACGAGTGAAAGAAATAGAGATTTTTCCAAAGCTTGGCCTTACTTCTTTTTTTTTTTTTTTTGGAGAGATTTTCACTGTAGGGCGCGTGCGCTTGCCAGACAGACAGAGAGAGACATAGAGACAGAAAGCGAGAAATCACCCCCCAGGGGGGATGGTCACGCCGCAATCCCTTCTCCTCCATTCTCCTCTCGGGATCTTGGGCATGCACGCACACGCGCCCGGCGTGAGTTTTTTAAGCCACCGGGTCCGGGACACGAACCGCGGTCGACTACGTGGGAGTCCAGCGACACAGCCATTACACTAACTGCTGGTTCCCAAGCTTGGCCTTACTTCTTAATAGTATGTATAACTGAGCTTGATGGTTTCCTGTATCTTTAAAATTTCCCATAGAGCTATTCTTTTGTTCAGCAATTTCTGGTGTGTTACGATCTTTAAATCTTTTCATTTTCTAATTGAAATTTCTGATTTACATATAACTATTTTACATATTTTTGAGGTACAGTATTTTTTTTTTTGCAAACACTGTGCAGTAATCAAATTTTACAAACACTTTGAAATAAGCTTTTTTGAGGTCCAGTATTTTTTTTTGTAAACACTGTGCAATAATCAAATTTTACAAACACTTTGAAATAAGCAAATCAAGGATATGAGCACACGTACCAACCCCAGCATTCAACACCACACTGTGTTGTGCACACCAGAAAATTGATCTTACTGGGTTTATGGAAGTATATATTACTTTGTCACAGATGTTCATTATTGTGGTACAGTTACAAAACCTATTCAACTTGCCTATATGCCTCATGTCTTTTAACCAATTTCTTCTCATCCTCCTATCCACATCCATCATTTTATATCTACCATTATTCTGTTTTGTTATTGTTTGATTTCAGAGTTTTACTCTGGGGCACATGTACTCACTGGAGAGACACAGAGACATAGAGATAGAGAGAGAGAGAGAGTGAGAAATCATCCCCTGTGGGAGGGATGGCCATGCTGCAATTCCTTCTCTTCCATTCTCCTTTCAGGATTTTGGGCACACATGCACACATGCCTGGCACAATTTTCAAGCTGCTGGTCTGAAACTTGAACTGTGGTTTGGCCATGTGGGAGCCCGGCACCTTAACCACCACACCACCTGCTGGCCCCATGCCATTACTCTACTTTTAGGCAATCAAGTCCTTTAGCTTCTTCTAATGAGTGACAGCATTACTACAAAGAGTTCTGTAATTGTCACAAACAGTTGTTTCCCAGGCTTTAAAGATGAGGTCTTTTCAGTAAATGATTCTTTAGACAGTAATTTCCCCTGGTATTGCATTTATCCCACTGTGAAAGTGCCCAAGTAATACACTTCACAAATAGTTTATGTCCTAGGGATACCACTGTCCTAGACAAGAACCGTTAGGATTCTGGGTCTCAGAGCCTGTGGTCCAAGCTGGTGAATACAGTGTTACCCTGAAGTTATCGGAGAAGACTTGTCACTTAAATTTAGTACATGTTCTTTCTGGTTTGATGTAAAGCTTTGTGGCCTTTTTATTTCCATTATTGTGGATTTGCTGTCTGACATGCTCTGAGGTGAGGAGATCACAAATTTCTGAGAATATCATATAATTTTTATATATTATATATATCTTATATATTATATAAGTGTCATTCCTTCTGTGAAAAGTTAAATGAAAACTGTCAGATCCCCCACACTCTCTTAATTAATCTATCAAACAATGGCTGGCTCAAGAGCATGTTTGTTTTGAATTTAGGAAACCTGGTAGTGGTACATTTATTTCTTCAACTCCAGCTAACTATAATGGTCTATATATTTGATTACTTTTGATTAATTACTGTGATTTTATTTGTAGTGAGCACTGTTTTTTTTTTTTTTTTTTTTGTATATGTGAAGACTTACTTGGATGTTTTCCCAAATAAGAGCCTTTTTGTATATTGTATTTGGTTCATTCAACTTGGATTTTGTTATTTTTTTCACTCTTCTAAAGTTTGTTTACTCACCACCTCTTACTGAAGGAGAAGCTATTTAAATCTTCACATTACAGCATTCTGATAGCATTGATATTTTTCTCACTTCTTTTCTTAATATTGAGGCTGGTAGATTCAGGTTTGCTTAAAAATAAAACCCTGCCATTTCCTTTACTTAAGTTTTCCAGTGAGTTTTGTGTAGGCCTTATCCTTATACTTTATTTGTTTGGCTACACATGACTTTTTACAGGCCAGGTATTTTCGTGGTCTTCTATGAAAGGGTCATTTTGTACCCAAAGCTGTCAATCCTCCCCATGCCCAATTTTTGCTTGCCTAAACTTTAAGGAACAACTGAAGTAAAAGTCATTCTTTGACCCTGGTTCTAATACGGTAGACTTAGTGTAAGATGTGTTTTTACCATATATTACATTTTAGCACAGTGTCAGCCTCACCTTTGTGGACTAGATGCCTAGCGCATCATACAGCAGCATATCAAAGGCTATAGTATTCTTCAAAACCCAAGAAATGAGAAACATTTCTTAGCAGACATCCCTCTATTCAATGCCTTGTGTATTATGTAATTTTAGTTGAACAGATTTAAATGTTTTCTTCTCACTGGACAACTTTTTAAAACAATCCCTGAAGTTCAAAGAGACAAATCGAGTGAATATTTCTGAGTATGTTTTACTAGAAGGTTAAGCATGAACTCCAGACAATCTCATTCATGTTGAATTAAAATTCTTAAAGGTAAAATAGTGAAGAATCTAGAATAACTTTTATCCTGCTTATGTTAAAAATATTTATTCTTAAAAATGGTCATGTCTCAGGATTTAAAAATTCATTTGCAAGAGTTAAGTCAATTCATAACAGGTTAGTGAGGGAGCAGTGTGCTGAGCTCTATCCTATCTTCAAAATACATATGGAAATAAGCTCTTTGCATGCTGCTAATTATTTTCATGATTGTGCCCAAATAGTGTAGATTGTTAGGATATTTGACTTTTCTTATATCTTACGTAGACTGCAGAGATTAAGTGTTGGAGTTTGGAAGAGGTTCTCTGAATGCAAAGAAATGGAAGTGTGGCTATGCAGGTTGTGTGTTGTCAATGATGAGGCTCTGTATTTCAACGAAGAAAGTACTTACATGGAATTGCCACTGATTGTCTAACTCTGCCTTGGATAACACAATGGGAACACAATTGAAAGTTAAAATAAAGGAAGCATAGAATTTTTGGCAGGTATTGTGATAAAACGATTATTCCATTTTACTTTGATCTTTAAAATGTAAGAAAAGAAGTTATTCATTAAGATTTTTTAAAGTCCCCATTTTAACCACCATTATATTTTAAATAAAACATATCTCTTAAAATAGACAAGTATGAGCCATAATATATCTTTTAATGTTCTTCTTAGGTAAATAGGACTTTATTTCCATAATTGAGAGCAAAGAGGCTTAACGTTTTCAATGTAAGCTTAAGACAGGGTTGCTTAGCAATATTCAAATGAGAGAGAATCCCCTCTTCTGGAAATGGTTATAAAACAGTTGTCCATATGAATGTGTGTCAGATTTAGAAAAGGAAGTGATTTCTTAGCACCTAAATAATTACCAGACAGGAGACCATGAAATCAAATGAAAACATAGACACTGTCTGTAGCTTTCATGTAGATTAATTTAGCTATGTATCACTAATTATGCAAGTATTGCTAGGTTTGGTTCATAATCATTCACCATTATCTCATAACTGCCTGGTAAGCTCTTCAGAGAATTGGCATATAGAAGGTCCTAGTCCTCTTCTAGCTATTTTTGTGCTTTTTCTTCCCTTCTATCTTTGACCCACGATGCACTTTTCTTAGTTTTCATGCCATTACCACTTCTAAAGGCCCTTTCGAAAAGGCCTGATGTATTTTAGCAGAGGGCATAAATGCCTTGTCAAAGAAATCTTCTGTTACAACTGTTGTTGCCTTTTATGCTTCATTGCCCACTCTTTGTGTCAATACTCATAAGAGGTGTAGTATATGCTGTATTTGGTTACTTTTGGTCCTGTCACTGGGTAGACATTTATCTGTTCTCAACAGTCCCTTTATATTTAGTCATTGTTCCTCCCAAGAATGAGTGCTCCCTAATGAACTGTATTGAGTACACATTGAATGAATAGGTCTTAGACTTAAAGCAGGACATGCAAAAACATACAAGTCGTAGGAAGAAATATCAGGATTTATACTTATATTCAGTTGTATATCTCATACTTTAATTTTGTACATTTTATGATGTAGACAATGTCTTACATATTATTACAGGATGTGACTTTAAGTAGGGCTCTGAAGGGTTCCCTCATTATTGGCAGGGTCACTTCTCTTATGACATTTCTTTCTGGTCCGGCCATTCCGGTTCCCATGGCCATTTTGCTCATCTGCCACATGTGGAGCAGTCGGTACCAGGCAGCGCTGGGCTCTTGATGATTGCTCTCATCTTTCTAGCCTGTGCTTTTAGTCAGTTCTGATTACTCTTTGATATGTGGCTACGCTTTGATATGTGGCTTCTAAAATGGGCAAAGCTATCTTAATGGAAAATGTTTATTTATTCTGCTCCTACTGGGAATAGGTATGGATAGCTTCCATGTAGCATAATGTTCTAAGGACTATTTTTATTGATAATTACAAAATAAAGACAAAAATAAACAAAAAGCTCCCACCCTTATCTATGATATTTTCCTCTTCACAGCCTCCCTTTTCTACAAAACCTTCCTTATCCAGATTACAAAATTATTTACAAGTAATGAAGAAATCACAGTTATAGTTACACAGCAAGAAAACAATAAAAATAATTGAAGGTAAAAGATAAGTTCCAAGAAAGTTATATCAAGATTTTAAAAATTGAACTGTGCTTTTTTAAAAAAAAGAATTATTTCCTTTATTTCATATATCATTATCATTATTTCCCATTGGAACAGGGTGAGACACACACACACACACACACACACACACACA